>NC_134356.1:442086195-442386195 GCF_048569485.1 Anomaloglossus baeobatrachus | reverse complement strand
CTTTTATTTTAGACATGGGAGTATATTATTGGACCGGCCCTTTAACAGTAAATATTAAACAGTCGTTTAAACCTGGATTTCCTTGGTGTACATAATTCACAAGAGATGACCCTATATTAGGATTGAAATGCTATCCCCTCTGTGCTTGGTTTTAATCTTAGACCATCAGTGTTTCAACACTGAGCGTTGTAGTAACTTGGACTCTCTCTAAAAGAACAAATGGCTTTGGCTTTCAGATTTCATGGATAATACTTTGTCCACACAGTTGTAATCTAGAGCATAGCCAATGTAATTCTTTCCTTTAGTTGAAGAAGGTCTTTCATTTTTTTCGTACTAATATTACAGACTTTCTCCACCCAAAATGTAGCACCTTAATCAATCATAAGGACCTCCTCTCTGACATACACAACATATATCAATTTCCAATTCTTTTTTACCCGTAAGCTACTATAATCCCACAGGACGTTGCTTCTCCACAGATCAAGAACATGGTGGTTATTTGGAGATCCACCCTTTTATCATTTGTAATGTAGTGTTTAGTAACTTTGATGCCAGATGGACGCATTATTTAGTAACACGAGTGTGAAACCGCTTTTACAAAATGTTACAATGATCGTTTCTAGAAACAAAGTAGGAAACTGTTCATAATCACAGCACAATATTAATCTATTTTTACTCTCTTTTTGCAGGTGCCTTTGCGTTTCAACGACTCATTAGTGCTCCGACAACTTCGCTACACGGGAATGCTGGAAACTGTCCGAATTCGCCAGTCTGGTTATAGCTGCAAGGTTCCCTTCCAGGTCTGACCCCACAAATGCTTTTCAGATGTCCAGTCACATGTAGCAAATATATATGAGGGCGTATTTCTCATAAATATATGGTATTTATGATGGATCTACATCATGGGACTAGGAGAGAATTATGAAGGAAGACGGGCACCATTACAATAGAGGTGACAGCAGGGTTTGATATATAGAGCATTGTTTACCTTGCAGGGAACTTGTCAGGTTGATTTGCCCTTTCTGGGGGAGATGTAAAGTAGTGACTGACCTGTAGATCTTACGGTCTGTCACTTATGTTTGCAGCATCCAGTGATGTGTCCACTATGGAGGCAGGAGTCTTATTCCTCATATGCCCGTTCCTCCCACCCATCCATTTCTTAAGTTGCTGATTGACAGCTTTCTGCCTATGAACAGTAACTGGAAGAAAAATCCAGCCAGTGACAGGGGCACATATCAGCACATATAACGGACATGTTGCTGCCCACTATAATACACAAAATGCCAAGAATCAGCATGTCTGTCACTACTGCCTGAGAGCAGCATAATCCAGCTTGACAATACAGTATACATAATGATTGACACAACAAACAGGTCCTAACTCAATGGCCGATAAATGGTACATTCTCTAAATGGGCTATAGTTAGCAGTGGGGTACCGCAGGGATCTGTGCTAGGACCAAGTATTTTCTTTATCGTTCCTATGGGAGACCCAGACCATGGGTGTATAGCTACTGCCCCCGGAGGACACACAAAGTTACTACACTCAAAACGTGTAGCTCCTCCCTCCTAGCATATACACCCCCTGCTAGCCAGTCCTAGCCAGTTTCTTGCTTTGTGTCAGGAGGATCCACACACACACATGCATCCCTTTTTGATTTTTCATTTTTTACAAAGATTTGGAAGAAAAGCGGGTCCACTGGACCCCCGGCATGTCCCTTCACACTCCCCTGGCGGCAGTGCTGTTAAGGTTGACTTCAGGGCAGGAGCCCTTCATGCCGCGCTCCTTCAACATCCCTTAGGGGCTCTGATTTGAAGTGGGAGCCAACACGGTTCTCACTGCCTTGCAGGAGACCGGCCTCCATCCGCAGCCCTTGTGCAGGACCCTGCTGGACGGAGCACTGACCCCCACCCCACAGGGACTGGACCCTGCGTCTCAAAGCTAAGTATAGAGACGTTTATTCAGAGGGTCTCTCTGCATGTGGGGCACTTTTATTGGGGGGGACAGTGATTGCTGAATAATGCTGCTCTGTTTACTGTGTTTCCGGCCGGTTCCACAGTTTTTACTGAGAACCGCGCCGATGAGGCCTGATTTTCGGCCGCATGCATAACTTTAGGCCCCGGCTTCAGCCGCGGCCTAGTTTCGTTTCGTTCCCCTGCATGTCAGGCATGCAGGGGGACGCTGCAGAGCCGCCCGCCGGCCGCTCTGCACAGGGGAGGACGCTCCGTTTTGAGGTGATGATTCCCTCCCCTGTACATCTCCTTCGCCCTCCGATTCCCGCTCCTGGGTTAACCCCCGCCTCCCCCCCCTCACTCTGGCGCCATTTTCCAGCGTCTTAGTACACTGGTCGGCGCTAGCTGCCCTGCAGCACAGGGAGGGAATACTGGCTGAGGGTCCAGGCTTGGAATCCGGAGGGCACTCATGATATGGCCTGATAAGTCACAACCCCTGGTTGTGCACTTTTTATACACTCTCAGGCATTCTGAAGGAGTTCATTCTTTATCATAGAATCTCCTCCTCAGCAGCATGACACTCTCAGGCATGCTGAAGGAGTTAATTCTTTATCATAGAATCTCCCCCTCAGCAGCATGTCTCACTCTAGCAGCAAAGCTACAAGGCTGTACTCTACATGTGCTGCATGTAACCTCATATTGCCTGAACCGGCACACTGTAATGGTTCTTAGGTGGGAGTCCCCCCAGGCTGAACCCCTGTCTTGGGTATTCTACGCATGCTGGACAGAGCCCCCACCTCTGCAGCATGTCTCACAGAGCGAGGCTGCAGGCTGTTTCTTTATTTTCCACTGCAGGTAGTCTCGTACGGCTATACCGAGCTCCTAACCACTGTGGCCCCTCAGCATGGGGGCTCATTAATGGTCCCTCCAGCTGCTCCGGTTTTGGTGGCTGACCCCCATAGGATTCCTATTTCCAGGGGTCGGCTGTCCCGGCATCTGCTGAGCATGCAGTTCCCCTCTCAGGGCGTTTTCTGCTCGCTCGGCCAAGCTCACAAGGGACTCTCCTTCTGGGCTCAGACCCCGTTCTCCTGACAGGGAGACGCAGGGTCCCCTGTCCTCCCCGTCCCGCTGCTCCGATTACGAGCTGATTCACCGGACGAGGAAGATGTCTCTACCGCGGACACGGACGTTACTTTATGTACATTGATCCGTCCGTAGGTGACGCAGATGCGAATGATTGGCTTGCGTCCATTATTCTTGTGTCCGCCTGATCAGGGGAGTATTCCCCGCTGGCAGAAAGGCACAGTTTACCTTTAGCAGGTCAAGGAGTGTGTTACTTAACCACTCCAGTTTTCAGCCCGCTGCGTCCAAGCCCACAGCCTATCCTGCAGACCCCACAGCGGGGTTCTGCTGCCTGTCTCCCCCTCCCTTCAGAGAGGGTAGCCACTCCGGTCTAGACTGCCCGGTTAGTTGTATCAGTGGCTGACTGCACCTCTATAGGATTCTACCGTACATTAATTTCGTACTGGACCTCACTCCGCTCTGAGATGAAGCGTGTTTCTGAGGACTGTGTTTCCCCTGTCCACCCATGGTGGTCAAGAAGTGGGCTCATTCACTTCAGGTGGCTCAGCCCGGACCGTTATGTCAGTGGCTGATGGCTCCTTACTTAAGGTTCTGCGGTCCGCCCGGTTGTCCTTTGGGCCAAGTCGGTATGGGAACGGCAGGAGCTTGTTCTCCTCAGCTTACAGCAGTGCGGTTTTTTGTAACTTCTCTGCTTCTCTGGAGGAGATGCATTCTCTCACAGGGACTCTATGCCCAAAACGGTTGCCTGAACTCCAGACTTCAGTCTTTTCATCCTCTGCCAGGTCTGCCATGCTAGACGCCGCACGGCAGTGGTCTGGGCTACCTTCCTCGCTATCCGCAGGCTCCTGTGGCTTCGAAATTGGAAGGCAGATGCCTCTATGGAGGTTCCTGGCTGGGCTCCCCCTTGGTGGGCCCAGTTTCCCCGGAACCAAGCTGGGTGAAATTAAGGAAGCTCTTGGCGGGGAGTGTGCTTCCTCGCCACAATCCTAAACCAGGGAACCTGTCCAGGGCAGGAATCAGTTGAGGTTTCGGTGGTTTCCGTTCCTCCATCTGATCGTCCTCTAGCTCGGCCTAGGTTCATAGAACCAAATGGCTCGAAGCTGCGTCTTCAGAAGACCGCAGGAGATGCTGCCACTGAGCCAGCTTCCTCCGAGCTATCTAGCCACGCCAACAACCTCCTTGGTCGGTGGCAGGCTCTCTCCACTTGGCGACGTATGGTTCTAACACGTCTCCGTTCAGTGGGGGCGGGATTATATCTCCCATGGCTACAGGATGGAATTCTGTCCACCCGCCAAACAGATTTTTTCTGTCAACTCCTCCCGGCTCCAAGGCCGCCGCCTTCTCACAGGCCGTGGCATTTCTTGCAGACCAATGGAGTAATTGTACCGGTTCCCGACTGGGAACGGTTCTGAGATTTTTGCTTAAATCTATTCCTAGTCCCCGAAGAGGGCGGTGCCTTCCGACCTGGATCTTTAGCTTTTCAAGCATAGTCAGGTGTGGCGTTTTCACATGGAGTCTCGGTCTTGTTCCGTGTGTTTTTCACCGGATCAATCAAGAACCCAAGGAGATTCCCTAGCAGCCATCGGCATCAGAGATGCCTATCTGCAGGGGTCAATCGCAGTTTCACACCAGCGTTGACTACGTTTTGACAATCGGAGTGGTCCAATTCGTGGTTCTTCCCTTGGGGTTAGCCACGGCCCCTCGAGTATTCTCATTGGGGCAGCTGTGATTAGGGTCCTGCACCCCTAGGGATTGGCAGTGATCTTTTGCCCTGGACGGCCTTCTTGTCGGGGCTTCATCCAGTGCTGACTCTTAGCAGAGTGCTTCGCTCACTCTCGCCACTCTAACCTATTCGGGTGGCTTGTTTTTCTGCCCAAGTCCACTCTGACTTCGAACCAGAGGTTCTCAGGGACGCAATTCGAGACTCTATCGGCACTTGTGAAGCTGCTCTTAGTCGATCAGTAGTCCCTCCGCTGGCGGTCGGCGTCGTTCTATCAGACACCATATACAGGTGCTGGTCAGACGGTGGCATCAATGGAAGCGATTCCTTGCCCAGTTTCTCCTGCGTCCTCTGAGACTGGATGTTTTCCGCTGTACAAGCGAACTCCCTCCTCCCACGGGGTGGTGGCTTCGCCACTGACCAGAGGCTCGTTTCAGTGGTGGCTTCGGCCACTCTGTCTCAGGAGCGCTCCTTCCTGGCCCCGTCCCGGGTGAGCCTCACCAGGATGCTAGTCTATCCGCCTTGGGAGCAGTATATCTCCACCGTGGAGCGCAGGGCGCTTGGACTCTGTCCGAATCAGCCCTCTGGATCAATGTGCTGGAAATCAGAGCTGTATTTCTAGCTCTCTAAGCCTTCACCATCTGTTGGCGGCTAGGCACATTCGAGTCCAGTCGGACAACGTGACAGCGTTTTTCCTACGTCAGCTTCCAGGGCGGGACACTCAGCCGCCTGGCAATCTTGGCGGCTCAACATTCTTCAGTGGACAAGGGACTCCTAGTCCACCGTATCCGCAGCCCACATCCTAGATGTGAAAACTGCGAGGCAGACTATTTCAGCTGTCCAACCGTGGTCCACAATCCTCAGGTTTTGCGGTAGACACACTGGTTCATGTTTGACCCCAGCTTCGTCTCTTTACGTATTTTACCCTCTACCTCTTGTCCAGAGTCCTGCGCAAGATCAGTAAAGAGGGCCGTCGGGTCATTCTCATACTCCAGACTGACCCAGGCAGGCTTGGTACTCTGACCTGCTCCTTCTGTCCGTTGGGTTGCCATGGCATCTTCCGGACCGTCCAGACCTTTTCTCAAAAGGTCCGTTTTTTCCATCAGAATTCTGGATTCTCAGATTGACGGCGTAGCTCTTGAGTCCTGGATCTTGGCGACTTCTGGTATCCTTCCTGAAGTCATCTCCGCTATGACTCGAGCTCCAAAGTGTCCTTTGACCTTTTTGGCCTTGCCGACCCTCCTGTCCCTTCCACAGTCCGGTCTACAGCTAGGACTATCCCTCATTAAGGGACAGGTCTCGGCTCTGTCAGTATGTGCCAGCGGCGTATCGTCCGGCTGGCTCCGGTGCGCTCCTTTAAGGGCGCATCTCTCATCATTCCGCCTTCCGGCGGCCTATGGAGCCCTGGGACCTTAATCCGGTCCTCCCGGTTCCCGGAAACCCCCCTTTGCGCCTCTTGGGGAGGTTTCTTTGTTTCATCTTTCACAGAAAGTAGTCTTTCTAGTGGCTATATTTTCCCGCCAGAGAGTTCTGGCTGCACTCTCTCGAAGTCACCCCCTTTTTTTGGTCTTTTGCATCAAGACAAGGTGGTCTCCGTCCGACTCCGGACTTTTTTCCCTAAGGTGGTTACTGCTTCCACCTTATCCGGGGCAATTTTCCTGCCTTCCTTTTGTCCGGCTCCTGTTCATCGCTTGAGGAAGCGTTGCATATCCTGGATCTGGTGCGGGCGCTCCGGATCTATGTGTCTCGCACCGCCGTTATTAGGCGGTGCACCTCTCTCTGGTGCTGACTGCTAGTCAGCGTAGCGGTCTCTCGGCATCTAAGCCGACCCTGGTTCGTTGGCTTAGGTCGGCCATTTCGGAGACCTACAAGTGTACTCAAGTGCCTTCCCCGCCGGGGATCAGAGCACATTTGATCAGACCTGTCGGCGCCTTTTTGGGCTTTCAGGCACCAGGTTACGGCTCAGTAGGTCTGTCAGACTGCAGCTCGAATTAGTCTGCATACTTTTTCGAAGCACTACCCAAGGCATGCTCATGCTTTGGCAGACGCGGGCTTGGGCAGACGCATCTTTCCGGCGTCTGTCGCCCATTTGTGAAGTTAGGTTTGCCTGCTTCTCAGTTGTCTGTTTATTCCCACCCATGGACTGCTTTTGAACGTCCCATGGTCTGGGTCTCCCATAGGAACGATAAAGAAAAAGAGAATTTTGTTTACTTACCGTAAATTCTTTTTCTTATAGTTCCGTCATGGGAGACCCAGCACCCTCCCTATTGCCTGTTGGCAGGTTTCTTGTTCCGTGTGTCTTCACCGGCTGTTATTGTTGTAGACAGAGGTTCCGGCTCTTCCGGATTTTACTCTGTCTCTTCTTGTGGGTGGATGTCCTCCTTCAGCTTTTGCACTAAACTGGCTAGGACTGGCTAGCAGGGGGTGTATATGCTAGGAGGGAGGAGCTACACGTTTTGAGTGTAGTAACTTTGTGTGTCCTCCGGGGGCAGTAGCTATACACCCATGGTCTGGGTCTCCCATGACGGAACTATAAGAAAAAGAATTTACGGTAAGTAAACAAAATTCTCTTTTTTTATCTCTTTATTAATGACTTTGTGGATGGAATTACTTGGGACTACAGAACAGGAGAAGGACTTGGGTATTCTGGTCACAAGTAAGCTGAGCAGCAGCACTCAATGTCAGGCAGCAGCTGCTACAGCAAACACGATTTTAAGGTGTTTAAAAAAAGATAATCCCATGATCTTAAGGTATTGTTACCCCTCTATAAATCCTAGTAGTGGACAACCCCTTTTAACAACCTTGTGGATGGAATTAAGAGTGAAGTGTTAGGTTTTGCTGATGCCACCAAACTATATAAAATATTCAAAACTGACCTTGATTGTACAAAATTACAAAACGATCTGGAGAAGATATCAGAATGGGCAGATACTTGGCAAATGAGATTTAATGTTGATAAATGTAGAGTAATGCACCTAGGACGGAGTAATCCTATAACTGCGTATACATTAAATGGAAGTAAACTTGGGACTACAGAACAGGAGAAGGACTTGGGTATTCTCATTACAAATAAGCTGAGCAGCAGCACTCAATGTCAAGCAGCAGCTGCTAAAGCAAACAAGATTTTAGGGTGTATAAAAAGAGAGTTTATAATGTGATCCCAACGTATTGTTACACCCCTTTACATCACTTGTAAGGCCACATCTGGAATATGGGATCCAGTTCTGGGCTCCACATTTTAAATAGAACATTCAGAAGTTAGAGTCAGTTCAAAGGCGGGCAACTAGATTATTACAAGGGATGGAAGGCCTCCCATATGATGACAGGTTGGAAAAGATAGGATTGTTTAGCTGAGAAAAAAAGACATCTCGGAGATCTCATTTACATGTGTAGTCAATAGAAAAGACTGTCACAAGACTTAATGTACCGTCACACTAAGCGACGCTCCAGCGATCCCACCAGCAACCTGACCTGGCAGGGATCGCTGGAGCGTCGCTACACTGGTTGCTGGTGAGCTGTCAAACAGGCAGATCTCCCCAGCAACCAGTGATCAGCCCCCAGCCAGCAGCGACACGTGGAAGCGATGCTGCGCTTGGTAACTAAGGTAAATATCGGGTAACCAACCCGATATTTACCTTGGTTACCAGCACTTAGCGCTGGCTAATTACCTGATGTGTAGTCTGGCTATGTGTGCAGGGAGCAGGGAGCCGGCACTCGCAGCATGAGAGCGGCGGACGCTGGTAACTAAGGTAAATATCGGGTAACCAAGGAAATGGCTTCTTGGTTACCCGATATTCACCTTTGTTACCAGCGTCCGCAGAAGCCGGCTCCCTGCTCACTGCACATTTAGTTGTTGCTCTCTCGCTGTCACACACAGCGATGTGTGCTTCACAGCGGGAGAGCAACAACTAAAAAATGGTCCAGGACATTCAGCAACAACCAACGACCTCACAGCAGGGGCCAGGTTGTTGCTGGATGTCACACACTGCAACATCGCTAGCAACATCGCTGTTACGTCACAAAAGTCGTGCCTCAGCAGCGATGTTGCTAGCGATGTTGCTTAGTGTGATGTGGCCTTTATTCCTTACAAAGCCAGTACTAAGGACCAGGGGGCATTCATTAGGAAAGTTGATTCTGGCAGCTAAATAGGAAAGGGTTCTTTACAGTTAGAGCAGTCAGACTATAGAATGCCCTACCACAAGAGGTAGTAATGGCAGACACTATACCAGCTTCTAAAAAATGGCAGGATGATTTCCTCAGTACACACAACATTGTTGGTCATAGATAATTTCTTCATCGTTCCTTATGGGAGACCCAGACCATGGGTGTATAGCTTCTGCCTCCGGAGGACACACAAAGTACTACACTAAAAAGTGTAGCTCCTCCCTCCGAGCATATACACCCCCTGGATGACCAAATCTAGCCAGTTCAATGCTTTGTGTTCAGGAGGATCACACATGCATTTTCATCTGATTTTTGATTTTAAAGAAAAGCGGGTCCAAGCTGGACCCCCGGCATGTCCCTTCTCACCCCACTGTGTCGGCGGTGCTGTTAAGGTTGATTTCAAGGCTGGAGCCTTTACATGCCGCGCTCCTTCACCATCCCTCGGGCTCTAGCTTGAAGTGGGAGCCAGCACGGTTCTCACTGCTTTGCAGGAGACCGGTCTCCATCCGCAGCCCTCTCAGGACCCTGCCGGACGGAGCACTCATCCCTCAGGGACCTGGCCCTGCGTCTCTCAAGCTTTACCGGCGGCCTTTGGATCCCTGGGACCTTAATCTGGTCCTCACGGCCTTACAGAAACCCCCCTTTGAGCCTCTTAGGGAAGTTTCTTTGTTTCGACTTTCACAGAAAGTCGTTTTTCTGGTGGCCATAACTTCTCTCAGGAGAGTCTCTGATTTGGCCGCGCACTCTTCGGAATCACCTTTTTTGGTTTTTCACCAAGACAAGGTAGTTCTCCGTCCGACTCCGGACTTTCTTGCTAAGGTGGTGTCTCCTTTCCACCTTAACCAGGACATTTCATTGCCTTCCTTTTGTCCGGCCCCTGTTCATCGCTTTGAGAAAGCGTTGCATACTTTAGATCTGGTGCGGGCGCTCCGGATCTATGTGTCACGCACCGCCGCTCTTAGGCGGTGCACCTCTCTTTTTGTGCTGACCACAGGTCAGCGCAAGGGTCTCTCGGCTTCTAAACCGACCCTAGCTCGTTGGATTAGGTCGGCCATATCCGATGCCTACCAGAGTACTCAGGTGCCTCCCCCGCCAGGGATCAAGGCACACTCGACCAGAGCTGTCGGTGCCTCTTGGGCTTTCAGGCACCAGGCTACGGCTCAGCAGGTCTGTCAGGCTGCCACTTGGTCTAGTCTGCACACCTTTTCAAAGCACTACCAAGTGCATGCTCATGCTTCGGCAGATGCGAGCTTGGGCAGACGCATCCTTCAGGCGGCTGTCGCCCATTTGTGAAGTTAGGTTTTGCCTACTTCTCAGTTTTGTTTATTTCCCACCCATGGACTGCTTTGAGACGTCCCATGGTCTGGGTCTCCCATAAGGAACGATGAAGAAAAAGAGAATTTTGTTTACTTACCGTAAATTCTTTTTCTTATAGTTCCGACATGGGAGACCCAGCACCCTCCCTGTTGCCTGTTGGCAGTTTTCTTGTTCCGTGTGTTTTCACCGGCTGTTGTTGTAGTCAGAGGTTCCGGTTGTTCCGGGTTTTGCTCTGTCTCTACTTGTGGGTGGATGTCCTCCTTCAGCTTTTGCACTAAACTGGCTAGATTTGGTCATCCAGGGGGTGTATATGCTCGGAGGGAGGAGCTACACTTTTTAGTGTAGTACTTTGTGTGTCCTCCGGAGGCAGAAGCTATACACCCATGGTCTGGGTCTCCCATGTCGGAACTATAAGAAAAAGAATTTACGGTAAGTAAACAAAATTCTCTTTTTAATGACAGAATATATACTTGGTGGAGGAAGGCTGAACTTGATAGACTTGGGTCATTATTCAACATACGTAACTAAGTAAATATAATGGTTACCACTCTAAGTCTAGAATATTATTGTCTTTTATAGGACTTTGTAACTCAGTTTTCAGTATTATTGCCAAGAAAAGTTATCCCTACCCGACAAAGGATCCAGGAATTTTTTTGGAGGATGGGTCACAGCCCTGATCAGTATCAAGTTGGCAAAACCATGGTGAGAAGAGTAATCTACAATTTTCCCGCAAAATTAAAATGATTGATGACTTTTGTATCATGTGGTGTTTTTCTTCTACTCTGCAATAAGTCTTCAGATTTTACATTTGCCAATTACATTTCCTTTTAGGTTTTCCTGAAGGAGCAGGAGCGACAGTGCCTGCGGGACATGTTACATCAGACAGTGTTACAGCGCATCACCCTCCTACAGCAATGGCTAAGAGCCATGCTAGAGCGCAAGAGATTTTTGCATCTTAAAGATGCTGCTATCACCATTCAGGTACCTATTCATTTTGTCTCAAACACGTGATATTTTATTTATCTTTCATGTTTTCAACAGTTGGGTAATCATTTTCTTATCTATTACAGAGACACTGGCGGTATTACAAGAAAAGATGGAGTGAAGAAGAAATGCAAGCCAAAGAACATACCTTTTATCAGGCTGCTTGCATTGTACAGTCATGGTGGAAAGGTTACAAAGCCAGACAGGGTTACCTGAAAATAAAGGAATCCACTATCATTATACAGACATCTTGGCGAAAATATTGGCTTCACAGGCAGAGGGCAGCAATATGCATCCAAACTGCATGGAGGAGCCACATCGCAAGGAAGCAGTATAAATGCAAAAGAAAGCACATTATCACTTTGCAAGCAGCATGTAGAGGTTTCTTAGCAAGGCGAAGGTAATACATAGAATGGTAGAGTTGGAATCGACCTCCTGGGTCATCCAGTCCACCCCCTGCTCAAAGCAGGATTCACTAAATCATCCCAGACAGATGTCCATCCAACCTCTTTTTGAAGACTTCCATTGAAGGAGCACTCGCCACATCTTGTGGCAGCCTGTTCCACTCGTTGATCACCCTCACTGTCAACAAGTGTTTTTCTAATATCTAATCTTTCTCTTCCCCATCAATCGTCCCCACATCTGTGCCGTAAATTTTTATAGCAAAGAGGTTTTATTTTTAGAATTTTCAAGTTATTTATATATCTTATTTTTTTTTTTTTTATTTCATAGGGTACGATCATTGAAACAAGAAATTCCAAACCATTTGATGGATGACAATTCTTTTGATGATAATAGTAATGCAGTCTTCAAGTCACCACTTCAATCTCCAGACACTGATGTCAGCCATTGGGAAGACATCTCTGAACGGAGCCACTCAAACCCACCAAGTACAACACTTTCTGGAAGGGGTAGTGAAGTACAGTTTAGAGAGAGACCAAAATCTTTGGAGGATCCCAATCAAAGAAAAGTGGTCCGAGCCAAAAGAGAAAGCCGACGAATGAGAGAGCTAGAGCAGGCACAGTTTAGTCTTGAACTGCTAAAAGTACGTAGTAGTGGAGGCGTGTCTCCATCAGATGAGAAACGTTGGTCTGCAGAGTTAATTCAAGATAAGGTTCCAGATACCCCTGAAAGTGAGGGATCTTTTGGCAGCTTGGAACTAATAAGCTGTGAAGAAAACCTACAGCCTCCTGGGGAACCTACTACAAATATGCTATCCTACAACCAACCATCAGACTCTCCAACTCATAGGCCTCCTAAAATTTCCAGTAAAACTTCACAAGATTCCCTTGAAATTCCTGACTCTTTGATTTCTCAAGAAGCAGAGTCTTTTATTTCGAAACCAATGGATTCTCACTCATGTACCTCTGTCAGCTCAATCACAAGAGACGTAGAAAACAATCCTAAGCTTGAAACTCCATCTACCAATGATAAACCAACAATGCACTCCAACAATGAGCTTCCAAGTTCTTGTATTTCTAGTCCAAAAGCTGCAAACTCTTTACCAATACCACACGTCAAAAGTCCTGAGGGGATTTCTAACAGTGAGTTGCCTCATTCTAATGGCATTCCTCGTGTTTCTTCTGACAAAAACACAAGCTCTAGTAGAGAAGAAAATATTTCATCCAATGGACATCTCACATTACCAGTTCAAACTTCTTTACCAATTCCTACAATCCAAGAGTCTTCGGTCTCTGATACAAAAACACTCCAAACACAAAATGAAGACTCTTCTGAGATCCAGAAGGGTTTAATGTCCTGTCATTCCCCATCACCTTTAACCAATGCAGTTGATATTGCCTGGGGTCCTTCATCCAGTTGGAGACAAAAGCCTTCTGCACCTGAACTGTCAGAAAGTGCACCAGCCAAAGCTTCCGTCCCATTTTCTTACAAAGCTCACACTCGTGATCCCCAACTTTCCTGTAGCCTCCCCACTTTTTATGTCCCAAACCAGGGAGTGCTTAAAATACAGGAACACAAAGATCTTGGAGTTGGTTCTTCAGACACCGTCCTTCAAAGACTTCAGAAACTTAATAAAGAGAAGGAGGAGCTCCAGAAACAGCTGCAGCAAGAAAAAGAAAGACTTATGATGGAGCAAATTCGCAAAGAAAAACATGAGCTTGAGAGACAACGTAAACTGCAAGAACAACAGGGACACAACAAAGATCAAGATAACCCTTTGCACTTTCCAAAGACTTCTACAAAGAAGCAGTCTGATAGGCCACAGTCTCTTCTGTTACAAGCTACACCCTGGAAGAGTCCTCCCTCTAAGACCGAGATCAAAGGATTAACAGTTAAAGGGAAGACTGGCTTGGTCTTACACAATGACCGTCCAGTCAGCATGTTTTTGGAGCAAAGGGAGTTACGGGACGCTCCAAAGGGAGATGTGACCGGAGACGTAGGTGATCCAGGGAGACGTCCTTGGATGCAAACCACTGTGAATTCCACCATCTTTTTTACCCCCAAAGGAACTATTACTAGTGAAGCAGAGTAAGTCATAAATTGGTATTTGTGGCATAGAAACAAATATTTTAAGTATTTTAACTTTTAAAAATGGATTCCACACACCCATAAAATGCATTTATACAATTCTCATTTAATACTTCTACTGAAACCTTTATGAAAGCATTTTCAAAAGTTAATGCAGTGAAAGCTAAGAGAATGATGTTCATGTGTGGAGGTAACCAAGTGCGGAATAAACTACAGGGCCATTTTTAAGAATTTTTTAAAGCACCACCTAAGTGGTGTTTTCTTTCACCTCTGGAGTGATTCTTTTAATCTAAAGCCCATGCCCCTGGTCTTATACTCACCTTCCAGTGTTTTTACCATTTATTGGCACCAATCCAGTCCTGCAGCGCCACCTTGTGACCACATCCTTTGACTGACCGGAAATCAAAAGTTATGTCACAAGGTCTCAATGCACATCTATGAGCCAGAACGAGGCTGTCATAGACTTGCATTGAACAGTGACCTCCGGCTCGCTCCATGAAACACTGGAGCAGTCAGCCGTTCACAAACTGCAGGAGAGCGGCGGTGACAGAAGATGAAGAAGTAGGAGGGTGAGTGTAATACTAAGTGCTGGGAACTTACTTAGAAGCAGCACTCCAGCAGTAAAATGTAAAAATAACGCTGGAGTGGGGCTTTAAAGTGCACCAATCACCAGGATTTTCCTATGTAACCTAAAGCCAGTGCTATACTAGCGCTATCATGCTAATTCTATATATACCTTTAGTTGGCAGCTCGGATGTATAGGTTTTGAAACACAAGCAAGTAAAGTTTGTAAAATGAGCAGCTTTTGAATGACAGCAGCTGCTGATTAGTGATAGCTGGGGTGGGTATTCACAATGATCCCCTCCCCCTGCCTGTCTGTCCTCCCACTATCTGTTATTTATGCTAATTCTAATATAGAATCTATTTACTAACTGAATAGAAGGACCTGTGCTGATGTCATACCCAAGTGACCAGAAGGGGTGGGCCCTCAGCCAACAGAAAAATAATGTTGCTTTCTGATATCCGCTATTTCTTTGTCGCTCCATTGGGAGACCCAGACAATTGGGTGTATAGCTTCTGCCTCCGGAGGCCACACAAAGTATTACACTTTAAAAAGTGTAACCCCTCCCCTCTGCCTATACACCCTCCCGTGGATCACTGGCTCCTCAGTTTTATGCTTTGTGTGGAAGGAGGCACACATCCACTCATGCATTCTCATATTAGTTATGTCGGTTGGAAGAAAAGAGGGCCCCCACGGGGCCCCCGGCATGTTCCCTTCTCACCCCACTATGTCGGCGGTGTTGTTAAGGTTGAGGTACCCATTGCGGGTACAAAGGCCGGAGCCTCATGCCGTCTCCTTCACCATCCCTTAGCGGCTCTGGGAGAAGTGGGATCCTGAACGGTCAGCCATTTGCTGGGACCGTGCTCCCTCCGCAGCCCCTGTGGGAATCTGCCGGACCGGAGTCTAGTCAACCTCAGGGACCGAGCCCTGCAACTCTAAGGTACTCTGTGTCCCCATTGGGAATATGCAGGAGCGCACCTTCTTCCCGGATGCTGCGGCAGCTGCTGAATTGAGAAGACCGGCGGACTTCCGCGCCGACCGTGCCTGCTTGTCGGGCGCGGTCTCAAATTTAGTCCCCGGCTTCATCGCGGCCTAGTCGCAAAAATCCCGCCCCCGGGCCTGCCTGTCAGGGATAAGGGCGGGACTGCCGACCTGACGTCGGATGTGAGGGCTGGAGCATCCTGCATGTTTCCTCCCCCCTCACTGATCACTGTGGGGACCCCAGATTCCCGCACTTTCCTGGCACCGCCCACGGCTCCACTCCTCCCCTGAGATCTCCGGCAGCCATTTTTTGGGCATTCTGCCGGTGGAGGATTCTCAGGAACAGCTCTGCAGCTCCAGGGGACCTAAAGCTGGGAATCTGGAGGCACACACTCCGCTTGTTAGCGGTCGGTAAGCCACACCGGTCACCCGGTGCTGGTCCCCCCCAGGGTGCCGGAATAGATACGTATTTATATATATATATATATTTCTGTTCGGTCGGGCTGTATACCCTGTTTTTGCCCATATACCCTCAGTGATCATTCTCCTAGGAGACAACAGCAAGTCGTCCACAAGGAGCAAAGCTGTTAAGGCACAGGGTTTTTTTGCGGCCTGTACCTCTTGTGGGGCTATGTTACCTGCGGGTTCCACCTACCCTCACTGTGAGCAATGCTCGACCCCTGTTTCACTTGCTCAGCCGGAGCCTCGGTCACTAGTGGACCCCTCGGCTCATGTAGACCCCCCTGCTCACCCTGTCCAGGCGGCAGGGACAGAGTTCTCCTCTTTTGCTGAGAAACTCTCTGAGTCACTTTCACAATCCATGGCTCAGTCTATGGACAAATGGTCTGCCAAGCTGCTAGAAGCTTTGCAGTCCAGACCGGTCCTTACACAGGCCCCGGCCCCTGTTGGATCGTCACCTCCAGGCCCCGCTCGGTCAGAGCCGCAGCGCGCTCCCAGGTTGGGCCCTAGGTCCCACGCGGAGGACTCCTGCCAGGACCACAGTCCTAGACAGGCTAAGCGGGCTCGCTGGGAATCTTCCCCGACTTCTTCACGCTGCTCGGGTTCCCAGCTTGAGGACTCTCTGGAGGACGAGGCGGACGTCGCAGCTCAGGGTTCTGACCCTGACGTCGCCCTTAACCTTGATACACCTGAGGGGGACGCATTAGTGAATGATCTTATCTCGTCCATCAACCAGGTGTTGGATCTCTCTCCCCCGCCTCCTACTGTGGAGGAGTCGGCGTTTCAGCAGCAGAAACACCAGTTTCGGTTCCCCAAACGTACACGTAGTGCGTTCTTCGATCACTCTAACTTCAGAGACGCTGTCCAGAAGCCCAGAGCGGTTCCGGACAAGCGCTTTACTAAACGCCTCACTGACACGCGTTACCCCTTCCCCGCTGAAGTCGTTAAGGGGTGGGCTCAATGTCCCAAGGTGGATCCTCCAGTCTCTAGATTGGCGGCTAGATCTGTGGTATCGGTGGCAGATGGCTCATCGCTAAAGGATGCCACTGACAGGCAGATAGAGCTCCTGGTGAAGTCCATCTATGAGGCCACGGGCGCGTCTTTTGCCCCGGCCTTTGCAGCCGTGTGGGCACTCCAAGCTATCTCGGCTTGTCTGACTGAGATTAATGCTGTCACACGTAATTCTGCTCCGCAAGTTGCGTCTTTGACTTCTCAAGCGTCAGCTTTTTCTTCCTACGCCATGAACGCAGTCCTAGACTCGGCTAGCCGTACAGCTGTGGCATCCGCTAACTCTGTGGCAGTCCGCAGGGCCATGTGGCTGCGCGAATGGAAGGCAGACTCGGCCTCCAAGAGGTTCTTAACCGGTTTGCCGTTTTTTGGCGAACGCTTGTTTGGCGAACGATTGGATGAAATTATTAAGGAATCCAAGGGAAAGGACTCCTCCTTACCCCAGTCCAGACCTAAGAGACCTCAACAACGGAAAATACAATCGAGGTTTCGGTCCTTTCGTCCCTCCGCCAAGCCCCAATCCTCTTCGTCCAGCAGGCAGGAGAAAGGCCAGAGGAACTCCTATGCGTGGCGGTCCAAGTCACGCCCCCAAAAGGTCGCAGGAGGCACTGCCTCCAAGGCGGCCTCCTCATGACTCTCGGCATCCCCTAACCGCATCCTCGGTCGGTGGCAGGCTCTCCCGCTTTGGCGACGCCTGGTGGCCACATGTTCAAGACCGATGGGTGAGAGACATTCTGTCTCACGGTTACAGGATAGAGTTCAGCTCCCGTCCTGCGGCTCGTTTCTTCAGAACCACTCCGCCTCCCGCTCAGGCCGATGCACTTTTTCAGGCGGTGGACGCTCTGAAGACAGAAGGAGTTGTGACCACCGTTCCCCTTCAGGAACGTGGTCGCGGCTTTTACTCCAACTTGTTCGTGGTGCCAAAAAAGGACGGATCATTCCGTCCCGTTCTGGACCTCAAACTGCTCAACAGACACGTGAGAACCAGAAGGTTTCGGATGGAATCTCTCCGCTCAGTCATCGCCTCGATGTCACAAGGAGACTTCCTAGCATCGATCGACATCAAAGATGCTTATCTCCACGTGCCGATCGCACCCGAACATCAACGCTTCTTGCGTTTCGCCATCAGGGACGAACACCTTCAGTTCGTGGCATTGCCTTTCGGCCTGGCGACAGCCCCACGGGTTTTCACCAAAGTCATGGCATCCGTCGTGGCGGTCCTACACTCTCAGGGCCACTCGGTGATTCCCTACCTAGACTATCTCCTAGTCAGGGCCCCTTCTCGGGTGGCGTGTCAACACAGCCTTACAGTCGCTCTGACGACTCTCCAGCAGTTCGGGTGGATCATCAACTTCCCAAAATCCAAGTTGACACCGACCCAGTCACTGACTTACCTCGGGATGGAGTTTCATACACAGTCAGCGGTAGTCAAGCTACCGCGAGACAAACAGCTTTCTCTGCAGGCAGGGGTGCAATCACTTCTTCGGAGTCAGTCACACCCCTTAAGGCGCCTCATGCACTTCCTAGGGAAGATGGTGGCAGCGATGGAGGCAGTGCCGTTCGCGCAATTCCATCTACGGCAGCTCCAATGGGACATTCTCCGCAAATGGGACAGGAGGTCGGCTTCCCTCGACAGGAACGTCTCTCTTTCCCTTGCAACCAAGACGTCATTTCAGTGGTGGCTCCTTCCCAATTCTCTATCGCAGGGAAAATCCTTCCTACCCCCAACCTGGGCTGTGGTCACCACGGACGCGAGCCTGTCAGGGTGGGGAGAGGTTTTTCTCCACCACAGGGCTCAGGGAACCTGGACTCCGATAGTCTTCCCTTCAGATCAATGTTCTGGAAATAAGGGCAGTGTATCTAGCCCTATTGGCTTTTCAGCGGTGGCTGGAGGGCAGGCAGATCCGTATCCAGTCGGACAACGCCACTGCCGTCGCATACATCAACCACCAAGGCGGCACTCGCAGTCGTCAAGCCTTCCAGGAAGTCCGGCGGATTCTGCAGTGGGTGGAAGCCACAGCCTCCACCATCTCCGCAGTTCACATCCCGGGCGTAGAAAACTGGGAAGCAGATTTTCTCAGTCGTCAGGGCATGGATGCGGGGGAATGGTCTCTGCACCCAGAAGTGTTTCGAGAGATCTGTCGCCGCTGTAAACGCCGGACGTCGATCTCATGGCGACACGGCACAACAACAAAGTCCCGGCATTCATGGCACGGTCTCAGGATCACAGAGCGCGGACGCGTTAGTTCAGGACTGGTCGCAGTTCCGACTGCCTTATGTGTTTCCTCCTCTGGCGATGCTTCCCAGAGTGTTACGCAAGATCAGGTCCGACTGCCGTCGCGCCATTCTCGTCGCTCCAGACTGGCCGAGGCGGTCGTGGTACCCGGATCTGTGGCATCTCACGGTGGGTCAGCCGTGGGCGCTTCCAGACCGCCCAGACTTGCTGTCACAAGGGCCATTTTTCCATCTGAATTCTGTAGCCCTCAACCTGACTGTGTGGCCATTGAGTCCTGGCTCCTAGCGTCTTCAGGGTTATCTCAGGATGTCATTGCCACCATGAGACAGGCCAGGAAGCCAACGTCCGCCAAGATCTATTACAGGTCTTGGCAAATCTTCTTATCCTGGTGCTCTGATAACGGTTTTTCTCCATGGTCGTTTGCCTTACCCACTTTTCTTTCATTCCTCCAATCCGGAATGGACAAGGGTTTGTCACTCGGCTCTCTCAAGGGCCAAGTATCGGCGCTCTCCGTATTTTTTCAAAAGCGTCTAGCCAGGCTTCTGCCGGTCCGCACGTTCCTGCGGGGAGTTTGCCACATAGTCCCACCTTACAAGCGTCCGCTGGAACCCTGGGATCTTAACAGGGTGCTAATGGCTCTTCAGAAACTACCTTTCGAGCCGCTGCGAGATGTTTCTTTATCACGTCTTTCGCAAAAGGTGGCCTTTCTAGTGGCAATTACATCACTCCGGAGAGTGTCTGAGCTTGCAGCGCTGTCATGCAAAGCACCCTTCCTGGTGTTTCACCAGGATAAGGTGGTTCTGCGTCCGGTTCCGGAATTTCTCCCTAAGGTGGTATCTACTTTTCATCTCAATCAGGATATCTCCTTACCTTCATTTTGCCCTAATCCAATTCACCAATGTGAAAAGGATTTGCACTTTTTGGATCTGGTGAGAGCACTCCGGCTCTACGTGTCTCGCACGGCGCCTCTGCGTCGTTCAGATGTGCTCTTTGTCCTTGTCGCTGGCCAGCGTAAGGGTTCGCAGGCTTCCAAGTCAACCTTGGCTCGGTGGATCAAGGAACCGATTCTTGAAGCCTACCGTTCTTCTGGGCTTCCGCTTCCTTCAGGTCTGAAAGCCCATTCTACCAGAGCCGTGGGTGCGTCCTGGGCATTGCGGCACAGGGCTACGGCTCAGCAGGTGTGTCAGGCAGCGACGTGGTCTAGTCTGCACACTTTCACGAAGCACTATCAAGTGCATACCTATGCCTCGGCAGACGCCAGTCTAGGTAGGCGAGTCCTTCAGGCGGCGGTTGCCCACCTGTAAGAGGAGGGCCGTTCGGCTCTTTTTATTGAGGTATTCTTTTACCCACCCAGGGACTGCTTTTGGACGTCCCAATTGTCTGGGTCTCCCAATGGAGCGACAAAGAAGAAGGGAATTTTGTTTACTTACCGTAAATTCCTTTTCTTCTAGCTCCTATTGGGAGACCCAGCACCCGCCCCTGTTCCCTTCGGGCTGGTTGTTCTTTTGTGTACACATGTTGTTCATGTTGAATTGTTCTTTTGGTTCATGGTTCAGTTCTCCGAACATCCTTCGGATTGAATTTACCCTAGACCAATTTATAAGTTTTCTCCTTCCTGCTTTTGCACCAAAACTGAGGAGCCCGTGATCCACGGGAGGGTGTATAGGCAGAGGGGAGGGGTTACACTTTTTAAAGTGTAATACTTTGTGTGGCCTCCGGAGGCAGAAGCTATACACCCAATTGTCTGGGTCTCCCAATAGGAGCTAGAAGAAAAGGAATTTACGGTAAGTAAACATAATTCCCTTCGTTGGCTGAGGCCCTGCTCCTTCTGGAGGTTTTAGTGTTGCCGTAATTGTAGAATTAACATTTTTCTATATAGACATTAGGTCTTTGTGGTGTGATAATGCTTTACCACTGACCTCCATTACCACTGTGTATGACTGTATCCTTAAAGTGACAGTAGCCTGTGCAGTGATGATCGAGATAATGGTCTACCACGTCTTGAAGAGTTGTCATTGGTTCCATCCTTTGTTGGAGTCTCCTTATTTCCTTTCTATCCTCTATGTCCTGCTCCATTAGACTCCACATATAGAGCTACTTTCCCCTAGAAGCAAATTAATAGCAAAAAATTGGCCATAATAAAATACCAACTTATGGGACCACTCAGTGGTGCCCCATAAGAATATGCCTACGCCAAGGAACATGAATGACTGGAGAAAAAAGGGAGCTGAGGCAACAACCATGTGTGAAAAATTCCATATTTATTCATAACAATCATATATAAATAATTACAATATGCATCAATAGGAAAAGGTCAGACAATACAGCAGGAATAAATAGGGGGAGGTAAAAAGTGTTTGTGAGGGCATCTCTTGCCATTCAGAACCAGCCACAATAGGAAAATATGAGGGACTGCAATGCCACCAAGTACAATAGGGTTAACCCATGAAGGAGATTTATTGGAGAGGTGGCAGGGTAAGAACCCAATGTGAAACCATAGGAATGTGTCCTATATGAGATCGAAAATATTGTGGACACCAGCGGGTGGGCACCAAGGTATGTATAAAATCCTAACAAGGCCTCAAAAAAGCCGCAGTATGAATAGGACTAATGGGCTGTGCAGATCCAAGGGCAGGGAGGGAAACAGTTTCCCGAAATCAATGTGAATCTGGTGAGTCCAAACCCAAAGCACCACACAGCCCAGAAGGTACAGAAATAAGAGGAAAGTTCCAAACATAAAAAACTGCGGTGGGAGGTAATGCAAGGAGGAGCTATAGGGGTACATACACAGGGATTGTACACCAACCAAAATAAGCATATATATAGTTCCCCACTAGGAGTTACTGTAGCCACAGAGGGGGTTAGTGTAATGCCGCCGGGGCTGCAACAGGTGCTGAGGCAGGAGGATCATATAAACATAATTTGGCATACAGTGAATCGCAGCCTGGAGCACCCGTGCGGTCATGGGGAAACCACATATGAAGGCAAGGCAGAGTAATAATACCTGGTGGCTGGTTCGGAGGGCAAGGGACAAGCTCCTGACAGCTGTTTCGCAGCGTTGGCTTTATCAAAGGAGCTTTCCCCTAGAAGCATTGCTCTTAGGTTGAATACCTGAGTACATAGCAAGTGGAAGAAACTTGCTTTAATTATGTATTTATTGTTTGGGTGTGATTTGTACGGAATCTGACAATAAATCTCTGCACCTCTTTAGAATAGTGGAGGAGTACAGCGGTAGCGTACAGGTCTTTGATCTTTCTGGCAGCCCTGATATGTCCTAATTCAGAAAAGATTGTGGATTCTTGGGTTTGAGCTGGTTCAGTTTTTATGTAAAATATATTTGCTGCTCCATCTCTGTCATGTACGTGACTGACTCTGTGTCTACTCTTCTCTCTTTGTATCTGTAACCTGGTATTTTAGCAGTTCTTCCCTTCAGCCTCTTCGATCTGCACGCAATGAACTTGCAAAGCGGCTGGATGCGACGGAGCCGTCCGGAATAAGTGAGGTGAGCATCTCTATGGCCGATGGAACAAGAGCAAATTGGATACGATACGGTCTCTGTAGGGAATTGCCTTCATGGGCTTGAACCACAGGCCATTTTGAAATGTATTGTCCAGTCTTAAGTGTGGGCAATTAATTATCTCAAGGGTCTACATGAGAAACTGGGGCTCTTCAGGAGGACTGGACCAATAGGCTGTACCTAATTCTGTTCAATATTAATTCCCACAGAAGTCATTTACCCCCCAACCCTACAGCATATTATCCCAGTGACCATAATTTCCAGCAGTAATCATCACTCCTATGCAATTTTTCCACATTCTCCGGTTTATTATGACAGAAGCTATAGTTTTTAGCAGTAATCATCCCTCTTATGTCATCTCCCCCTCCATCACTTCCTCAGTCCTCCCAGCTGAAATTCACATGTTACAGTCCTCCCAGCTGATATTCCCATACCACGCCCCTCCCAGCTGATATTCCCATACCATGCCCCTCCCAGCTGATATTCCCATACCACGCCCCTCCCAGATGATATTCCCATACCATGCCCCTCCCAGCTGATATTCCCATACCACGCCCCTCCCAGATGATATTCCCATACCACGCCCCTCCCAGATGATATTCCCATACCACGCCCCTCCCAGCTGATATTCCCATACCACGCCCCTCCCAGCTGATAGTCCCATACCACGCCCCTCCCAGATGATAGTCCCATACCACGCCCCTCCCAGATGATAGTCCCATACCACGCCCCTCCCAGATGATAGTCCCATACCACGCCCCTCCCAGCTGATAGTCCCATACCACGCCCCTCCCAGCTGATATTCCCATACCACGCCCCTCCCTGCTGATATTCCCATACCACGCCCCTCCCTGCTGATATTCCCATACCATGCCCCTCCCTGCTGATATTCCCATACCATGCCCCTCCCAGATGATATTCCCATACCACGCCCCTCCCAGATGATATTCCCATACCACTCCCCTACCAGCTGATTTTCCCATACCACGCCCCTCCCAGCTGATAGTCCCATACCACGCCCCTCCCAGCTGATAGTCCCATACCACGCCCCTCCCAGCTGATAGTCCCATACCACGCCCTTCACAGCTGATGGTCCCATACCACGCCCCTCACAGCTGATAGTCCCATACTACTGTCCTCGGTGCAGATTGGCAGTGATGCACCACACAGAATGCAGTGTTAAAAAGCTATATGCTCCTCCCAGGTGTCTGGGGCAGGCTGCGATGTCCTTATTGCCTGACAGGCGGGTCCACAAGGTGCCACGTTGTGTGTACACCTGCACTGATTCTAAGTGTCATGTCTACACAGGGCTGGTATCCACTGCGGCCAAGCAGGGTGTAATGCTACAGCACCGCACTTCCATATAGGTACCTTTTAATTTCCAGCTCTTTCAATAGGGACAGCCCAAGGCCCTGATGTGGCCCTCAGGCTAACATTTGCCCAGTCTGGCCTAGTCCACCTCTCTGTTTGCTGTGATTGTTTATTGTCCCTGTGTTATTTCTCTACAATCTTAGTTATTCCGTACTCTTCATACTGTTTGGTGTTCCCACTTTGTGATATGTGAATTTATTTTGTTGCTTTGTGTATTTTGATTTGTCCTCCTCCATCAGGTGCTTGTGTTTTTATTTTGTGTTCCCCATGTCCGTTGTCATTCTGTCTGTCAGGCGCCACACAGGCGAAAAGCTCGTATGGCACGAACTCGATCAGATTTCATGACTAGAGGAGCTCTTGGGGGGGAGAATTCTGAGGAGGATTCAGATGAACAGGGGGAGCGGATCCCCCCCTCTGACCCAGCTGAGGAATCAGGCAGACAGATCCAGGCATGTCACAGCGACTCTGAAATGGTAAAGTCCAGTACCAGGCGCTGATCATCTAGAATCACAGAGGACGACCTCTTCCTCCTAATGCTTGGCGTTCTATATGCTGTGCTCCTCACATTAGACTGTTCTTCATTTATAAACCCTTTGACATTCATCATTGCGTCTATGTCTCACCGAATCCTAACACACATCTCAATATTTTCTAGTATGTAGACATAGAATCATAGAATATATTTATTGCTATCCTCCTAGTGAAGAGATTTAAGACCTGAATGAATGATTGCTGGTAACTTTTACCGCCACCACCATCAACGGTCATGTATATTGCATATATAGATTTGTTACTAGACTGGATTAACTTTAATGGGAAAGTCAAATGTCCATGCAGAATAATGTCTGTTCGGCTTACCAGAAATCGGAGACATTAGATGCATACGTCAACAATCTTTCTTCCATCCATTAGAATGACAAGACGTTGATTTATTTTGCTTACTGTTGATTGTAGTGATTAAATTGCTTTACGGCAAGGTCCTTTTGTAGATTTAATTTAGCGTTTATTACAAGATGCAAATAGATAGAAAGACATAGGGTTGCCTGAACCTGTAAACCCTTTTAAAGTGATGTATCAAAGACAGTTAAAATGTCTCCGCTTACTGGAATGTTTATTCATGATATTCCTGAAGTTTGTAAAGCTACAAAATCAGATCAGACACCCATGAAATGGTTCATAATGAGAGATTATGAGGGCTGCATAATGCCCTGATTAATTTGGAGACCTGCGCTAATCGGAAATGTGTTGTCCGGAAATAAGCTATGGTAGCTAGATGTTATGTTTGTGGTTTGCTCTTTGTTTTTGCAACAATTGTGGCAGACGTGTATCATACCAGCCATCTGTAGACAGCACTGTTTGTAGCTTTTGCCCCTCATCAGTACAGAGCAGGACAATTCTAGGTGTGTGTGTGTGTGTGTGTGTGTGTGTGTGTGTGCGCGTATGTGTATATGTGTATATATATATATATATATATATATATATATATATATATATATATATATATATATATATATATATATATATATATATATAATATGTGTGTATATATGTATGTATATGTGTGTGTGTGTGTGTGTGTGTGTGTGTGTGTGTATATGTATAATATATATTAGTGTTTCAAGCACCAATGCATAAAATCATAAGACTGTCACTTCCGTATATTCCATGCTCACGTCTCGTTCTCCATCTTGGATGTACACTATGTTGTATAGTGTGATAGTTAACATTAGAGA
Organism: Anomaloglossus baeobatrachus; assembly: GCF_048569485.1. Classification (NCBI taxonomy): domain Eukaryota; kingdom Metazoa; phylum Chordata; class Amphibia; order Anura; family Aromobatidae; genus Anomaloglossus; species Anomaloglossus baeobatrachus. The sequence continues at coordinate 442,360,619 of NC_134356.1, read as the reverse complement.
CCATAAGTTAGAAAAGCTAATGAGTATTGGGACTGTCGAGACTAGAGTACCCCCAAGCAGTTTTTACCCGTCTACGCTTTCAAGCACGGTAGCATTTCAGTTTTGAAAGAAAGCTTTCACAACTAAGACTGACTTGATCTAGAGATACTTTGTATAACAAACAGACTTTTATGGGAACTTTCTGACAGCATTTATGGGATCTGCATAGTCATAGTCCAACGTATACTCCTCAATCTTAACATTGCCTCACCTACAAGGAAAAGTTGTGACATTTTTGAAATCAGAGAATCAATTAGCTATGTTTATGTTATAGTAATGATGAAAATTGGAAACAAAATTTTTAAAACTGCTCAAAATATCCAGTATTGAGTGAGCGCCACATACATAAATATGCACACTTACACACCTTTACATGTTATCAATGAAGTTATTAATGGTTTTCAAGAATGTTCTGCCACCATGAATGCACTTGGACACAGATCATCAATTTCTACTGCTGGCAGTTTCCTTTGCACTTGTCATTAATTTCCCAGATGTGCTCGATGAGAGACCAGTCCGGAGACTCTGCAGGCTATGGAAGCACTTATAGTCCTCACAGGCTGCTCACAGTAGAGCGAGGAAAATTCAGCATGCCGTTGTTGTCTTGAAAAACGGCGCCTGGTACACTTTGTAGAATGGTTCTAGACCAAAGCCATGTACCAGCAAGCTGTTAGTGTACCTGTAATGAAGATTGAAGGAATATGGCTACCATACATAATGGACAATAGGACCAGTGTGACGTTCCCTTATGATGGCCTCTTCTTGGCGGTACGCACTTGGTCTTTTCAGTCACTGCAAGTGAAATTAGACATCACATCCAGGCCTAAAGGCCCCGTCACACTAAGCAACATCGCTAGCAACATCGCTGCTAACGAACAACTTTTGTGACGTTGCTAGCGATGTTGCTGTGTGTGACATCCAGCAACAACCTGGCCCCTGCTGTGAGGTCGTTGGTTGTTGCTGAATGTCCTGGGCCATTTTTTAGTTGTTGCTGTCCCGCTGTGAAGCACAGATCGCTGTGTGTGACAGCGAGACAGCAACAACTAAATGTGCAGGCAGCAGGAGCCGGCTTCTGCGGAGGCTGGTAACCAATGTAAATATCGGGTAACCAAGAAGCCCTGTCCTTGGTTACCCGATATTTACCTTTGTTACCAGCCTCAGCCGCTCTCCCTGTCAGTGCCGGCTCCTGCTCTGTGCACATGTAGCTGCAGGACACATCGGGTTAATTAACCCGATGTGTGCTGTAACTAGGAGAGCAGGGAGCCAGCGCTAAGCGGTGTGCGCTGCTCCCTGCTCTGTGCACATTTAGCTGCAGCACACATCGGGTAATTAACCCGATGTGTGCTGTACTAGGAGAGCAAGGAGCCAGCGCTAAGCGGTGTGCGCTGCTCCCTGCTCTGTGCACATTTAGCTGCAGCACACATCGGGTAATTAACCCGATGTGTGCTGTACTAGGAGAGCAAGGAGCCAGCGCTAAGCGGTGTGCGCTGCTCCCTGCTCTGTGCACATTTAGCTGCAGCACACATCGGGTAATTAACCCGATGTGTGCTGTACTAGGAGAGCAGGGAGCCAGCGCTCAGTGTGCGCTGCTCCCTGCTCTCTGCACGTGTAGCTGCATGAGCTGGTAACCAAGGTAAATATCGGGTTGGTTACCCGATATTTACCTTAGTTACCAAGCGCAGCATCTTCCATGCGGCGCTGGGGGCTGGTCACTTGTTGCTGGTGAGCTCACCAGCAACTCGTGTAGCCACGCTCCAGCGATCCCTGCCAGGTCAGGTTGCTGGTGGGATCGCTGGAGCGTCGCAGTGTGACATCTCACCAGCAACCTCCTAGCAACTTACCAGCGATCCCTATCGTTGTTGGGATCGCTGGTAAGTTGCTTAGTGTGACTGGACCTTAAGGTGCCATTCTGTGTCTACTACACAAGTCATTAGAAGACGTGTGCACAACATTGGGTTACAAGCCAGACATCCATTTACCAAATATTCCATTGACCTCACACCACATCGCTCTCAAAGACTACCATGGGTCAGAGCAAGACGTCAGTGGAGGCTGGAATAGAGGTCTAGTCTATTCATTAATGAGTCCTACTATTGTCTTTAAACAAACAATAGCCGGAGATTTATCTGGAGACCCCATCATCAACGCTATGAAGAGGCCTTTGCAAGAGAACTTAAAGGTGTCCAAGGAGCCATTTTTCAACATGACACCGCCAGGCCACATGTTGCTTGTGCTACTGTTAGCAGCCTGCATGGTCTAAACCAGGGGTCTCAAACTCAGCTGGGTGTATGGGCCGCATATAGAAAAAAAAAATTGAGGGGCCGCACTCTTTGCAGGACTAAGTGACATTTTTTAATGATTCCCCTTTGGATCACTTTTTAATATTTTTTTTTTTCTTGTTTATTATAAAAAAAACTGCACTTTTTTGTTCAGTTAAGTTTATATATATATATATATATATATATATATATATATATAAAGCAATTTTATTGGCAAAAAAAATCATGCTTTATTTTGAATTTCTTTTTCACATCTTATCACCTTCTTGTAATATTGTTTCACAATTAGCAGCATATAGTAATCTTAGCCAACCTCTTGTAGTAATGTCCCCCATTCGTGTGCCCTGTAATAAGGTGCTCATCCTTGTAGTATTGTACCCATCCTTGTAGTATTGTGCCCTGTAGTATTGTGCCCATCCTTGTGCCCATTAGTATTGTGCCCATCCTTGTAGTATTGTGCTCATCCTTGTGGTATTGTGCCCATCCTTGTGGTATTGTGCCTAGTAGTATTGTGCCCTATAGTATTGTGCCCATCCTTCTGCCCTGTAATATTGTGCCCATCCTTATAGTATTGTGCCATGTAGTATTGTGCTCATCCTTGTAGTTTAGTGCCCTGTAGTATTCTGCTCATCCTTGTGCCCTGTAGTATTGTGACCATCTTTGTAGTATTGTGGCCTGTAGTTATGTGCCCATCCTTGGGCCCTGTAGTATTGTACCCATCCTTGTAGTATTGTGCCCTGTAGTATTATGCCCATTCTTGTAGTATTGTGCCCATCCTTGTAGTATTGTACCCTGTAGTATTCTGCCCCTCCTTTACACAAAAAAAAAAATCCTCACCTTTCCTCCATTCCAAAGCTACGTGCCCATGATCAGTGTTAGGCCGGATTCCACTTGCGAGAGACTCGCAAGAGTTTCGCATCCTATCACCTGGCACGGCCGAACACTCTCCTGACAGGAGCGGATCGGCTTCATGTATTTCTATGCAGCTGGCCCGCTCCTATCCGGAGAGTGTGCGGCCGTGCCGGGTGATGAGATGCAAGACTCGCGCGAGTCTCTCGCAAGTGTGAATCCGGCCTTAGCAGTGTTTTGGAGGCAGCGTGTTTCAGCTGTGACCAAAACACTAATTTACAGTACAGGCATCGTGGATGGGATTTCTAGAAATCCCATGCCCACTGTGCGTGTGTTGCCCGCAGCAAACACTGACCTGTGGTGCGACTTTCAGAGGCCACAGCATGTCAGTTCTTTGCTGCGGGGAAGCGCATGCATCCTCCCTAGGGAGAACAGTGAGGAGAGAACACAGTGAGGAGACCGTGATTGCGGGTACAGGCCGCTGCGGCCTCCTGCGGAGGAGACTTGCAGCGCCGCCGGTCAGGACCTGTCGTGTCCAGGACACAGCGGGTCCCGATCATGGGCACATACATTACCTGCTTGTTGCGGCCCGTGACGATCGCGGCCCTATGCTGGGGGTCAGCACCGGCAGGACTTTACTACAGTTGACTGATTTGTGGTAACGCGCAGAGGAGCTGTCTGCACTATACCAATGGCTGCCGCCCGCCAATCAGATGCAAGGATGTGACGTCAGGGGGTCTGTGGGCCGCAACAAGCAGCCTCAGGGGCAGCGTGTTTGAGACCTCTGGTCTAAACACTCTACCATAGCATACAATGTATTCAGACTTGACTCGATCGAGCACATCGGAGATGTCATTGGTCTGTAATTGTAAAGCGTTCTGCTAGAAGCAGATCTTTGTGATTTTGTTTACCTAAATGCATTCAGCATGGCAGAACATTTCTTAGATAACCATTACTAACCTTATTCATCGCATGCCAAGGTGTGTAAAGGCATGTATTTCAATGTAGCATTCATATTTGATATGAATAAATCAAATTTGTTTTGAAAACGTTTTCCATTTTTTTCATTTCCATGTCTATCGATCCTGTGATTTCCATAATTCCACGACTTTTCCTCTTTGGTGCTGGAATTTGAATTTTGAGGAGTGTACATACTTCCTGCTGTATCCAAAAAGAGAGCCACATGGTTATACCTTTATGGTCTCGTATAGGCCATGCTGGTAAAGGGTATAATTTAACCCACCAGTGTGGCCACGAGACAGCACACTCCAAAATGTATAGTCAAACAAGAGCACTAGGAGTTTTAGTGCAAATAAGAATTTTATTAAATTATTAATAAATAGTACAGGGTAAATATAGGACATTCAAAGCACAAGATGAGGGAATAAAACACTTGGGTCCCATGGACCACCTTTGTACAGATAAAAGTCAGTATGGTGGGGTTTATAGTAAAAAAAGTCACCAATAAAGTTACAATTAGGGAAGCAAAATGTAGAGTACAGAGACTAACTCATATGGAACAAACCCATAAATAGTAAAAATGGGCTAGTTAGACTGTAATAAAATGCCAACAGAGATGAAGCGTTGTAAGTAGGCCATATACAAAATGGATTGTAAAATACTGTTGAGCGCTTACCTAATGCAAAGGTGGTGCAGGGGAGCCAGTCCTGAGGCACTTACTCCTCCCGGAAGAAGCGGTATACTACCGCGAAACGGCCGTCGGAGGTCCCCCTCAGGACTGGCTCCCCTGCACCACCTTTGTATTAGGTAAGCGCTCAACAGTATTTTACAATCCATTTTGTATATGGCCTACTTACAACGCTTCATCTCTGTTGGCATTTTATTATCGTCTAACTAGCCCATTTTTTTACTATTTATGGGTTTGTTCCATATGAGTTAGTCTCTGTACTCTACATTCTGCTTCCCTAATTGTAACTTTATTGGTGACTTTTTTTTACTATAAACCCCACTATACTGACTTTTATATGTACAAAGGTGGTCCATGGGACCCAAGTGTTTTATTCCCTCATCTTGTGCTTTGAATGTCCTATATTTACCCTGTACTATTTATTAATAATTTAATAATATTCTTATTTGCACTAAAACTCCTAGTGCTCTTGTTTGACTATACTTCCTGCTGTGCTGTATTTTGATCATTTGGAAGTGATAGCATTTATTGATTGTGTAAGACAATGAGCCAAATAGACATTGGTGGACCTGACACTCGCCGCCTATTATTATTATTATTATTATTATTATTATTATTATTATTATTAATAATAGAACTGTACAAACATTTGAGTGGACAGATGTTTGTAAAAAGTTATCTTGCCATTTATAAACATACTACCTATACTGATATCCCCACCGGCTTCTGGTATCACAGGTCTTTATATTCTATGCCTCTGCTATCACTTGGTTGTGTCTCAAATTCCCTTTTTTTTTTGTGTCCCAGATGTTACAGAAGGCTCAGGGTGTGGAGCGACTCAGTAAACTGCAGAAAGCTGTGTCTCAAGGGGAGATGTCCTGCATTCAACCTGCTCACCGCACCCCGGAGCAAGATTCCAGGTAATCAAACACTCAATATACAGCCATATGACAAGATCATCCTGTCTATAATACACGACCTATAATCTCTGATTAGGCTCATTATATACAAGCACACACTGGAAGATAAGAAATAAAATGTCTGATCTGTGGATGATATATGTACGCATTGTCTAACATCGTATGATTGATTCATTTATGTCAGACCCCAGAGAGGAAAAATTCGCTTCTGGGGGAAGATGAAAACCGCAGAAAAGTTAACACCACAGACAGAGGTACTAGAAATGGACACAGATAATTCGGGAAAAGAAGGGATCTTTTTCAGCGACGGTAAGAGAGTCATTATACCGTGCACACATTTCTGCTAGACAGCGATTTTCCTTTGTGTCTGCTAGATGATAATCACATTTTACTCCTAGGTTGCCATTGACAGCCTAATAATAAAACTAGAATTGTACTATAAAAAAAAGAAAAAAAAAGTCATTTATATTTGAGTTCCTCTTAAAATAGTTATACCTGCCCATCTATTCAGAAATGTGCGTTTAGCCCCATTTTTAACATTTTTTCTTTTTGCCTTAAAGGGAATCTGTCAGCAGGTTTTTCTATGTAATCTGAAGATGGTATGCTACAAGGGTTAAAACATAGAATTCAGGGATGCCTGTCTTGGCAAGGTCCCAGCTGTTGTTTATTTGTATATTTGTTTAACCAGCATGACTTCTCATTGCTACAAAGTCATGTGCACAGCAGTCCAGCACACCCCTCCTCAGACACATAACTGTCAATGTACAGTCTCTATAGAGAGCCTGGTGTGGGCGGGGATAGCTCTCTCAGCTCTGCTATATGACTAAAGCTAAACATTCTGATTCTGTCAGAACGGCTGCACCCTGTAATCTAAGTGATGTATTATTGGATTCAGGGCCTCTTTGGCTACATCATGCTGCTCTCAGATGAGGTAGCAAAAACCTGGTGACAGATTCCCTTTAATACTCCAGTATGGGGGTGAGTGAACGTATAGAGAAGCTGTACAGGGTGAAAAACATTTATAAAAGCATATAAATCCTGAATCGATCATATTTGCCCTAATATTGTGTTTTTTTTTTGCATAGCAAAGGTCAATAAACATCATCTCTCATCCCCACAACCTGCTGTAATGTGCCTTAGGGTTCCAGTCTAGGCTAGTGTCATTGGGGTTTTTTTGGTTTTTGTTTTTTCTTGCTTGCATTCTGTCACAAGTTGCTCAATGAAATATGTCAAGTCAATGTCTCATGTCCAAATCACCCCCAATCGTTTGCTCCTGACCTACCCTCTCCACTTCTTCAAGGAAAAATCTTTTCTGATCCCAGGTGCGATCTAATGAGATCAAAATTCCACCCCAAAAAATTGTATTAAGTTTCTTTTAAACTGCGTCTTATTTTGTTTTAATAAATTATCGAAGCTTTCGTTGAATTCAAAAATTCTGTTTTTGTTTTTTTGTGGGGTTTTTTTATGAATTTTATTTGAAATCGCTTTTTGCAATTTTTTTTTTGTTTTTTTTTGTAAATGCCAGATTATTTTTAATCTTTGCTCATAGCCAAGATTGTCCTTGCTCCTTATCGGTTTAGTTGCTTCTGTAGAACTCTTTGTACACCTAGGCATCATGTTTATAAACTGGTGCACACAACCAAATTGTATCTCCCAGACGAGGTGCTCCCATGCGGTGGTGCAGGAGAATATTAGCACCTATATGCACATCTTTACATTGTTCCATATGGATGGAGTACGGAACTTCTCCCATAGACTGTATAATATATGGGTTTATATCACTTCCAAGAATTTGCTGCTGCGGTCACATTTTTGAAAGAACAGAAACCGTCCCCACATCACCTACTCACTTCATTTTTAGTTGTAGAAAAGAAAAACGAAACATATCTCTTCCTTTTCTTGATCCCCAACTTTTAGGGAATTTATATACTCTAAGGTATGGGGGGGATTTGTTTGTTTTCTTTTATTTTTGCATTTTCTTTTTTTACATATTTTATACTAAGCTATTTGTGATTTCTTTATCGTTCCTTTGGGAGACCCAGACCATGGGTGTTTAGCTTCTGCCTCCGGAGGACACACAAAGTACTACACTAAAAAGTGTAGCTCCTCCCTCTGAGCTTATACACCCCCTGGTGAGCAGACCCAGCTAGTTTATCGCTTTGTGTTCAGGAGGCATACATCCACACATGCATTCTCATATGATTTTTTTTCCTTTTGGAATGAGTTTGAAGAACTGCGGGTCCACGTCTGGACCCCCGACATGTCCCTTCTCACCCCACTGTGTCGGCGGTGTTGTAAGGTTGATTTCCTAGGCTGGAGCCTTACATGCCGTGCTCCTTCACCATCCCTCCTGGGCTCTGGCTTGAAGTGGGAGCCAGCACGGTCTCCATGCCTGGCAGGAGACCGGTCTCCATCCGCAGCCCTTCAGGACCCTGCTGGACCGGAGCACTCATCCCCAGGGACATGGCCCTGCGTCTCAGCAGCTAAGTACCTGAGGCGTTTATATTTGGGGGTCCCTGTGCTGTATTGTTTGGGGAGAGTGTGTTTGCTGTATTTACTGACATTTCCGGCGGGTTCTCTAGCTATCGCCCGAGAACCGCGCCGATGGTGCCTGCGTGTCGGCCTCGCCGCTCAAATTTAGGCACCGGCTTCGCCGGAGGCCTAGTTTCGTTTCACTGCCCTCACATGTCACTCATGCAGAGGGACAGCGCGGCTCCTCCCGGCGGCCGTTCTGCACAAGGGAGGGACACTCCCCTCTGCTGTGCGTGTCTCCTCCCCTGTAGGTCTCTATGGCCCTCCAGATCCCGCTCTTCATGCAAGTTCCGCCCCCTCTCTTCGCTCCGGCGGCCATTTTCTCAGCGTTCACTCAGCGCTGGTCTCTGCATCCCTGCTGAGGTGCTGTGTTTGGGGGTCCGGGCTTCGGGATCTGGAGGGCACACAACACCGCTCTGCACAGCACAGCGGTCTGGTAAGCCACAACCGGTTCTGGTTGTGGACCTCTGTGTATACTCTCTGGGGTTCATTCTCTGGCAGAGCCCCCACTTCAGCAGCATGTCTCACACGAGGAGCAAGGCTCCAAAGCTTTACTCTGTATGCGCTGCATGTAAGTTCCTGCTGCCTGAACAGAGCACCTATCCACATTGTGATGCCTGCTCTACCATGGCGGTGCCACAGCCTGGAGTCTCACCCCCAGTGGTCTCTCAGGCTGCTCCTGCTCCTGTGGCTGAACCCCCGGCTTGGGTAGAATCCTTTTCTAGGTCTATCTCCCAGTCTTTTGCTGAGTCCATGGGACTTCTGTCCAGGACTTTGCTGAATCTGCATCAGCCCCCCTCACACGGTGCCTCTGCTGCTAGGTCTCTCTCAGGACCGGAGCTCACAGAGGATTCATCATCAGGTCCCAGACCCCGTCCTCCTGAGAAGAGACGTAGGGTTCCCTCTCCCTCCTCCTCCCGCGGCTCTGATTCAAGAGCGGACTCGCAGGATGAGGAGGATGCCTTTACAGGGGGTTCGGAGGCTAACTCCATGTACCCCATTGATCTGTCCGAAAGTGACTCAGATGTTAGTGACTTGATTGCTTCCATTAACTCTGTACTAGATCTCAATCCGCCAGTATCAGAGGAGCAACTCTCTCTGGCAGAAAAGCACCAGTTTACCTCGCCTAAGAGAGTAAAGAGTGTGTTCTTTAACCACTCCAGTTTTCAGGCCGCTGTGTCCAAGCCCAGGGCCTGTCCTGACAAACTCTTCCCAAAGCGTGGTTCTGATGACCGTTTTCCCTTTCCACCTGAGGTGGTCAAGGAGTGGGCTCAGTCCCCAAAGGTAGACCCCCGGTGTCTAGGCTCTCAGCCCGGACCGTTGTGTCGGTGGCTGATGGCACCTCCCTTAAGGATTCCACTGACCGCCAGATTGACCTTCTGGCCAAATCCGTATATGAAGCGGCGGGGGCCTCCTTTTCCCCGACTTTTGCAGCAGTGTGGGCTCTCAAAGCCATCTCTGCTTCTCTGGAGGAGATGCATTCCCTCACCAGGGAATCTATGCCCGAAATGGTTGCCTTGACTTCCCAAGCTTCAGCTTTTTCATCCTATGCCATGTCTGCCATGCTGGAGGCTTCTCACCGCACTGCGGTGGCTTCGGCTAATTCCCTCGCTATCCGCAGGATCTTGTGGCTTCGAGAGTGGAAGGCAGATGCTTCTTCAAAGAAGTACCTTGCTGGGCTCCCTTTTGCTGGGTCCCGGCTGTTCGGAGAACAGCTGGATGAAATTATTAAGGAAGCTACGGCCGGGAAGAGTACTTCCATGCCACAAACCAAAGCCAGGAAACCTGCCCAGGGTAGGAATCTGTTGAGGTTTCGCTCCTTTCGTTCCTCCAACTGGTCGTCCTCTAAGCCCTCGGCCTCGTCCACTAACTCAGCCAAGGACCAGAAATCCAACTTGCGCCCAAAAGCGCGTCCACAGAAGACCGCAGGAGGTGCTGCCACTAAGGCAGCCTCCTTGTGACTATCTGCCCGCCCCAGCAACGTCCTTAGTCGGTGGCAGGCTCTCCCACTTTGGCGACGCTTGGTTTCAACAGAGAGAGATATCATCTCCCACGGCTACATGATAGAATTCTCTTCCAGACCGCCAGACAGATTTTTTCTCTCAACCCCCCCCCCCGCTCCAAGGCCGCCGCCTTCTCACAGGCCGTGGCATCCTTGCAGGCCAACGGAGTAATTGTACCAGTTCCCGCCCGGGAACGGTTCAGAGGTTTCTACTCTAATCTCTTCCTAGTCCCCAAAAAGGACGGTACATTCTGACCCATCCTGGATCTCAAGCTTCTCAACAAGCATGTTCAGGTGCGGCACTTTCGCATGGAGTCTCTGCGATCAGTCATTGCCTCAATGATCCAAGGGGATTTCCTAGCGTCCATCGACATCAGAGATGCCTATCTGCATGTGCCAATTGCAGTTTCACACCAGCATTGGCTACGTTTTGCGATCGGAGAAGATAATTCCAATTTGTGGCTCTCCCCTTCGGGTTGGCCACAGCCCCTCGGGTATTCACCAAGGTCATGGCAGCAGTGATTGCGGTTCTGCACCTACAGGGGTTGGCAGTGATTCCTTACCTGGACGACCTTCTAGTCAAGGCTTCATCCAGCGCAGACTGTCAGCGGAGTGTCTCGCTCACTCTCGCCACTCTAGCCCAATTCGGGTGGCTGGTCAATCTGCCCAAATCCACTCTGACTCCGACCCAGAGTCTCACGTACCTAGGGATGCAGTTCGAGACTTTGCCGGCACTTGTGAAGTTGCCCTTAGTCAAACAGCAGTCCCTCCAACTGGCAGTGCGCTCTCTGCTGAGGCCCCGCCGTTCTTCCCTCAGGCGTCTGATGCAGGTGCTGGGTCAAATGGTGGCGTCAATGGAAGCTGTCCCATTTTGCCCAGTTCCATCTGCGCCCCCTGCAGCTGGACATTCTCCGCTGTTGGGACAAGCGGCCTTCCTCCTTACTCAGGTTTAGTGGCTCTGTCGCCACAGACCAGGAGCTCTCTTCAGTGGTGACTTCGGCCCCTCTCTCTGTCCCAGGGGTGCTCCTTCCTGGCCCCGTCCTGGATGATCCTCACCACGGATGCCAGTCTATCCGGCTGGGGAGCGGTATGTCTCCACCACAGAGCGCAGGGCACTTGGACTCCGTCCGAGTCAGCCCTTTCAATCAATGTGCTGGAAACCCGAGCTGTGCTTCTAGCTCTCCTAGCTTTTCACCACCTATTGGCGGGCAGGCACATTCGAGTCCAGTCAGACAACGCGACAGCGGTTGCCTACATCAATCACCAAGGCGGGACACGCAGCCGCCTGGCAATGTTGGAGGTACAACGCATCCTTCAATGGGTGGAGGACTCGGGGTCCACCATATCCGCAGTCCACATCCCAGGCGTGGAAAACTGGGAGGCAGATTATCTCAGCCGTCAAACCGTGGACGGTGGCGAGTGGTCCCTGCACCCGGCAGTGTTTCAGTCAATCTGCCGCAAATGGGGCACTCCGGACGTGGACCTAATGGCATCCCGTCGCAACAACAAAGTTCCTGTTTACGTGGCTCGCTCCCACGATCCTCAGGCATTCGCCGCGTACGCTCTGGTTCAAGACTGGTCCCAGTTTCGTCTGTCCTACGTGTTTCCCCCTCTAGCGCTCTTGCCCAGAGTCCTGCACAAGATCAGAATGGAGGGCCGTCGAGTCATCCTCATTGCAAAGGACTGGCCCAGGCGAGCTTGGTATCCAGACCTGCTCCATCTGTCCGTAGAGATGCCGTGGCATCTCCCGGACCGTCCAGACCTACTCTCGCAAGGTCCGTTTTTCCGTCTGAATTCTGCGGCTCTCAAATTGACGGCGTGGCTCTTGAGTCCTGGATTTTGACGGCTTCTGGTATTCCTCCTGAAGTCATCTCCACTATGACTCGGGCCCGTAAGTCTTCCTCCGCTAAGATCTATCACAGGACTTGGAGAATTTTCCTGTCCTGGTGTCGCTCTACCGACCATCCTCCTTGGCCTTTCTCCCTGCCGACCCTTCTGTCTTTTCTACAGTCCGGTCTGCAGCTAGGGCTGTCCCTCAACTCTCTCAAGGGACAAGTCTCAGCTCTGTCAGTCCTGTTCCAGCGACGTCTCGCTCGGCTGGCTCAGGTCCGCACCTTCATGCAGGGCGCGTCTCACATCATTCCGCCCTACCGGCAGCCCTTGGATCCCTGGGACCTTAATTTGGTTCTCACGGTTTTGCAGAAGCCCCCCTTTGAGCCTCTTAGGGAGGTTTCCTTGTATCGTCTTTCACAGAAAGTGGCCTTTCTGGTGGCCATAATTTCCCTCAGCAGAGTCTCTGATTTGGCTGTGCTCTCTTCGGAGTCACCTTTTTTATTTTTCATCAGGACAAGGTGGTTCTCCGTCCGACTCCGGACTTTCTTCCTAAGGTGGTCTCTCCTTTCCACCTTAACCAGGACATTACCCTACCTTCCTTTTGTCCGGCTCCTGTTCATCGCTTTGAAAAAGCGCTGCATACTCTGGATCTGGTGCGTGCTCTCCGGATCTATGTGTCTCGCACCGCTGCACTTAGGCGGTGCGCTTCTCTTTTTGTGCTGACCACAGGTCGGCGCAAGGGCCTCTCTGCTTCTAAGTCGACCTTAGCCCGTTGGATTAGATCGACCATTTCGGACGCCTACCAGAGTTCTCGGGTGCCTCCCCCGCCGGGGATCAAGGCACATTTGACCAGAGCTGTCTGTGCCTCTTGGGCTTTTAGGCACCAGCCTACGGCTCAACAAGTCTGTCAGGCTGCCACTTGGACTAGCCTGCATACCTTTTCGAAGCACTACCAAGTGCATGCTCATGCTTCGGCAGATGCGAGCTTGGGCAGACGCATCCTTCAGGCGGCTGTCGCCCATTTGTGAAGTTAGGTTCTGCCTACTTCTTAGTTTATACTGTTTCTTTCCCACCCAGGGACTGCTTTGGAACGTCCCATGGTCTGGGTCTCCCAAAGGAACGATAAAGAAAAAGAGAATTTCTTTGTCGCTCCATTGGGAGACCCAGACAATTGGGTGTATAGGCTATGCCTCCGGAGGCCGCACAAAGTATTACACTAAAAGTGTAAAGCCCCTCCCCTTCTGCCTATACACCCCCCGTGCTCCCACGGGCTCCTCAGTTTTTTGCTTTGTGCGAAGGAGGCAGACATGCACGCACAGCTCCACAGATTAGTCAGTAGCAGCTGCTGACTATGTCGGATGGAAGAAAAGAGGGCCCATAACAGGGCCCCCAGCATGCTCCCTTCTCACCCCACTCTTGTCGGCGGTGTTGTTAAGGTTGAGGTATCCATTGCAGGTACGGAGGCTGGAGCCCACATGCTGTTTTTCTTCCCCATCCCCCTTGGGGCTCTGGGTGAAGTGGGATCCTATCGGTCTCCAGGCACTGAGGCCGTGCTCCATCCACAGCTCCTGAGGGCTCTGCTGGATAGGAGCCGAGTATCGTTCAGGGACATGGCCCTGCTACTTGGAGGTACTCTGTGTCCCCGTGGGGACCGCGCACAGCAACACTCCAGCATTGCTGGGTGTGCTAGTGCACCGGGGACCGCGGCGCTGACCGTGTTAAATGTGCCATTACACACTGCAGCGTCGCTGAGTGTGTTTGTGTATGGGGACTACCGCGCTGACCGCCGCTGCCATTGTTAACACTGCGGCGCGGCTGGGACTTGTAGTGCGCCGGGGACTTCCGCGCCGGCCGCGCTTATACAGCGGCCGCGCTTATTACTCGAGTCCCCGGCTTTTGCGGCCTAGTCTCTTTTCCTCCCGCCCCCACCCCTGCCAGTCAGGGGAAGGGCGGGACACTGCACAGGACGAGCAGCACTGAGGGCTGGAGCATGCTTTGCATACTCCACCCCTCTCACTGTGCACAGTGGGGCACCAGTTCCCGCACTTTCTGGGTCACGCCCACGGCTCCCTCCTCTCCCCAGGACGCCGGCAGCCATTCCTGTCAGCTCCTTGAACGCTGCAGAGGGGGACAAATTCTGGAAGACCCAGGCAGGGACTCTGGTGGCCTCACAACCGCTTTAAGCGGGTGGTAAGCAGCACCTGTGGTGCTAGCCCCATTTCTGCAGAAGTGTAATTTTAAGTTATATGTTTATAGGATATACTTTACACTGTATGGTGCACAGTTGATTCTGGCTATATACCCTATTGTGTTGCTCAGGGAAGACAACAGCATGGCGCCCACAAAAGGCAGGGGTGCCAAACCACAGGCTTACTATGCTGCCTGCGCCGCATGTACGACCCCGCTACCGGCAGGATCCACTGACCCTCATTGTGTGCACTGCTCGGCCCCTCTGGCACTTACTCAGCCGGAGCCTCTGCTAAGGGGGGCCCAGGGGGAACCACCTGCTGACACTGTCCAGGTGACGGATAAACTCTCTGAGACTATGGCTAAGATACTAGAAGCCTTGCAGTCCAGACCGGTATCTCAGCACAGGGGCACTGTTGAATCATTGCTCCCTGGCCCCCCTCAGTTGGACCAGCAAGGTCCCCCCGGGGTGTCTCATAGATCCCAGGGTGAGGTCTCTGACACAGACCCCGGCCCCAGACCGACTAAGCGAGCTCGCTGGGAAATTCCCTCGACATCTGCATATTGTTCAGGGTCTCAGGGGGGGGAATCTCTGGATGATGAAGCGGAGACAGCTGCTCAGGATTCTGATCCTGAGGCCTCTCTCAATCTTGATACTCCTGATGGTGACGCCATAGTGAATGATCTTATTGCGTCCATCAATCAAATGTTGGATATTTCTCCCTCAGCTCCTCCAGTGGAGGAGTCAGCTTCTCAGCAGGAGAATTCCGTTTCAGGTTTCCCAAGCGTACACCGAGTATGTGTCTGGACCACTCTGATTTCAGAGAGGCAGTCCAGAATCACCGTGCTTGTCCAGATAAGCGTTTTTCTAAGCGCCTTAAGGATACACGTTATCCCTTTCCCCCTGACGTGGTCAAAGGTTGGACTCAGTGTCCCAAGGTGGATCCTCCAATCTCCAGACTGGCGGCTAGATCCATACTTGCAGTGGAAGACGGGGCTTCGCTCAAAGATGCCACTGACAGGCAGATGGAGCTCTGGTTGAAATCCATCTATGAAGCTATCGGCGCTTCTTTTGCCCCAGCATTCGCAGCCGTATGGGCGCTACAAGCTATCTCAGCAGGTCAAGCGCAAATTGACGCAGCCACACGCACGTCCGCGCCGCAGGTGGCGTCCATAACCTCTCAGATGTCGGCATTTGCGTCTTACGCTATTAATGCTGTCCTGGACTCTGCGAGCCATACGGCGGTGGCATCCGCCAATTCGGTGGTACTCCGCAGGGCCTTGTGGCTACGGGAATGGAAGGCAGATTCTGCTTCCAAAAAGCGCTTAACCAGTTTGCCAATTTCTGGCGACCGATTGTTTGGCGAGCGTTTGGATGAAATCATCAAACAATCCAAGGGAAAGGATACATCCTTACCCCAGCCCAAACCAAACATACCCCAACAGAGGAGGGGGCAGTCGAAGTTTCGGTCCTTTCGGGGCGCGGGCAGGTCCCAATTCTCCTCAAAAGGCCTCAGAAAGATCAAGGGAACTCCGATTCATGGCGGTCTAAGTCACGTCCTAAAAAGACCACCGGAGGTGCCGCTACCAAAGCGGCTTCCTCATGACTTTCGGCCTCCTCAATCCGCATCCTCGGTCGGTGGCAGGCTCTCCCGCTTCTGCGACACCTGGCTACCACGGGTAAAAGACCGTTGGGTGAGAGACATTCTGTCTCACGGTTACAAGATAGAGTTCACCTCTCGTCCCCCGACTCGATTCTTCAGGTCATCCCCGCCTCCCGAGCGAGCCGAGGCTCTTCTGCAGGCGCTGGGCACTCTGAAGGCAGAAGGAGTGGTGGTCCCTGTTCCTCTTCAGCAACAGGGTCACGGTTTTTACCCCAACCTGTTTGTGGTTCCAAAGAAGGACGGGTCTTTCCGTCCTGTCCTGGACCTGAAACTGCTCAACAAACACGTAAAGACCAGGCGGTTCCGGATGGAATCCCTCCGCTCCGTCATCGCCTCAATGTCCCAAGGAGATTTCCTTGCATCGATCGATATCAAAGAGGCTTATCTCCACGTACCGATTGCTCCGGAGCACCAGCGCTTCTTGCGCTTCGCCATAGGAGACGAACACCTGCAGTTCGTGGCACTGCCGTTCGGCCTGGCAACAGCCCCACGGGTATTCACCAAGGTTATGGCTACTGTAGTAGCGGTCCTCCACTCTCAGGGTCACTCGGTGACCCCTTACTTGGACGATCTGCTGATCAAGGCACCCTCTCAAGAGGCATGCCAACACAGCCTCGACGCTACTCTGGAGACTCTCCAGAGTTTCGGGTGGATCATCAATTTTCCAAAGTCAAATCTGACACCGGCCCAATCGCTGACATATCTTGGCATGGAGTTTCATACCCTCTCAGCGATAGTGAAGCTTCCGCTGATCAAGCAGCGTTCACTACAGAAAGGGGTGCAGTCTCTCCTTCAAGGTCAGACACACCCCTTGAGGCTCCTCATGCACTTCCTAGGGAAGATGGTGGCAGCAATGGAGGCAGTCCCTTTCGCGCAGTTTCACCTGCGTCCTCTTCAATGGGACATCCTACGCAAATGGGACAGGAAGCCGGCGTCCCTCGACAGGAACGTCTCCCTCTCTCAGGCGACCAAAGCTTCCCTTCGGTGGTGGCTTCGTCCCACTTCATTATCGAACGGGAAATCCTTCCTACCCCCATCCTGGGAGGTGGTCACGACGGACGCGAGTCTGTCAGGGTGGGGAGCGGTCTTTCTCCACCACAGGGCTCAGGGTACGTGGACCCAGCAAGAGTCCTCACTTCAGATCAATGTTCTGGAGATACGGGCAGTGTATCTTGCCCTGAAAGCGTTCCAGCAGTGGCTGGAAGGCAAGCAGATCCGAATTCAGTCGGCTAATTCCACAGCGGTGGCATACATCAACCACCAAGGCGGCACACGCAGTCGGCAAGGGCAAGCCTTCCAGGAAATCCGGCGGATTTTGATGTGGGTGGAAGCCACGGCCTCCACCATCTCTGCAGTTCACATCCCAGGCGTGGAAAACTGGGAAGCAGATTATCTCAGTCGCCAGGGCATGGACGCAGGGGAATCGTCCCTTCACCCGGACGTGTTTCAGGAGATCTGTTGCCGCCGGGGGGTGCCGGACGCCGACCTCATGGCGTCCCGGCACAACAACAAGGTCACGGCATTCATGGCACGTTCTCACGATCACAGAGCTCTGGCGGCAGACGCCTTAGTTCAAGATTGGTCGCAGTTTCATCTCCCTTATGTGTTTCCTCCACTGGCACTGTTGCCCAGAGTGTTACGCAAGATCAGGGCCGACTGCCGCCGCGCCATCCTCGTCGCTCCAGATTGGCCGAGGAGGTCGTGGTACCCGGATCTGTGGCATCTCACGGTCGGCCAACCGTGGGCACTACCAGACCGACCAGACTTGCTGTCTCAAGGGCCTTTTTTCCAAAGGTGCAAGTCTCTGCGCTCTCTGTGTTTTTTCAGAAGCGCCGGGCCAGACTTCCACAGGTACGCACGTTCCTGCAGGGGGTTTGTCACATCGTTCCTCCTTACAAACGTCCGTTGGAACCCTGGGATCTGAACAGGGTGCTGATGGTTCTTCAGAAACCACCGTTCGAGCCAATGAGGGATATTTCCCTCGCACGCCTTTCGCAGAAAGTGGTTTTCCTAGTAGCAGTCACTTCCCTTCGGAGAGTGTCTGAGCTGGCGGCTCTATCATGCAAAGACCCCTTCCTGGTGTTTCACCAGGACAAGGTGGTTCTGCGTCCGGTTCCAGAATTTCTCCCTAAGGTGGTATCCCCCTTTCATCTCAATCAGGATATCTCCTTACCCTCTTTTTGTCCTCATCCAGTTCACCAATGTGAAAAGGATTTGCACTTGTTAGATCTGGTGAGAGCACTCAGACTCTACATATCTCGTACGGCGCCCCTGCGCCGCTCGGATGCACTCTTTGTCCTTGTCGCGGGCCAGCGTAAAGGGTCACAGGCTTCCAAATCCACCCTGGCTCGGTGGATCAAGGAACCAATTCTCGAAGCTTACCGTTCTGCTGGGCTTCCGGTTCCCTCAGGGCTGAGGGCCCATTCTACCAGAGCCGTGGGTGCGTCCTGGGCTTTGAGGCACCAGGCTACGGCTCAGCAGGTGTGTTAGGCGGCTACCTGGTCGAACCTGCACACTTTCACGAAGCACTATCAGGTGCATACCTATGCTTCGGCGGATGCCAGCCTAGGTAGGCGAGTCCTTCAGGCGGCGGTTGCCCACCTGTAGGACGGAGCCGTTACGGCTCTATTATGAGGTATTATTTACCCACCCAGGGACTGCTTTTGGACGTCCCAATTGTCTGGGTCTCCCAATGGAGCGACAAAGAAGAAGGGAATTTTGTTTACTTACCGTAAATTCCTTTTCTTCTAGCTCCAATTGGGAGACCCAGCACCCGCCCCTGTTTTTTTGTGTACACATGTTGTTCATGTTGAATGGTTTCAGTTCTCCGATATTCCTTCGGATTGAATTTACTTTAAACCAATTTATAATTTTTTTCCTCCTTCTTGCTTTTGCACCAAAACTGAGGAGCCCGTGGGAGCACGGGGGGTGTATAGGCAGAAGGGGAGGGGCTTTACACTTTTAGTGTAATACTTTGTGCGGCCTCCGGAGGCATAGCCTATACACCCAATTGTCTGGGTCT
Source organism: Anomaloglossus baeobatrachus (assembly GCF_048569485.1). Taxonomy (NCBI): domain Eukaryota; kingdom Metazoa; phylum Chordata; class Amphibia; order Anura; family Aromobatidae; genus Anomaloglossus; species Anomaloglossus baeobatrachus. The sequence goes on along the minus strand of NC_134356.1, from coordinate 442,341,644 downwards.
CCCAATTGGAGCTAGAAGAAAAGGAATTTACGGTAAGTAAACAAAATTCCCTTCTTTGTTTACTTACCGTAAATTCTTTTTCTTTGACGCTCCTAATTGGGAGACCCAGACAATTGGGTGTATAGCTACTGCCTCCGGAGGCCACACAAAGCATTACACTTAAAAGTGTAAGGCCCCTCCCCTTCTGCCTATACACCCCCCGTGGGATCACGGGTTCCTCAGTTTTCAAGCTTTGTGCGAAGGAGGTCAGACATCCACGCATAGCTCCACTGTTTTAGTCAGCAGCAGCTGCTGACTATGTCGGTTGGAAGAAAAGAGAGCCCATACTTGGGCCCCCAGCATGCTCCCTTCTCACCCCACTTTGTGTCGGCGGTGTTTAAGGTTGAGGTACCCATTGCGGGTACAGAGGCTGGAGCCCACATGCTGCATCCTTCCCCATCCCCCTTTGGGCTCTGGGTGAAGTGGGATTTACCGGTCTCCAGGCACAGAGACCGTGCTCCGTCCACAGCCCTGGGGAATCTGCTGGATATGGAGCGGAGTTTCGTCAGGGACAGGGCCCTGCTACGCCAAGGTACTCTGTGTCCCCGTACAGACCGCGCACACACTGCAGCATTGCTGGGTGTGTTAGTGCGCCGGGGACAATAGCGCTGCTGCGCTTGTGCCACACTTCCACAGCTTGCTAAGGGAGTTAGTGTGTGGGGAACTGCCGCGCCGGCCCCTGCTGACAGTTTTTACTGTGACGCGGCTGGGACTTGTGGTGCGCCAAGGACTTCCGCGCTGGCCGTGCAGATTTGTCGGACGCGCTTTTTACTAGAGTCCCTGGCTTTTGCGGCCTAGTTCCGTTTCGTTCCCGCCCCCAGGCCTGCCAGTCAGGGGAAGGGCGGGACGCTATACAGAAAGTCAGCGCCGAGGGCTGGAATCTGCTTTACATACTCCAGCCCTCACATTGAGCACAGTGGGAAGCCAGTTTCCCGCACTTTGTCTGAGGCACGCCCACGGTCCGCCCCTCTTCACAGAACGCCGGCAGCCATTCCTGATGTGCAGGCTGAGCTGGAAAGGGGAGACAAGTTCTGGGACACCCAGGCACGGGATTCTGGCGACTACACACCCGCTCTTAGCGGGCGGTAAGCGGCACCCTCCGGTGCTGACCCCACTAGTGAAAGTGTTCATTTGTATTTTTATGCATGCATGCTATACATTGCACTAAGTCGCTGGTGATTCTTGGCTATATACCCTCCTGGAGGAGAATATAGCATGTCGTCCGCAAAAAACAGGGGTGCCAAGGCACAGGCTTTCTATGCTGCTTGCACCGCTTGTGCGGCTGTTCTACAGGCAGGTTCCACTGACCCCCATTGTGTGCAGTGTTCGGTCCCTGTGCTCCCTGCTCGGCCAGGGCCTCTGCTGGAGGTGTCCCAGAGAGATCCACCTGTGAATACTGTCCAGGTGACGGGGACAGAGTTTGCAATTTTTGCGGATAGATTATCTGTGACTATGCCTCAGATTCTAGAAACTTTGCAGTCTAGACCAGTAACTCAGACATGGGCGCTGTTGATTCATTGCTCCCTGGCCCCCCTCAGTTGGAACAGCTCCGGGGGTGTCCCACGCATCCCAGGGTGATGGCTCTGACACGGACGACAGTCCCAGACAGCCTAAGAGGGCTCGCTATGAGCGGCCCCCTACATCATCTCACTGGTCAGGCTCTCAGCAGGAGGATTCTCTGTGTGATGAGACGGAAATAGCTGATCAGGATTCTGACCCTGAGACCGCTCTCAATCTAGATACTCCTGATGGTGACGCCATAGTGAACAATCTATCGCGTCCATCAATAAAGTGTTGGATATTTCTCCCCCAGCTCCTCAAGTGGAGGAGTCAGCTTCACAGCAGGAGAAATTCCATTTCAGATTTCCCAAGCGGAAATTAAGTACTTTTCTGGACCATTCTGACTTTAGAGAGTCAGTCCAGAAACACCACGCTTATCCAGATAAGTGTTTCTCCAATCGGCTTAAGGATACACGTTATCCCTTTCCTCCTGACGTGGTCAAGAGCTGGACCCAGTGTCCCAAGGTGGATCCCCCTATCTCCAGGCTTGCGGCTAGATCCATAGTTGCAATGGAGGATGGGGCTGCACTAAAAGATGCCACTGACAGACAGATGGAGCTCTGGTTGAAATCCATCTATGAGGCTATCGGCGCGTCGTTTGCTCCTGCATTCGCAGCCGTATGGGCACTCCAAGCTATTTCAGCTGGTCTTGCACAGATTGACACGGTCACACGTACATCTGTTCCGCAGGTGGCACCCTTAACCTCTCAAATGTCTGCATTTGCGTCTTACGCGATTAATGCTGTCCTGGACTCTACGAGCCGTACGGCAGTGGCATCTGCCTACTCCGTAGTTTTACGCAGAGCCTTGTGGTTAAGGGAATGGAAAGCAGATTCTGCTTCCTAAAAATGTTTAACCAGTTTGCCATTTTCGGGTGACCGGCTGTTTGGCGAGCGCTTGGATGAAATCATTAGTATAGAATTATATGGTGTGCACTCAGCTATAAATGGATTTAGAGGTGCTAGTGAGTGGACCAAGGTCCAGACTATCATATACAATATAGACACTGCACTCTCTACTCGAAATGAGGTATATATAAAGACCAACAAATTTGTTTTCAAAAAAATTTTTTGTATTTTTATTTTTTCAGTGATTTTTCAATGCTATAGGTAGATGAAAAAGTAGTAACAATAATACATATGGTGGGACGTTTCGGCCTTAACATCGGCCTTCTTCACGCCGTATTACACTCCATAGAAGTGAGGGAACTAGTTTCCAAAGGTGCAAGGAGTGAATGCAAAGAAGGAATAGAAAAGAGGGAACACTCTGGGTATTGTTTTTTCTCTATTGGTCACAGAAAGCAATTCCTGGTGGGAAAGGTATCTCAGGGTGCGTCTGCTCTGGAGAGGTCTAATGGGTGTGTCCATAGAACATTTGGGATTGTGGTCCCTGGTAGTACAGTATATCTTTATTCCAATAACAATAAGCGTAATGCAGAAACCTGTTCTGGATGTGATATTCTTGGTTACAATGTCACGCTGTTTGTCCTTTTTAGATTCCACATATAGGTTATAGTTATTTGGATGTCCTGTGGTAATCCTTACAAAATGTGGTTCCTTGGAGCAGTCTAGATTATTAACCACCACTTGTTGCAGGGAGTAATTGGCCAACCGAAGCTTGCTATAATCTGTATTATCCTTATATGAGAGGTGTATATATAGGAGAGTGTTTGGTGTCCCTCTTTTGGACGCCGTCTTCCCAGACTGTGGCATTAAACAGTCCAAGGGTCAGGATTCATCCTTACCTCAGCCCAGACAAAACAAACCCCAACAGAGGAGGGGACAGTCGGGGTTTCGGTCCTTTCGAGGTTCGGGCAGGTCCCAATTCTCCTCGTCCAAAAGGACTCAAAGGGATCAGAGGAGTTCAGATTCTTGGCGGGCTCAGTCACGCCCAAAAAAGACAGCCGGAAGACCCGCTACCAAGGCGGCTTCCTCATGACTTCCGGCCTCCTCCCTCCGCATCCTCGGTCGGTGGCAGGCTCTCCCGCTTTGGCGACATTTGGCTGCCACAGGTCTGAGACCGTTGGGTGCGAGACATTCTGTCTCACGGGTACAGGATAGAGTTCAGTTCTCGTCCTCCAACTCGATTCTTCAGAACGTCTCCGCCTCCCGACCGAGCCGATGCGCTCCTACAGGCGGTATGCACTCTAAAGGCGGAAGGAGTGGTGATCCCTGTTCCTCTTCAAGAGCAAGGTCACGGTTTTTACTCCAATTTGTTTGTGGTACCAAAAAAGGACGGGTCTTTCCGTCCCGTTCTGGACCTAAAACTTCTCAACATCCACGTGAGAACCAGACGGTTCCGGATGGAATCCCTCCGATCCGTCATCGCCGCAATGTCTCAAGGAGATTTCCTAGCATCAATAGACATCAAGGATGCTTATCTCCACGTACCGATTGCTCCAGAGCATCAGCGTTTTCTACGCTTCGTTATAGGAGACGAACACCTTCAGTTCGTAGCCCTGCCTTTTCGTCTGGCGACAGCCCCACGGGTCTTCACCAAAGTCATGGCAGCTGTAGTTGCAGTCCTACACTCTCAGGGACACTCCGTGATCCCTTACTTAGACGATCTGCTGGTCAAGGCGCCTTCTCAAGAGGCATGCCAACACAGCCTGAACATGGCGCTGGAGACCCTCCAGGGTTTCGGGTGGATCATCAACTTTCCAAGTCGAATCTAACCCCGACCCAGTCGATAACATATCTTGGCATGGAGTTTCATACTCTCTCAGCGGTAGTGAAGCTTCCGCTTGTGAAATAGCGTCCATTGCAGACAGGGGTGCAATCTCTCCTTCAAGGTCAGTCACACCCCTTGAGACGCCTCATGCACTTCCTAGGGAAGATGGTGGCAGCAATAGAGGCAGTCACTTTCGCGCAGTTTCATCTGCGTCCACTACAATGGGACATTCTCCGCCAATGGGACGGGAGGTCGACGTCCCTCGACAGCAACGTCTCTCTCTCTCAGGCGGCCAAGGATTCTCTTCGATGGTGGCTGCTTCCCACCTCATTGTCGAAAGGGAAATCCTTCCTACCTCCATCCTGAGCGGTAGTGACGACAGATGCGAGTCTGTCAGGGTGGGGAGCAGTCTTTCTCCACCACAGGGCTCAAGGTATGTGGACTCAGCAAGAGTCCACTCTTCAGATCAACGTTCTGGAGATCAGAGCAGTGTATCTTGCCCTACCAGCCTTCCAGCAGTGGCTGGAAGGCAAGCAGATCCGTCTTCAGTCGGACAACTCCACAGCGGTGGCATACATCAACCACCAAGGAGGAACTCGCAGTCGGCAAGCCTTCCAGGAAGTCAGGCGGATTCTGACGTGGGTGGAAGCCACGGCCTCCACCATATCCGCAGTTCACATCCCAGGCGTGGACAACTGGGAAGCAGACTTCCTCAGTCGCCAGGGTATGGACGCAGGGGAATGGTCTCTTCACACGGACGTGTTTTAAGAGATCTGTCGCCGCTGGGAGATGCCGGACGTTGACCTAATGGCGTCCCGGCACAACAACAAGGTCCCAGTTTTCATGGCACGGTCTCACGATCACCGAGCTCTGGCGGCAGATGCCTTAGTTCAAGATTGGTCGCAGTTCCGGCTTCCTTATGTGTTTCCACCTCTGGCTCTGTTGCCCAGAGTGCTGCGCAAGATCAGGTCCAACTGCCGCCGCACCATCCTCGTCGCTCCAGACTGGCCAAGGAGGTCGTGGTACCCGGATCTGTGGCACCTCGCGGTAGGCCAACCGTGGGCACTACCAGACCGACCAGACTTGCTGTCTCAAGGGACGTTTTTTCCATCAGAATTCTGCTGCCCTGAACCTGACTGTATGGCCATTGAGTCCTGGATCCTAGCGGGTTCAGGATTGTCTCAAGAGGTCATGGCCACCATGAGACAGGCCTGAGAACCTACCTGCGCCAAGATATACCACAGGACGTGGAAAATATTCTTGTCTTGGTGCTCTGCTCAGGGAGTCTCTCCCTGGCTATTTAGTTTGCCTACTTTTCTTTCCTTCCTGCAATCCGGGTTGGAAAAAGGTTTGTCGCTCAGCTCCCTCAAGGGGCAAGTCTCAGCGCTATCTGTATTTTTTCAGAAGCGCCCAGCACGACTTCCTCAGGTACGCACGTTCCTGCAAGGGGTCTGTCATATCGTCCCTCCTTACAAGCGGCCGTTAGAGCCCTGGGATCGGAACAGGGTTCTAATTGTTCTTCAGAAGCCGCCTTTCGAGCCTATGAGGGATGTTTCCCTTTCTCGCCTTTCACAGAAAGTGGCCTTTCTAGTAGCGGTCACGTCTCTCCGGAGAGTGTCCGAGCTAGCAGCGCTGTCATGCAAATCTCCCTTCCTGGTGATTCACCAGGACAAGGTGGTTTTGCGCCCTATTCCGGAGTTTCTCCCTAAGGTGGTATCCCCGTTTCATCTTAATCAGGATATCTCCTTGCCTTCCTTGTGCCCTCATCCAGTTCATCAATTGAAAAGGATTTGCATTGTTGGATCTCGTGAGAGCACTCAGGATCTACATTTCCCGCACGGCGCCCCTGCACCGCTCGGATGCACTCTTTGTCCTTGTCGCTGGTCAGCGCAAAGGGTCGCAAGCTTCCAAATCCACCCTAGCTCGGTGGATCAAGGAACCAATTCTTGAAGCCTACCGTTCTGCTGGGCTTCCGGTTCCCTCAGGGCTGAAGGCCCATTCTACCAGAGCCGTGGGTGCGTCCTGGGCATTACGACACCAGGCTACGGCTCAGCAGGTGTGCCAGGCGGCTACCTGGTCGAGTCTGCACACTTTTAACAAACACTATCAAGTGCATACCTACGTTTCGGCGGACGCCAGCCTAGGTAGACAAGTCCTTCAGGCGGCGACGGCCCACCTGTAGGGTAGGGCTGTTTTTACGGTCCTATCACGAGGGGTTATTATACCCACCCAGGGACTGCTTTTGGACGTCCCAATTGTCTGGGTCTCCCAATTAGGAGCGACAAAGAAGAAGGGAATTTTGTTTACTTACCGTAAATTCCTTTTCTTCTAGCTCCAATTGGGAGACCCAGCACCCGCCCTGTTTGCTTAGGGATTTTTGTTTGTTCGGGTACACATGTTGTTCATGTTGAATGGTTTCGGTTCTCCGATGTTCCTTCGGATTGAATTTGTTCTTAAACCAGTTATTGGCTTTCCTCCTTCTTGCTTTGGCACTAAAACTGAGGAACCCGTGATCCCACGGGGGGTGTATAGGCAGAAGGGGAGGGGCCTTACACTTTTAAGTGTAATGCTTTGTGTGGCCTCCGGAGGCAGTAGCTATACACCCAATTGTCTGGGTCTCCCAATTGGAGCTAGAAGAAAAGAAATTTACGGTAAGTAAACAAAATTCCCTTCTTCTCATAGTTCCGTATTGGGAGACCCAGCACCCTCCCTGTTGCCTGTTGGCATTTTTCTTGTTCCACGTGTTCTCACCGGCTGTTGTCATGGACAGAGTCTCCGGTTGTTCCGGCTCTTGCTCTGTTCTACTTGTGGGTGGCTATTCTCCTTCAGCTTTTGCACTAAACTGGCTGGGTCTGCTCACCAGGGGGTGTATAAGCTCAGAGGGAGGAGCTACACTTTTTAGTGTAGTACTTTGTGTGTCCTCCGGAGGCAGAAGCTAAACACCCATGGTCTGGGTGTCCCAATACGGGACTATAAGAAAAGACTTTACGGTAAGTAAACAAAATTCTCTTTTTTTGAAAGGCTAACGCTAGCCCTTCAGATTTTCAGATTCAGAAAACCATGCAATACTAGAAATTCTCAGATCCAGAAGAGAGACCCTTTTAGGATATGTCCACGCTACGTCTTAGGTAGATTCTTTCTTAAACCCGCCTGAAAATCACACTGAAAATGGTCAGAAAAATGCCCAGTAAGTCATTTTGACATTGAAATGTATATGTTCACTCTTTTGAACATTATTTAACTGTTTCTGGTTTGAAAAGATGCAAAGTGGTTAAAAAAAGTGACCGAACCAAACATCTGGCAACTTTCACTTAGAAAACACCACAAAACTGAATAAAGAAGTCTGTAAGGAGTCCAAAATGACAAATTGGTGTGTATTGTAGTCCACGCGGGTCCACTCGGCGAGTTCACCTCAGCTATTGCTTTTGAAGTTGATCCATGATCTCCATCACAATCAGTGCCGTTACAATCCCCATTATCACTACCGATAAGTCTATACCATTTGTTTGTGCAGTTGTCTTTACCTCTCAGTGATGATCTGACTATAAATTACATGAAAATTAATCTATCTCTTCTGTATTTTGACGCTCTTCCAGGTGATCCAGGATCTTGGCTTGTTCCTCACAGTCCTGATCTTAGTCGAGGACGGGAGAAGGAGAATAAGGACCCATCCCCTAAGGTGCAACGGAGGAAGAGCGTGAAGATCAGCAGCGCTGCTCTGGAACCTGCACAGTGGCAGGATGAACGGGCGCAGATCATATGCAGCGCTAGCGACCTGAAATGTATGGACGAATTCTTGCTGAAAAAGGTAATGTGAAATGGCTAAGAGATTTTTAAATGTACAAGCCGAAGTATGTTGCTTCTATGTTACTTTCTTATGGCTGGTTTACTAACTTGTTTATTTTATTTTCATGCTTTTGACTATTAGCACAGTATTGGGGAGTATTTTTCACCCCTTAAGCAGCTTTTTAGGTCTCTCTTTGATACAAAAATGAAATATGCAAAAGGTTGTACTGTATATGATGTAAAAGAGGCCAAAAGTCTTGTTCAGACTCACACGCGGTTCCATTGTAGTGGTCTTACTTTGCAATTGGTATAAACTGATTGAAATACTGATGATCATTTGTCATCAGTTTTTCAAATTATCAAGTAGCTGCAGGGAATCTGTCAAGCAGGTGGTTGCTATATAATCTTATAGCAGCATACCATAGGGCAAGAAAGCCTGATTTCAGTGATGTATCACTTACTGGGCTGCACTGGGATGTAGATGTACTGAGGGTATGTGCGCACGTTGCTTTTTACCTGCTTTTTACCTGCTTTTTTGCTGCTTTTTCTTCTGCGCTGTTTAATGCCAAAATGGATGTGTTCTTCTATTCAAGCAAAGTCTATGGGAATTTGGGTTTCTTGTTCACACTATGTTGTTCAAAATGCTGCCTTTTTGTGGCAGAACTTTAGTCAAAAACTCAGCTTTTCAAAGAAGCAACATGTCAATTGTTTTTGCCATTTGGGTTTTGCACTGCAAAGCTGAGTTTTTGACCAAAGTTCTGCCACAAAAAGGCAGCATTTTGAACAACATAGTGTGAACAAGAAACCCAAATTCCCATAGACTTTGCTTGAATAGAAGAACACATCCATTTTGGCATTAAACAGCGCAGAAGAAAAAGCAGCAAAAAAGCAGGTAAAAAGCAACGTGCGCACATACCCTTAGCGTTAAATTGTGTATAACCCGCTCGTACCCTGCCTGGCAGCTTCCTGTGTACACAGTGCAGTGGGAGTGAACTGCTGCTCAGTGTTGGGGGTGGGGTTATGCAGATTAGCCTGACTGCCTGTTGTGTAAGCTGTAGTTCGATGATGTTACTCTTCTGATGATAAAATACTGATTGTATTGAAAGTACAACACACAGCTTAATAAGTGTATTATTTAGATGTTGGATTGTTTTAAGTGAGGATTATGTAATACTATATGCGACCTTCCAGGCTCCACTTTAGGCCTTTAAAGGGAACCAAACATCAGGATTTTCGTTTATAAGGTGCAGCCAGTGCAGTACTGGCACTATCGGGCACAGGCTGTACATACCATTAGTGGGCAGCTCGGATGTTTAGACTTTGAAATCCAAGTTTATGAAATTTAATAATTCATCATCTTTTTGACTGACAGTTGCACCTCTGCTGATATCCGGGCGGGTTATGCACATGGATTCCCACCTTCCCCTCGCCACCTTATCCTCCCTCTCTCTGGCTCTATGCAAATTTTTCTATTCAGTAACATGGCGTCGGAGTTGGCGCCTGCGCATAGCGCTTACCTCCAGCTCCATGTTTCTGAAGCCCGCATTACCTAGTCTTGTGCCTGAGAGGATATCATAACAGACGTCTTCTGCAGCTAATCGGTAAGATCAGCTGTTCTCCAGTCCTGTTGTGACCGCGCGTGCTCCCGCGGTCACAACGAGATCAGAAGAAGCGAGGGCGCATGCGCCGCCCTCTCAGGCACAAGACTAGGTAATGCGGGCTTCAGAAACATGGCGCCAGAGATAAACGCTATGCGCAGGCGCCAACTCCGACGCCATGTTACTGAATAGAAAAATTTGCATAGAGCCAGAGAGAGGGAGGAACAGGCGGTGACGGGAATCATGTGCATAACCCGCCCGGATATTATCAGCAGAAGTGCAACTGTCAGTCAAAAAGTGGATGAATTTTTAAACTTCACAAACTTTGATTTCTTTGTCGCTCCATTGGGAGACCCAGACAATTGGGTGTATAGCTTCTGCCTCCGGAGGCCACACAAAGTATTACACTTTAAAAAGTGTAACCCCTCCCCTCTGCCTATACACCCTCCCGTGGATCACGGGCTCCTCAGTTTTATGCTTTGTGTGGAAGGAGGCACACATCCACTCATGCATTCTCATATTAGTTATGTCGGTTGGAAGAAAAGAGGGCCCCCACGGGGCCCCCGGCATGTTCCCTTCTCACCCCACTACGTCGGCGGTGTTGTTAAGGTTGAAGTACCCATTGCGGGTACAGAGGCTGGAGCCACATGCCGTCTCCTTCACCATCCCTTAAGCGGCTCTGGGAGAAGTGGGATCCTAAGCGGTCATCCATTTACTGGGACCGTGCTCCATCCGCAGCCCCTGTGGGAACCTGCCGGACCGGAGCCTCTTCAACCTCAGGGACCGGGCCCTGCAACTCAAAGGTACTCTGTGTCCCCATAGAGGACTGTGCAGGGAGCGCACCTTCTTCCCGGAAGCCGCGGCGGCTGCTGAATTCAGGAGGCCGGTGGACTTCCGCGCCGACCGTGCCTGCTTGTCGGGCGCGGTCTCAAATTTAGTCCCCGGCTTCATCGCGGCCTAGTTGCAAAAATCCCGCCCCCGGGCCTGCCTGTCAGGGGTAAGGGCGGGATTACCGACCTGACGTCGGATGTGAGGGCTGGAGCATCCTGCATGTTTCCTCCCCCCTCACTGATCACTGTGGGGACCCCAGATTCCCGCACTTTTGCTGGCGCTGCCCACGGCTCCACTCCTCCCCTGAGAGCTCCGGCAGCCATTTTTTGGCATTCTGCCGGTGGAGGATTCTCAGTGAACAGCTCTGCATCTCCGGGGGATCCAAGGCAGGGAATCTGGAGGACACACTCCGCTCGTTAGCGGTCGGTAAGCCACACCGGTCACCCGGTGCTGGTCCCCCTAGGGTGCCGGATTAGATACATATATATCTATATCTATCTGTTCGGTGGGCTGTATACCCCTTTCCCATATACCCTCAGTGATCACTCTCCTAGGAGACAACAGCATGTCGTCCACAAGGAGCAAAGCTGCTAAGGCACAGGGTTTTTTTGCGGCCTGTACCTCTTGTGGGGCTATGTTACCTGCGGGTTCCACCTACCCTCACTGTGAGCAATGCTCGACCCCTGTTTCGCTTGCTCAGCCGGAGCCTCGGACACTGGTGGGCCCCTCAGCTCATGTAGACCCCCCTGCTCCCCCTGACCAGGCTACAGGGACAGAGTTCGCCTCTTTTGCTGAGAAACTCTCTGAGTCACTTTCTCAATCCATTGCACAGTCTATGGACAAATGGTCTTCTAAGCTGCTAGAGGCTTTGCAGTCCAGACCGGACCCTTCACAGGCCCCGGCCCCTGTTGGCTCGTCGCCTCCAGGCCCCTCTCGGTCCGCGCCACAGCGCGCTCATAGGTTGGCCCCTCGGTCTCAGGCGGAGGACTCCTGCCCGGACCGCAGCCCCCGACCGGCTAAGCGGTCTCGCTGGGACTCTTCCCCGACTTCCTCTCGCTGCTCGGGATCCCAGCTTGAGGACTCTCTGGAGGACGAGGCGGATGTTGCAGCTCAGGGCTCTGACCCTGACGTCGCCCTTAACCTTGATACACCTGAGGGGGACGCCTTAGTAAATGATCTTATCTCGTCCATCAACCAGGTGTTAGATCTCTCTCCCCCGCCTCCTCCTGTAGAGGAGTCGGCGTCTCAGCAGGAGAAACACCAGTTTCGGTTCCCCAAACGTACACGCAATACGTTTTTTGATCACTCTAACTTCAGGGACGCTGTCCAGAAGCCCAGAGCGGTCCCGGACAAGCGCTTTACTAAGCGCCTCACTGACACGCGTTACCCCTTCCCATCTGAAGTCGTTAAGGGTTGGGCTCACTGTCCCAAGGTGGATCCTCCAGTCTCAAGATTGGCGGCTAGATCCGTGGTGTCGGTTGCAGATGGCTCATCGCTAAAAGATGCCACTGACAGACAGATTGAGCTCCTGGTGAAGTCCATCTATGAGGCCACGGGCGCGTCTTTTGCCTCGGCCTTTGCAGCCGTGTGGGCACTCCAAGCTATCTCGGCTTGTCTGACTGAGATTAATGCTGTCACACGTAATTCTGCTCCGCAAGTTGCGTCTTTGACCTCTCAGGCGTCAGCCTTTTCATCCTACGCCATGAACGCCGTCCTGGACTCTGCTAGCCGTACAGCTGTAGCATCCGCTAACTCTGTGGCAGTCCGCAGGGCCATGTGGCTGCGCGAATGGAAGGCAGATTCGGCTTCCAAGAGGTTCTTAACCGGTTTGCCGTTTTCTGGCGACCGTTTGTTTGGCGAACGATTGGATGAGATTATTAAGGAATCCAAAGGAAAGGATTCCTCCTTACCCCAGGCCAAACCTAAGAGACCTCAACAGAGAAAGGTTCAATCGAGATTTCAGTCCTTTCGTCCCTCCGCCAAGTCCCAATCCTCTTCGTCCAACAGGCCGGAGAAAGGCCAGAGGATCTCCTATGCGTGGCGATCCAAGTCTCGCCCACAAAAGGCCGCAGGAGGCACTGCCTCCAAGACGGCTTCCTCATGACTCTCTGCCTCCCCTGACTGCATCCTCGGTCGGTGGCAGGCTCTCCCGCTTTGGAGACGCCTGGTGGCCACATGTTCAAGACCGAAAGGTGAGAGACATTCTGTCTCATGGTTACAGGATAGAGTTCAGCTCTCGTCCTGCGGCTCGCTTCTTCAGAACCTCTCCGCCCCCCGCTCAGGCCGACGCACTTTTTCAGGCAGTAGCCGCTCTAAAGATGGAAGGAGTTGTTATCCCCGTTCCCCTTCAGGAACGTGGTCGCGGATTTTACTCCAACTTGTTCGTGGTGCCAAAAAAGGACGGGTCATTCCGTCCTGTTCTGGACCTCAAGCTGCTCAACAGACATGTGAGAACCAGACGGTTCCGGATGGAATCTCTCCGCTCGGTCATCGCCTCAAAGTCACAAGGAGACTTCCTAGCATCGATCAACATCAAGGATGCTTATCTCCATGTACCGATCGCACCCGAGCATCAACGTTTCCTGCGTTTCGCCATCGGGGACGAACACCTCCAGTTCGTGGCATTGCCTTTCGGCTTGGCGACAGCACCACGGGTTTTCACCAAAGTCATGGCATCCGTTGTGGCAGTCCTGCATTCTCAGGGCCACTCGGTGATTCCCTACTTGGACGATCTCCTAGTCAGGGCCCCGTCTTGGGTGGCGTGTCAACAAAGTCTATCTGTCGCTCTGGCGACTCTCCAGCGGTTCGGGTGGATCATCAACTTCCCGAAATTTAAGTTGACACCGACCCAATCACTGACGTACCTTGGGATGGAGTTTCATACCCAGCAAGCGTTAGTCAACCTTCCGAGAGACAAACGGCTTTCTCTGCAGGCAGGGGTGCAATCCCTTCTTCGGAGTCAGTCACACCCCTTAAGGCGCCTCATGCACTTCCTGGGGAAGATGGTGGCAGCTATAGAGGCAGTCCCGTTCGCGCAATTCCATCTTCGGCCACTCCAATGGGACATTCTCCGCAAATGGGACAGGAGTTCGGCTTCCCTCGACAGGAACGTCTCTCTTTCCCTTGCAACCAAGACGTCACTTCAGTGGTGGCTCCTTCCCAACTCTCTGTCGCAGGGAAAATCCTTCCTACCCCCAACCTGGGCTGTAGTCACCACGGACGCGAGCCTGTCAGGGTGGGGAGCGGTTGTTCTCCACCACAGGGCTCAGGGAACCTGGACTCCGATAGTCATCCCTTCAGATCAATATTCTGGAAATAAGGGCAGTGTATCTAGCCCTATTGGCTTTTCATCGGTGGCTGGAGGGCAGGCAGATCCGTATCCAGTCAGACAACGCCACTGCCGTCGCATACATCAACCACCAAGGCGGCACTCGCAGTCGTCAAGCCTTCCAGGAAGTCCGACGGATTCTGCAGTGGGTGGAAGCCACAGCTTCCACCATCTCCGCAGTTCACATCCCGGGCGTAGAAAACTGGGAAGCAGATTTTCTCAGTCGTCAGGGCATGGACGCGGGGGAATGGTCTCTGCACCCAGACGTGTTTCGAGAGATCTGTCGCCGCTGGGGAACGCCGGACGTCGATCTCATGGCGTCACGGCACAACAACAAAGTCCCGGCATTCATGGCACGGTCTCAGGATCACAGAGCTCTGGCGGCGGACGCGTTAGTTCAGGATTGGTCGCAGTTTCGACTGCCTTATGTGTTTCCTCCTCTGGCGATGCTGCCCAGAGTGTTACGCAAGATCAGGTCCGACTGCCGTCGCGCCATTCTCGTCGCTCCAGACTGGCCGAGGCGGTCGTGGTACCCGGATCTGTGGCATCTCACGGTGGGTCAACCGTGGGCGCTTCCAGACCGCCAAGACTTGCTGTCACAAGGCCCGTTTTTCCATCTGAATTCTGTGGCCCTCAACCTGACTGTGTGGCCATTGAGTCCTGGCTCCTAGCGTCTTCAGGGTTATCTCAGTATGTCATTGCCACCATAAGACAGGCCAGGAAGCCTACGTCCGCCAAGATCTATTATAGGTCTTGGCAAATCTTCCTATCCTGGTGCGCTAATAACGGTTTTACTCCATGGCCGTTTGCCTTACCCACTTTTCTTTCATTCCTTCAATCCGGAATGGACAAGGGTTTGTCACTTGGCTCTCTCAAGGGCCAAGTATCGGCGCTCTCCGTGTTTTTTCAAAAGCGCCTAGCCAGGCTTCCGCAGGTCCGCACATTCCTGCAGGGAGTTTGCCACATAGTCCCACCTTACAAGCGTCCGCTGGAACCCTGGGATCTTAACAGGGTGCTAACGGCTCTTCAGAAACCACCTTTCGAGCCGCTGCGGGATGTCTCTTTATCACGTCTTTCGCAGAAGGTGGCCTTCCTAGTGGCAGTCACATCACTTCGGAGAGTGTCTGAGCTAGCAGCGCTGTCATGCAAAGCCCCCTTCCTGGTGTTTCACCAGGATAAGGTGGTTCTGCGTCCGGTCCCGGAATTTCTCCCTAAGGTGGTATCCCCTTTTCATCTCAATCAGGATATCTCCTTGCCTTCATTTTGCCCTAATCCAATTCACCAGTGTGAAAAGGATTTGCACTCTTTGGATCTTGTGAGAGCACTCCGGCTCTACGTGTCTCGCACGGCGCCCCTGCGTCGTTCAGATGCGCTCTTTGTCCTTATCGCTGGCCAGCGTAAGGGCTCGCAGGCTTCCAAGTCAACCTTGGCTCGGTGGATCAAGGAACCGATTCTCGAAGCCTACCGTTCTTCTGGGCTTCCGCTTCCTTCAGGGCTGAAAGGCCATTCTACCAGAGCCGTAGGTGCGTCCTGGGCATTGCGGCATCGGGCTACGGCTCAGCAGGTGTGTCAGGCAGCTACGTGGTCTAGTCTGCACACTTTCACGAAACACTATCAAGTGCATACCTATGCTTCGGCAGACGCCAGTCTAGGTAGGCGAGTCCTTCAGGCGGCGGTTGCCCACCTGTAAGAGGGGGCCATTTTTCGGCTCTTTTTATTGAGGTATTCTTTTACCCACCCAGGGACTGCTCTTGGACGTCCCAATTGTCTGGGTCTCCCAATGGAGCGACAAAGAAGAAGGGAATTTTGTTTACTTACCGTAAATTCCTTTTCTTCTAGCTCCTATTGGGAGACCCAGCACCCGCCCCTGTACCCTTTGGGCTGGTTGTTTTTTTGTGTACACATGTTGAATTGTTCTTTTGGTTCATGGTTTGCAGTTCTCCGAACATCCTTCGGATTGCATTTACCCTAGACCAATTTATAAGTTTTCTCCTTCCTGCTTTTGCACCAAAACTGAGGAGCCCGTGATCCACGGGAGGGTGTATAGGCAGAGGGGAGGGGTTACACTTTTTAAAGTGTAATACTTTGTGTGGCCTCCGGAGGCAGAAGCTATACACCCAATTGTCTGGGTCTCCCAATAGGAGCTAGAAGAAAAGGAATTTACGGTAAGTAAACAAAATTCCCTTCTTCACAGCCTAAACATCCGAGCTGCCCACTAATGGCATGTACAGCCTGTGCCCGATAGTGCCAGCACTGCACTGGCTGCACCTTATATACCAAAATCCTGATGTTTGGTTGACTTTAATCACTTTTCATTATTTATGGTCAGTTTTTTTCATATCCGTATTTTTAAGAAAAAAATCAGGAGTGGCTCCAAAACACTGCTGAGATATAAATCTTTTAAAATAATTTTTCTGTAGTTTCCACTACAGATTTTGGCGTACAAATATTGATACTAAATACTGACTTGTCAGTAAAGCCCGAGGCTCATTTCCCCTCAGTATGGCAGCAATTGCCCAATATGGGGGTAGCCGTTTCAGAAAGGTTTGTAGGAACTGTGAAAAGAAGGGAATTTTGTTTACTTACCGTAAATTCCTTTTCTTCTAGCTCCAATTGGGAGACCCAGACAATTGGGTGTATAGCTATTGCCTCTGGAGGCCACACAAAGTATTACACTTAAAAGTGTAAGGCCCCTCCCCTTCTGGCTATACACCCCCAGTGGGATCACTGGCTCACCAGTTTTAGTGCCAAAGCAAGAAGGAGGAAAGCCAATAACTGGTTTAAAGACCAATTCAATCCGAGGAAACATCGGAGAACTGAACCATACCACATGAACAACATGTGTACCCGAAAAAACAGAAAAACCCCGAGAAAACAGGGCGGGTGCTGGGTCTCCCAATTGGAGCTAGAAGAAAAGGAATTTACGGTAAGTAAACAAAATTCCCTTCTTCTTTGTCGCTCCATTGGGAGACCCAGACAATTGGGATGTCCAAAAGCAATCCCTGGGTGGGTAAAAGAATACCTCATGATAGGGCCGTCAAACGGCCCTCTCCTACAGGTGGCCCACCGCCGCCTGAATGACTTATCTACCTAGGCTGGCGTCTGCCGAAGCGTAGGTATGCATCTGATAATGCTTGGTAAAAGTAAGTAGACTCGACCAGGTGGGTGCCTGACACACCTGCTGAGCCGTAGCCTGGTGCCGTAATGCCCAGGATGCACCCACGGCTCTGGTAGAATGGGCCTTCGGCCTTGAGAGAACCAGAAGCCCAGTAGAACTGTAGGTTTCAAGAATTGGTTCCTCGAGCCCCCGAGCAAGGGTGGATCTGGAAGCTTGCGACTGTTTACGCCGACCAGCGACAAGGACAAAGAGTGCATCCGGGTGGCGCAGGAGCGCCATGCGGGAAGTAGAACCTGAGTGCTCTCACCAGAACCAACAGATTGCAAATCTTTCTGAAATTGATGGACTGGACGAGGACACAAAGAAGGTGAGGTGATATCCTGATTGATATGAAAATGGGATACCACCTTAGGGAGAAATTCCGGAACCGGACGCAGAACTACCCTGTCCTGGTGAAGGACCAGGAAGGGAGTTTGTATGAGAGCGTTGCTAGCTCGGAAACTCTCCTAAGAGACGAGACCGTTACTAGAAGGCCACTTCCCGTGAAAAACGGGAAGGGAGACATCCTTCAAAGGCTCGAAAGGCGGCATCTGGAGAGCAATTAGAACCTTGTTCAGATCTCAGGGCTCTAACGGCCGCTTGTACGGAGTGCTGAGAAGACAAACTCCCCGTAGGAACGTGCGTACCTGAGGAAGTCGTCGTTTCTGAAAAAATACAGATAGCGCTGAGACTTGTCCCTAAAGGGAACTGAGCGACAACCCATTTTCCTACCTAGATTGCAGGAAGGAAGGAAACATAGACGATGCAACCGGCCAGGGAGAAACACCCTGCGCCGAGCACCGAGATAAGAACATCTTCCACGTCCTGTGGTCAATCTTGGCGGACGTTGGTATGCTAGCCTGTCTCATGGTGGCAACCACGTCCTGAGGTAATCCTGACGACACTAGGTTCCAGGACTCAATGCCACACCATCCGGTTGAGGGCCGTAGAATTCAAATGGAAGAATGGCCCTTGAGACAGCCAGTCTGATTGGTCTGGTAGTGCCCCCGGTTAGCCTACCGTGAGGCACCACAGAACCGAGTACCACAACATCCTCGGCCAATTTGTAGCGACGAGGATGGCGCGGCCGCAGTCGGTCTTGATCTAGCGCAGTACTCTGGGCAACAATGCCAGAGGTGGCACCTAAGGTAGCTGGAACTGCGACCAATGCTGAACTAAGGCGTTTGCCGCCAGAGCTCGATGATTGTGAAACCGTGCCATGAAGCTGGCACATTGTTGTTGTGCCGTGACGCCATTAGATCGACGTCCGGCCTCTGTCAGCGGCGCCAGATCTCCTGAAACCCGTCCGGGTGAGGAGACCATACTCTTTCGGCCACACCTCAGCGACTTAGGAAGTCAGCTTCCTAGTTTCCACACTTGGGATGTGAATTGTGGATATGGTGGATGCCGTGTCTTCCACCCACATCAGAACCTGCCGGACTTCCTGGAAGGCTTGCCGGTTGCGCGTTCTTCCTTGGTGGTTGATGTATGCCACCGCTGTGGAGCTGTCCGACTGAAGTCGGATATGCTTGCTTTCCAGCCGCTGTTGGAAGGATTGTAGGGCAAGATACACTGCTCTGTGTTCAAGAACATTGATCTGAAGAGTGGACTCTTGCTGAGTCCACGTACCCTGAGCGCTGTAGTGGAGAAAAACTGCTCCCCACCCTGATAGACTCGCGTCTGTCGTAACTATCGCCCAGGACGGGGATAGGAAGGACCTTCTTTTTGACCAAGAGGTGAGAAGAAGCCACCACCGTAGAGATTCCTTGGCCGCCTGAGAAAGAACGACGACTCTGTTGAGGGACGTCGACTCCTCGTCCCATTGGCGGAGAATGTCCCATTGTAGTGGACGCAGTAAAACTGCGCGAAAGGAACTGCCTCCATTGCTACCATCTTACGTAGGAAGTGCATGAGGCGTCTCAATGTGTGCGACTGGTTCTTAAAGAAGAGCTTGCAGCCCGTAGTGAATGCTGTTTGTCTAGCGGCAGCTTCACTATCGCTGAGAGAGTAAGAAACTCTATGCCTAGATATGTTATCGATAGGGTCGGGGTCGGATCTGACTTTACAAAGTTGATGATCCACCCAAAACTCTAGAGAGTCTCCAGCGCAACGTTCGGGCAGTGTTGGCATGTTTCCTAAGAGAGTGCCTTGACAAGTAGATCGTCTAAATACGGGACCACAGAGTGACCCTGAGAGTGCAGGACTGTGACTACTGCTGCCCTGACCTTGGCGAAGACCAGTTGGACTGTCGCTAGCCGGAAGGTAGAGCTACGAACAGAGGGTGTTCGTCTCCTATAACGAAGCGTAGAAACGCTAGTGCTCTGGATTAATCGGCACGTGTGGATAAGCATCCTTGATGCCTAATGATGCTAGGAAATATCCTTGGGACCTTGAGGCGATGACATGGCGGAGGGATTCCATCCGGAACCGCCTGGTGTCCACGAGCTTGCTGAGCATTTTTAGATCCAGAACGGGACGGAACGGCCCGTTGTTATAGGTACCGCAAAGAATTTGGGGTAAAAACCGTGACCTTGTTCCTGAAGAGGAACGGGGGTCATCACTCTTTCTGCCTATAGAGTGCACCCTGTTTGCAGAAGAGCAGCGGCCCGGCCGGGAGGTGGAGAAATTCTGAAGAATCGAGTTGGAGGACGAGAAGTGAGCTCTATCCTGTACCCGTGAGACAGAATGTCTCACACTCAATGGTCATTGACCTATGGCAGCTAAATATCGCCAAGGCGGGAGAGCCTGCTACCGACCGAGGCCGCAAGTCATGAGGAAGCCGCCTTGGAAGCGGGTTTTCAGACTGTCGCTTTTTTGGGCGAGACTGAGCCCGCTAAGAATCTTAGCTCCTCTGATCCTTTTGAGTCCACATTGGACGAGGAAAAATGGGACCTGCCCGAGCCTCGAAAAGGCCGAAAACCCCGACTGCCTCTTGCTCTGTTGGGGTTTGTTGTGTCCGGGCTGAGGAAAGGATGAATCCTTACCCCTGGACTGTTTGATGGTTACATCCAACGCTCACCAAACAGTCGGTCAGCAGAAAAAGGCAACTGGTTAGGCAACCTTTTTTGGAAGCAGAATCTGCCTTCCATTCACTTAACGAGCAGACCAGGCTCTGCTTAAAAACACGGAGTAGCGGAGGCTACCGCCGCACGGTTCGCAGAGTCCAGGACAACCTGAATCGCGTAAGAAACAAATGCAGACATTTGAGAGGTTAAGGATGCCACCTGCGGCACAGATGTACGTGTAACCGTGTCAATCTGTGTAAGACAAGCTGAAATAGCTTGGAGTGCCCCAAGGGAGAGAATGCCGGAGCCAACGGTGCGCCGACAGCCTCATAGATGGCTTTCGACCAGAGATCCATCTGTCTGTCAGTGGCATCTTTGAGTTTGCAGTTCCATCTCCCACTGCAACTATGGATCTAGCTACAAGCCTGGAGATTGGAGGATGCCGCTCGGGACATTGGGTCCAGTCCTTGACCAAGTCAGGGGACAGGGATAACGTGTATCCTAAGCCGTTTGGAGAAGCGCATATCTGGATAAGCGTGGTGTTCCTGGACTGCCTTTCTGAAGGCAGAGTGGTCCAGAAAAATACGTGAAGCTGACTCCTCCACTGGAGGAGCTGTGAGAAATAACCCACATTCTATAGATGGACGCTATAAGATTATTTACTATTGCGTCACAATCAGGTGTATCCAGATTGAGAGCGGTCTCAGGATCAGAATCCTGAGCCGCTACTTCCGCCTCATTACACAGCGAGTCCTTCTGTTAGGACCCTGATGAAACCGAGGCCGCTCATAGCGAGCCCACTTAGGCTGTCTGGGACTGACGTCCGTGCAGAGCCGTGACTCTGGGATGCGTGTGACATTCCCGGAGCTGTTAGTTATTCACACTGAGGGGGGCCATGGATCAATGATTCAACAGTGCCCATATTGTGAGAGACATGTCCGGACTGCTAGGCTTCTAGTATCATAGCCATAGTCTCAGAAAAACTGTCAGTAAATACTGCAGACACCGTCCTCATCCCCTGGCCATTAGTGCATACAATGGGAGTCTATGTACCTGCCGGCCGTATAGCCGTACATGCTGTACCAGCTGTATAGAAAAACATGTGGTTCTGCACCTTTGTTTTACACAGAGAATATGCTGATAACTCCTCCGCATAATCCAGGAGGGTATATACAACGTGCGACCAAACAGTGCAATGTATATAGTGCAAGCATATCTATAAGTGCACTTCTGCACTAGTGGGGTTAGCACCACAGGTGCTGCTTAACGCCTGTTACAGCGATTGTGTGACTATCAGAATGCCAGGGTCTTCCACACTTGTCTCTGTATCGTACAGAAACTGACACTAATGGCTGCCGGTGTCCTTGTAGAGAAGGAAGCCGTGGGCGTGCCTGAGAAAGTGCGGGAATCCGGATTCACAGTGCACACAGTGAGAGGGGTGGAGTATGCAAAACATACTCCAGCTCTCAGCTCTGCTCTATGCAGCGTCACGCCCCTACCCTGACTGTCAGGCCTGTGGGCGGTAACGAAGGGAGACTAGGCCCAGAAGCCGGGGACTCGAGTTAACAGCGCGGCCGCCGTAAAAGCGCGGGCCGCGCTGAAGTCCCCGGCGCACCACAAGTGCCAGCCGCGCCGCAGTTCCAGCGGCCGGCGCGACTGATTCATAGAAGTGGCCAGCGTCCCGCCCCTCTCCTGACTGGCAGGTCTGGGGGCGGGAACGAACGGAAGCAGGCCGCAAAAGCCGGGGACTCTAGTTATCAGCGCGGCCGCCGTAAAAGCGCGGGCCGCGCTGAAGTCCCCGGCGCACCACAAGTGCCAGCCGCGCCGCTGCCAGCGGCCGGCGCGACCGATTCCTGGAAGTGGCCAGCGTCCCGCCCCTCTCCTGACTGGCCGGTCTGGGGGCGGGAACGAACGGAAGCAGGCCGCAAAAGCCGGGGACTCTAGTTATCAGCGCGGCCGCCGTAAAAGCGCAGGCCGCGCTGAAGTCCCCGGCGCACTACAAGTGCCAGCCGCGCCGCAGTCCCAGCGGCCGGCGCGACCAATTCCCATAAGTGAGCCTGCTTCAGCAAAGCTGAATGAGGCCATGGCACAGGCGCCGCAGCGCTGATGTCCCCCGGCGCACTACAACACCCAGCATGCTGCGGTGTGAGCGCCAAATGCACGGGGACACAGAGTACCTTGAGGAAGCAGGGCCATGTCCCTGATGTACTCCGCTCCATCCAGCATCTTCTCCAGGGGCTGTAGATGGAGCACGGTCTCAGTGCCTGGAGACCGGTAAATCCCACTTCACCCAGAGCCCTGTAAAAAGGGATGGGGAAGGAATCAGCATGTGGGCTCCTGCCGCCGTACCCGCAATGGGTACCTCAACCTTACAAACACCTCCGACATACAGTGGGGTGAGAAGGGAGCATGCTGGGGACACTATATGTGTCCTCTTTTCTTCCATCCGACATAGTCAGCAGCTGCTGCTGACTAAAAAGTGGAGCTATGCGTGGATGTGTTGCCTCCTTCGCACAAAGCACAAAACTGGTGAGCCAGTGATCCCACTGGGGGTGTATAGCCAGAAGGGGAGGGGCCTTACACTTTTAAGTGTAATACTTTGTGTGGCCTCCAGAGGCAATAGCTATACACCCAATTGTCTGGGTCTCCCAATGGAGCGACAAAGAAAGCATCAAGCTCCAAGTCTACTGCTCACAATTTTAGGATCTGCTAGTACAGGAGAGTCCATATTGTAATTCACATCCAGAAATGTAAACTGCGTGATAAGCTAGGCTAGGTCCTGGAGACTTAGGCGGGCTTTGCACACTACGACATCGCAGGTGCGATGTCGGTGGGGTCAAATTGAAAATGACGCACTTCCAGCATCGCATGCGACATCGCAGTGTGTAAAGCCTAGATGATACAATTAACGAGCGCAAAAGCGTCGTAATCGTATCATCGGTGCAGCGTCGGCGTAATCCATGATTACGCTGATGCGACAGTCCGATGTTGTTCCTCGCTCATGCGGCAGCACACATCGCTGTGTGTGAAGCCGCAGGAGCGAGGAACATCTCCTACCGGCGTCACTGCGGCTTCCGTAGGATATGCGGAAGGAAGGAGATGGGCGGGATGTTTACATCCCACTCATCTCCGCTCTGATTGGCCGCCTGGCGTGTGACGTCGCTATGACGCCGCACGACCCGCCCCCTTAACAAGGAGGCGGGTCGCCGGCCAGAGCGACGGTCGCAGGACTGGTGAGTCCATGTGAAGCTGCCGTAGCGATAATGTTCACTACGGCAACTAACACAAGGAAATCGCTGCTGCGACGGGGGCGGGGACTATCGCGCTCGGCATCGCAGCATCGGCCTGCGATGTCGCAGCATGCAAAGTACCCCTTAGATGAAGCCCCAGTGGTAACTTTGCTTTTACATTAGATTAATCAGAGTCTTAGGGTCTGTATCAGATACATGTCATGCCAAAGGTCCAATGCTGCAAGTACACTAATGTTTTACATAGATCTGTTTGTCTATGAGGCTTTTTTTTCTCTTTCAGATCGGGGATCTGGATTCAGAAGATGGAAAGAAGGATACTATGGTTGATGTTCTTTTCAAACGAGCGTTAAAAGAATTCCGCCAGAACATTTTCAGCCTCTATTCCAGTTCACTTATGGTAACCATTTCAAGAATCATTGCAAATGTTCAATATTCTAAACAAAAAAAACCTGTTCAGATGTATTACTGAGATATGTACTTTATAGTTAAGTTGCTGGCTGATTGTCTTAAAAAAAGCAATACATCAATGTTCATTGAGTACCATCTGTGAAGCTTGCTTTCGCTCTTCCTTCCCTTCTTTCAATAGTAGATGCCTGGACATCTCTCACCATCCATCCTTCCATCACCCTCATAAAGCTGTGCACAATTAAGGGAAATGCAGTCCATATGTTTGAGTTGTGTCCAAATTAGTCTTTTAAAGGGTTTTCCAAGTGCTTAGCTATTGATGATAGGTCATCAGTAAAAGATCGTGGGGGTCTGACATCTGGTACCCCTGCAGATCAGCTCTTTAAAGGCACTGGGGCTGTTGTAAGTAGTGGATGTGTCGGCATAATTGGTTTTCCCCACCGAATAGGGCAACATCATCTCCTTCAGTTTACTATATAATAATAATAATGCAGCAGATTAAATAAGTATTGAACACGTCACCAGTTTTCTAAGTAAATATATTTCTAAAGGTGCTATTGACATGAATTTCTTACCAGATGATGGTAACAACCCATGCAATTCACAAAGGCAAGGAAATGTCCATTAATTTAGTGATTTATAATAAGGAGGAATGACTCGGGGAAGAAGTGGTAAACATAATTACTGAAATGTATATAATACTTTGTATAAAAGCCTTTGTTGGTGATGATGGCTACAAGACACCTCCTGTATTGAGAAACTAGTCGCATGCATTGCTCAGGTGGGATTTTGGCCAATTCTTATACAAATTCTTCAGGTCCTGAAGGTCCTGTGTTCTCCTTCTATGACCTCTGAACTTTAGTTCCTTCCATAAATTTTCTGTTGGATTAAGGTCAGGTGATTGGCTAGGCCATTCTTACAGCTTTACTTTAGTTCTCTGAAACCAATTGAGAGTTTCCTTGGCTGTGTGTTTGGGATCATTGTCTTGCTGAAATGTCCACCCTCATTTAAACTTCATCATCCTGGTAGATCGCAGCAGATTTGTGTGAAGAATGTCCCTGTACATTTGTCCATTCTTCCTTCCTTTAATTCTATAAAGTTTGCCAGTGCTGTATGTTGAAAAAACAGCCCCACACCATGATGTTCCCATAAAACGGAAAATGCAAAATCGCCCGGGGGTGAAGGTGATTGTAGAGCAGTTTTGCATTGTAAATTTTGATAAATTTGTCAAGCTTAGGTAGTTAAAAGCTAGCTGGGTTTTCAAAACACCAAAAGTTGCAAAAAAAAATGTTTTATGTAATTATGAATTCCATAAAAATGTTAGATTTCAAGCCGTTTTCTGCCAGAATATTGGCAAACAGTCCTTTATCAGTCAGGGCAATAGCCTGTAAAGGGTGCTTTACACGCTGCGACATCGCTAGTGATCTCATTAGCGATGTAACACGCCAGATCGTACATACAATTTGCCGAGATCGCAGATGTGACCGGCGCTACAAAACAATTACCTATATGCGATCTCTGCAAACCTTATCTGCGATCTGGCGTGTCACATCGCTAACGAGATCACTAGCGATGTCGCAGCGTGTAAAGTACCCTTTAATCTTCCCACACCAACTGGATTTCTGCAAGGACAACTAGTGCTTTCTGAAAACTGCGTAAAATACCTCTCATCCAGCCAACCAGAGCCATACTCTGTACTAATGAGTACAGTGTTTCTGCTGTGGACTTAATCATGTTTAAAAAGGAGTTCTCCAGTTAGTAGATGGCCCCTTTAAAGAGCAAAGTTAGACTCCCTTGTAATGTAAAAAATAAACCTAATCACTTGACACATCGGCTCCATTCTAGTCATGTTAGCGCTAGGTCTCCCATGACAATATTATGCCACTTAAGCCTTGCAACAAAGTTATGTCCGCTATTGGGCTGCTGCACTCTTTATTATTTTGCCTTTCTTCAGTTCATCCGAAGGAAGTGAGTACGCAACAGCCAATTGTGAACACTGACTGGCTGTAGATCTCACATGCCAGAACAATGTCACTGAAGACATGGAGCTGACATTGCTGGAACGTCACCTATACAGGTGGTTAGTATCTGCTATTTTGGGCTTTTCAGGTACTGGACAACCCCTATAATGCCTTAGACTTACAGGTAGCAGCCTATTAGTGCCTCTACAGAGACTGATTTTACCTTTCCGGTGTAGAGCTCATTTGAAAACTCTGATTTCTAGCAAATAAATGGCGTTACAGCCACTGAATTATGGGGGATATGAAGGTTTTAGGACTAGAACATTTTAAAGTCCAGTTTTCCTATTAAAAACAGTCCATCCATTGTGGATTAAATTTGTGTTGTACGCATTCTACTCAGATCACTCTCTTTGTTTAGATGCAGACTTAAAGGGAATCTGTCAGCAGGTGTTTGCTATGTAATCTGAAGGCAGCAAGAGAAGGGCTCTGAGATACAGATTTCAGTGATGCATCATTTATTCAACTGTGTGCTGTTTTTCACTTACACCGAAGGTTTAATCACTAGGACATTTATTATTGCTGTGACTAGTTGCCTCCTGCCAAGTCGTCTGAACATGCCCGTCCTGTGATAAGGAGCTCATAGTCAATAGCCAATGTTGAGTGTTTTCTTTGCCCTGCTACAGCTAAGAACTCTGTTACCATTGCTGCACCCAGTAATCTAAGTGATACAGTTTTCGATTCAGAGTCTCTTTACCTACATTATGCTGCTCTCAGAGGCCGTAACAAAAACCTGCTGATTCCATTTAAATGTTTAATATCAGTCATTGTAAAATCTTACCTAAATTATCACCTATAAAAGGGAGAAGATGGGAAAAGCATCCGCTACAGGGACCTTGGAGCACTTTTTGAGCAGATCCTAGATAAAACCATGAAGCAACATCAACAAAGAAGTTGGAACGAATCCCCCGTGCGAGTTTGGATCAATACATTCAAGATCTTCCTAGATGAATTTGTCACTGAATATAAACCTCTGAATTACACGCCCGGAAAGGTAATTATTTAGTAGGGAAAGCTTAAGATCTAGAAAATAAAACAGAATATTATTTTTATTGTTTCTTTTTGGATATTCTTTCTCACAAGACACAAAAGCCAGAAAGAAAGAAAAGACGGAAAAAAGAGTCAGATATTGTAAGTGATTGTCAGTAATTGTCCATACTTGTTCCTCTTATGATTTTGTCTTTGTTCTTCTGTTTGCTTTTCTTTCGGTTTTATTTAGTTTATTTTCCATTTTGTACAGGATTCTGTCTATACTTTTGCAGCTCTCCACTGTATTCCTAAACTTTATTCCTTTCCATCTTCTCACTTCAGGTTGAGGAACACAATGGACATATATTTAAGGCCACTCAGTACAACATTCCCACGTACTGCGAGTTCTGCTCTTCTCTTATCTGGATCATGGACCGAGCTGCTGTTTGTAAATGTAAGATTTATGCATGTGAAATGTTGCAAATAAAATATTTCTTTGTCGCTCCATGGGAGACCCAGACAATTGGGTGTATAGGCTATGCCTCCGGAGGCCGCACAAAGTATTACACTAAAAGTGTAAAGCCCCTCCCCTTCTGCCTATACACCCCCCGTGCTCCCACGGGCTCCTCAGTTTTTTGCTTTGTGCGAAGGAGGCAGACATGCACGCAAGCTCCACAGCTTAGTCAGCAGCAGCTGCTGACTATGTCGGATGGAAGAAAAGAGGGCCCTTAAAGGGCCCCCAGCATGCTCCCTTCTCACCCCACTCTTGTCGGCGGTGTTGTTAAGGTTGAGGTATCCATTGCGGGTACGGAGGCTGGAGCCCACATGCTGCTTTCCTTCCCCATCCCCCTTAGGATCCCACTTCACCCAGAGCCCTATCGGTCTCCAGGCACTGAGACCGTGCTCCATCCACAGCTCCTGAGGACTCTGCTGGATAGGAGCCGAGTATCGTTCAGGGACATGGCCCTGCTACTTGGAGGTACTCTGTGTCCCCGTGGGGACCGCGCACAGCAACACTCCAGCATTGCTGGGTGTGCTAGTGCACCGGGGACCGCGGCACCGACCGCGTTGGTGCCATTACACACTGCAGCGTCGCTGAGTGTGTGAGTGTAGGGGGACTGCCGCGCTGACCGCCGCTGCCATTGCTACCACTGCGGCGCGGCTGGGACTGTTAGTGCGCCGGGCACTTCAGCGCCGACCGCGCTTTTACGGCGGCCGCGCTTATAACTCGAGTCCCCGGCTTTTGCGGCCTAGTCTCGTTTTTCTTCCCGCCCCCAGCCCTGCCAGTCAGGGGAAGGGCGGGACGCTGTACAGCACAGCAGCACTGAGGGCTGGAGCATGCTTTGCATACTCCACCCCCCTCACTGTGCACAGTGGGGCACCAGTTCCCGCACTTTCTGGGTCCCGCCCACGGCTCCCTCCTCTCCTCAGGACGCCGGCAGCCATTCCTCAGCTCCTCTGACGCTGCAGAGGAGAGACAAGCGCTGGGGGACTCAGGCAGGGATTCTGGTGGCCACAGAACCGCTTTAAGCGGGCGGTAAGCAGCACCTGAGGTGCTGGCCCCACTTGTGCAGTAGTGTAATTATAGATTATATATTTATAGGCTATACTTTACACTGTGTGGTGCACGGTTGATTCTGGCTATATACCCTATTGTGTTGCTCAGGGGAGTCAACAGCATGGCGCCCACAAGAAGCAGGGGTGCCAAAACACAGGCTTACTATGCTGCCTGCGCCGCATGTTCGGCTTCACTACCGGCAGGCTCCACTGACCCTCATTGTGTGCACTGCTCGGCCCCCGTGGCACTTACTCAGCCGGAGCCTCTGCTAAGGGGGGCCCAGGGGGAACCACCTGCTAACACTGTACAGGTGACAGGGACGGAGTTTACAGTTTTTACTGAAAGGCTTTCTGAGACTATGGCTAAGATACTAGAAGCTTTGCAGTCCAGACCGGTATCTCAGACCAGGGACACTGTGGAATCATTGCCACCTGGTTCCCCTCAGTCGGAACAACCATGTCCTCCCGGGGTGTCTCATAGATCCCAGGGTGAGGTCTCTGACACGGACCCCAGCCCCAGACCGCTTAAGCGAGCTCGCTTGGAAATTCCCTCGACATCATCACATTGGTCAGGGTCTCAGCGGGAGGACTCTCTGTATAGTGAAGCGGAGGTAGCTGATCAGGATTCTGATCCTGAGGCTGCGCTCAACCTTGATACTCCAGATGGGGACGCCATAGTGAATGATCTTATCGCGTCCATAAATGAAATGTTGGATATTTCTCCCTCAGCTCCTCCAGTTGAGGAGTCAGCTTCTCAGCAGGAGAAATTCCGTTTCAGGTTCCCCAAGCGTACAACGAGTATGTTTCTGGACCACTCTGACTTCAGAGAGGCAGTCCAGAAACACCGGGCTTGTCCAGATAAGCGTTTTTCTAAGCGCCTTAAGGATACACGTTATCCCTTCCCCCCCTGACGTGGTCAAGGGCTGGACTCAGTGTCCCAAGGTGGACCCTCCAATCTCCAGACTGGCGGCTAGATCCATAGTTGCAGTTGAAGATGGGGCTTCGCTCAAGGATGCCACTGACAGACAGATGGAGCTCTGGTTGAAATCCATCTATGAAGCTATCGGCGCGTCTTTTGCTCCAGCATTCGCAGCCGTATGGGCGCTCCAAGCTATTGCAGCGGGTCAAGCGCAAATTGACGCAATTACACGTACGTCTGTGCCGCAAATGGCATCCATAACTTCTCAAACGTCGGCATTTGCGTCCTACGCTATTAATGCTGTCCTGGACTCTGCGAGCCGTACGGCGGTTGCAGCCGACAATTCGGTGGCAATACGCAGGGCCTTGTGGCTACGGGAATGGAAGGCAGATTCGGCTTCCAAAAAGTGCTTAACCGGTTTGCCATTTTCTGGCGACCGTTTGTTTGGTGAGAGGCTGGATGAAATCATCAAACAATCCAAGGGAAAGGAAACATCCTTACACCAGGCCAAACCAAGATTACCCCAACAGAGGAGGGGACAGTCGAGGTTTCGGTCCTTTCGGGGCGCGGGCAGGTCCCAATTCTCGCCCAAAAGGCCTCAGAAGGATCAGAGGAACTCCGATCCATGGCGGTCTAAGGCACACCCTAAAAAGACCGCCGGAGGTGCCGCTACCAAGGCGGCTTCCTCATGACTTACGGCCCCCTCACACCGCATCCTCGGTCGGTGGCAGGCTCTCCCGCTTTTCCGACATTTGGCTGCCACAGGTAAAAGACCGTTGGGTGAGAGACATTCTGTCTCACGGTTACAGGATAGAGTTCAACTCTCGTCCTCCGACTCGATTTTTCAGAACATCTCCGCCTCCCGAGCGAGCCGATGCTCTTCTGCAGGCGTTGGGCACTCTGAAGACAGAAGGAGTGGTGGTCCCTGTTCCTCTTCAGCAACAAGGTCACGGTTTTTACTCCAACCTGTTTGTGGTCCCAAAGAAGGACGGATCTTTCCGTCCTGTCCTGGACCTAAAACTGCTCAACAAACACGTAAAGGCCAGGCGGTTCCGGATGGAATCCCTCCGCTCCGTCATCGCCTCAATGTCCCAAGGAGATTTCCTTGCATCGATCGATATCAAAGATGCTTATCTCCACGTACCGATTGCTCCAGAGCATCAGCGCTTCCTGCGCTTCGCCATAGGAGACGAACACCTGCAGTTCGTGGCACTGCCGTTCGGCCTGGCGACAGCCCCACGGGTTTTCACCAAGGTCATGGCTGCAGTAGTTGCGGTCCTCCACTCTCAGGGTCACTCGGTGATCCCTTACTTAGACGATCTGCTGGTCAAGGCTCCCTCTCAAGAGGCATGCCAGCACAGCCTCACCGCTACTCTGGAGACTCTCCAGAATTTCGGGTGGATCATCAATTTGCCAAAGTCAAATCTGACACCGGCCCAATCGCTGACATATCTTGGCATGGAGTTTCATACCCTCTCAGCGATAGTGAAGCTTCCGCTGAACAAGCAGCGTTCACTACAGACGGGGGTGCAATCTCTCCTTCAAGGTCAGTCACACCCCTTGAGGCGCCTCATGCACTTCCTGGGGAAGATGGTGGCAGCAATGGAGGCAGTCCCTTTCGCGCAGTTTCACCTGCGTCCTCTTCAATGGGACATCCTACGCAAATGGGACAGGAAGCCGACGTCCCTCGACAGGAACGTCTCCCTCTCTCAGGCAACCAAAGCTTCCCTTCGGTGGTGGCTTCTTCCCACTTCATTATCGAAGGGGAAATCCTTCCTACCCCCATCCTGGGCGGTGGTCACGACGGACGCGAGTCTGTCAGGGTGGGGAGCAGTCTTTCTCCACCACAGGGCTCAGGGTACGTGGACTCAGCAGGAGTCCTCACTTCAGATCAATGTTCTGGAGATCAGGGCAGTGTATCTAGCCCTAAAAGCGTTCCAGCAATGGCTGGAAGGCAAGCAGATCCGAATTCAGTCGGACAACTCCACAGCGGTGGCTTACATCAACCACCAAGGAGGTACACGCAGTCGGCAAGCCTTCCAGGAAGTCCGGCGGATTTTGATGTGGGTGGAAGCCACGGCCTCCACCATCTCCACAGTTCACATCCCGGGCGTGGAAAACTGGGAAGCAGATTTTCTCAGTCGCCAGGGCATGGACGCAGGGGAATGGTCCCTTCACCCGGACGTGTTTCAGGAGATCTGTTGCCGCTGGGGGATGCCGGACGTCGACCTAATGGCGTCCCGGCACAACAACAAGGTCACTGCATTCATGGCACGTTCTCACGATCACAGAGCTCTGGCGGCAGACGCCTTAGTTCAGGATTGGTCGCAGTTTCAACTCCCTTATGTGTTTCCTCCGCTGGCACTGTTGCCCAGAGTGTTACGCAAGATCAGGGCCGACTGCCGCCGCGCCATCCTCGTCGCTCCAGACTGGCCGAGGAGGTCGTGGTACCCGGATCTGTGGCATCTCACGGTCGGCCAACCGTGGGCACTACCAGACCGACCAGACTTGCTGTCTCAAGGGCCGTTTTTCCATCTGAATTCTGCGGCCCTCAACCTGACTGTGTGGCCATTGAGTCCTGGATCTTAGCGTCTTCAGGATTATCTCAAGAGGTCATTGCCACTATGAGACAGGCTAGGAAACCAACGTCCGCCAAGATCTACCACAGGACGTGGAAAATATTCCTGTCATGGTGCTCTGATCAGGGTTTTTCTCCCTGGCCATTTGCCTTGCCCACCTTTCTGTCCTTTCTTCAGTCCGGATTGGAAAAGGGTTTGTCGCTTGGCTCCCTTAAGGGACAAGTCTCTGCGCTCTCTGTGTTTTTTCAGAAGCGCTTGGCCAGACTTCCACAGGTACGCACGTTCCTGCAGGGGGTTTGTCACATCGTCCCTCCTTACAAGCGGCCGTTAGAACCCTGGGATCTGAACAGGGTGCTGATGGTTCTTCAGAAACCACCGTTCGAGCCACTGAGGGATATCTCTCTCTCACGCCTTTCGCAGAAAGTGGTTTTCCTAGTAGCAGTCACTTCACTTCGGAGAGTGTCTGAGCTAGCAGCATTGTCATGCAAAGCCCCTTTCCTGGTGTTTCACCAGGACAAGGTGGTTCTGCGTCCGGTTCCGGAATTTCTACCTAAGGTGGTATCCCCGTTTCATCTCAATCAGGATATCTCCTTACCCTCTTTTTGCCCTCATCCAATTCACCAATGTGAAAAGGATTTGCACTTGTTAGATCTGGTGAGAGCACTCAGACTCTACATTTCTCGGACGGCGCCCCTGCGCCGCTCGGATGCACTCTTTGTCCTTGTCGCTGGCCAGCGTAAAGGGTCACAGGCTTCCAAATCAACCCTGGCTCGGTGGATCAAGGAACCAATTATCGAAGCTTACCGTTCTGCTGGGCTTCCGGTTCCCTCAGGGCTGAAGGCCCATTCTACCAGAGCCGTGGGTGCGTCCTGGGCTTTGAGGCACCAGGCTACGGCTCAGCAGGTGTGTCAGGCGGCTACCTGGTCGAGCCTGCACACTTTCACGAAACACTATCAGGTGCATACCTACGCTTCGGCGGATGCCAGCCTAGGTAGGCGAGTCCTTCAGGCGGCGGTTGCCCACCTGTAGGAAGGAGCCGTTACGGCTCTATTATGAGGTATTATTTACCCACCCAGGGACTGCTTTTGGACGTCCCAATTGTCTGGGTCTCCCATGGAGCGACAAAGAAGAAGGGAATTTTGTTTACTTACCGTAAATTCCTTTTCTTCTAGCTCCAATTGGGAGACCCAGCACCCGCCCCTGTTTTTTTGTGTACACATGTTGTTCATGTTCAATGGTTTCAGTTCTCCGATATTCCTTCGGATTGAATTTACTTTAAACCAGTTTATAATTTTTTCCTCCTTCTTGCTTTTGCACCAAAACTGAGGAGCCCGTGGGAGCACGGGGGGTGTATAGGCAGAAGGGGAGGGGCTTTACACTTTTAGTGTAATACTTTGTGCGGCCTCCGGAGGCATAGCCTATACACCCAATTGTCTGGGTCTCCCAATTGGAGCTAGAAGAAAAGGAATTTACGGTAAGTAAACAAAATTCCCTTCTTCTGCATTGGCCTCTCAGAAAGTAACTTTTGTATTATTATCTTGATTTTGCTTGAGAAAAAATGCTCCCTTGGTTTACAACTAAAGAAAAGCGAATATATTTAAGTGACTTTAATGGTATAAAAATCCGCATTCGCCAAAACCGTTTTCAGTTGTCAGCGCATGTTCTTATCACCATCTCGAAATCCCTGGGCCAATCCACCATCTCAAACTCGAAATCCCTGGGCCAATCCACCGTCTCAGACTCGAAATCCGCAGGCCAATCCACCGTCTCGAACTTGAAATCCACAGGCCAATCCACCGTCTCGAGCTCAAAATCCCTGGGCCAATCCACCGTCTCGAGCTCAAAATCCCCAGGCCAATCCACAGTCTCGAACTTGACAACCCCGGGCCAATCCACCGTCTCGAGCTCAAAATCCCCGGGCCAATCCACCGTCTCGAGCTCAAAATCCCCAGGCCAATCCACAGTCTCGAACTTGACAAGCCCGGGCCAATCCACCGTCTCGAGCTCAAAATCCCCGGGCCAATCCACCGTATCGAAATCCCAAGCCAAGCCATTGTATCGAAATCCTCGGGCCTTTCGACTCTGAGGCAATTCTGTTCTTCTGAGCTCTATTTCTTAGAATTGTGCAAAACAGAAGACCATAACCAAAGCGTTCTGCACGTTACAGTGCCCAAACCATACACATCACCATCGACCTGTCTGCAAACTGCACTAATTGGGATTTGTGATGTTACTTTGTCAGTGTTGTAGTCAGGTCCCATCATGATTACAATGACATTATGTAGTGACTTTTTCAGTGGGAGCGACAGTACATCGTGCATCTGTTCTATGGTAAATCTAGTCACAACTGTGTATAAATTGATGATGAAAAGACATAATTGTCGGACTTTGGTTAACATTTGTTTTATTTATTTTTAATTTTGGCACATGTCTAAATCTAAGAGCAGCTACATTTATTTTATTTATTTATATTTATTTTTATCCATAACGCCTGAGAAAAAAGACTGTTAGTCCTTGGTCAATGATTCTTGCAATGTGCAATAATAGAAATCACTGCTCTATGCAGTAGATGGTAATATTAGGTGAATGGAGACTCTTTACTAATATGGTGCTCTCTTTTAGTATGTAGATTTGCCTGTCACAAGAAATGCTGCTCCCAGATTACCACAACCTGCAGTAAAAAGGTAACATTTGTTTTATTGTATATCTTAAATGATGACTTCACTAATATAGATTACAGACTATACGTAGAAAAGGAATGATAGAACTTAACTATTTGTTTCCTTCATTTTAAGAAAATATTTTACTTTAAAGGAAATCGATCAATAGGATCAACCCTCCTAAGCCGTCTATATGCAGATAAAGGTCATAGAAAGATGAACCAAATGATATTTTGATGTTTCTCTGACGCCTCATTGGGGGACACAGGATCATGGGTGTTATGCTGCCTATCCATAGGAGGACACTAAGTAGATGCAAAAGCATAGCTCCTCCTCTGCAGTATACACCCCCTGGCCAGGCCAGGCAACCTCAGTTTTAGCTTAGTGTCTGTAGGAGGCACTTCCTTTCAAGGTTTGTTATTTTTTGAGGGCGACGGTTTCCTTTTGGGACTGATCTCCCACTACCATCAACGGGCGGGAACGTGGAGTGTCGCCTCCATGTACCCCCTCCTGCGACGCTGGATCCTGGGCTGGACGACGGGTTCCACAGACACCGATACTCCAAAGCCCAGGGTAGAGGCCTGTGCCCCTATAGCCCAATTCCTCAGCCCCTCCTTGCAGGCTCTGAGTTGAATATGACACCAATTCCTCAGCCCCTCTTTGCAGGCTCTGAGTTGAATATGACACTGGTGTGACCGGACACAGCAAGCTGACTCTGCTATTTTCACTGCCTGGACGGAAGCAGTGTTTTAAGGTGAGATCCCCCCTGACTGGTTTCCCAGACAAAGGTAGAAAAGACGCTGCAGCATTTACAAGGATCCTGCACACACAGTGTTAACTTTTCTCTAGCTTGCTGGCTGGAGGAGGGGGGAAGTCACTCCTGTTTGCAGAAAGTCCTTCAGATAATTTCCCGGTGGCAGGGAGAGGGCCCAGGGCTCAGGGACTCACGTTGTTTATTTGCTCTAGCAGAAAAGTCGGCTCATAACCACCAGTGACAAGCTGTGTGCTGACTGGAGGGAGAGGGAGGAAAACTATCAGAAGCTCCCTTCCCGCCGTTTTATTACTACCCACAGCAGGGGGGGCACACTGACTTCATCTTCGTGCTCTTTTAGCGCTAAACCCTGCCACCCCCCCCCCCCCGCGGCCGCGATAAGCCCCGCCCCCCCAGGAAAGCGTGTGAGATCTCCATAGAGCTTAATCCTTCCTGAGGACAGGGCCATCGGCTGATTCTGGTGAGGTGCTTGCTTCAATTGTAGCTCTGCTGAGCATTGCTCCCCCTCCTGGCATACTCCTATTAGGAACATGCAGAAATCTAAGGGCACTAAGAGTGCTAAGGCCCACATAGTCTATTATTCAGCCTGCACTGCCTGCCACGCTGAGCTACAACGTAAACACACCTCTTCTCTCTGTGAGTCCTGTGCCCCTATAGCCCCCCAAGACCTCCCTGCCACCACCGCCGCAACCGTCAGCCCAGAGCCTAGGGCTCCCATCCCACCGGAATGGGCACAGTTTCTGTCCCAATCCATGGAAAAACTGTCACAGAACCTGGTGCTGGCTATGCAATGTCGTCCTCCACACCCTTCTGGGTCCCTGGACGGAACGCAGCCTGAGGATACCCCTATGGAGGATTCTTCTGAGGTAATCCGGGCACATGCTTCACCAGTTGCAGGGATCAGGATAAGAGCACATGTCCGGATGTCTCCAGCGGGCTCTCCCTCGGGAGCACACAGGGCAGGCTCTCCCACACGCTCCACGGCTTCTGAAGAGCTGGAGGAGGGAGAATGCTGTTTATACCAAGAGGATTCCTTGGTTTCAGCCTCCCCAGATGATCAAACTGCAATAGGCTCCCTTATAGCAGCAATCAACCAAACTCTGCATGTGGAGGATCCCCCATCCACTACCACTGACCATGCGGTCTCCTTTAAGAGGGCAAGGAAACCCCAAAATGTTTTCGCTGATCACCCAGAGTTTCAGGATATCCTCACAAAGCAAAGGGAGAAGCCTGACAGGCGCTTCGGTAACCGAAAACTCATGGAGTCCCGGTACCCTTTTGCCTCACCTGCTGCTAAGGGCTGGGCCGATCCGCCCTCGGTCGACCCCCCCGGTCTCCCGCCTTACCATAAATATGCTCCTGTCTTTACCCGATGGTTCCTCCATCAAGGACCCGACAGACAGACAGGTGGAGCACCTTGCCCGCTCTGCTTTTGAGGCTGCGGGTTCCTCCCTCTCGCCCTCCTTTGCCGCAGTGTGGGTCGCAAAGGCGATCTCGGTCTGGGCAGAATCCCTTAACACTTCGCTTGAGGAATCCCAGTTCACTCATACCTTCACAGAGGGAACAGCTCAAAGTACCTCATGCAGGCCTCCATGGACGCTGCTACCTGCGCAACGTTTGCCGCCTCAAATACCATAGCCATCCGTAGAGCTCTCTGGCTCCGACAATGGCGAGCGGACTCTGCCTCCAAGAAGTCTCTCACGGGCCTTCCCTTTTTTCCAGACCGATTGTTTGGCGAACATCTGGACAAGCTCATTTCTGACGCCATTGGAGGAAAGAGTACCTCCCTCCCCCAGCTGAAGTCCAGGACGTCCTTCACCAGACGTCCACAGTCCTCGTTCCGCTCCTTTCGGAACTCATTTGGTTGGTCGACATCCCGTGCTGTCCCCGCCACCAGCCGTGGACTACGCAGGGACCGACCTTCTCAGCTCTCCCCGAAACCCACTTCGTCATGGCAGCCCAGACCGAAACAGTCCAGGACTAGGGAGACTCGGCCACAACGTTTTCCCCCCTCATGACTCCTTCGGCTCCCCGGAAGACACACTCATGGTAGGAGGTCCACTGCGGCTCTTTCATCACATCTGGGCTGCCGCCTCAGACGACAAATGTGTGCGAGACCTTGTGTCTTCCGGTTGCCACATAGAACCGACGCGGGGGTCGGGTCCGAAATTCTTTCTCTCAAACCCCCCAAAGACTCGAAAACGACGCGAAGTTTTTTTTTTTTCTCAGCAATCCACTCGCTCCAAACAGCAGGAGTGATAATACCTGTCCCAGATGATGAGAAGTTCGGGGGTTTCCAACCTCTTTGTGGTCCCCAAAAAGGATGGGTCAGTTCGACCCATCCTGGACCTCTAACACCTAAACAAACATATGCACGTACGGAGATTCAGAATGGAGTCCCTAAGGTCCATTATTGCATCCATGGTCGAAGGGGAATTCCTCGCCTCCATAGACATCAAGGACGTGTACCTGCACATACCCATCGCCCCAGATCACCAAAAGTTCCTCCGCTTCGCAATTCAGGACTCCCACTTTCAATTCGTAGCTCTACCCTTCGGCCTTGCCACTGCACCAAGGGTCCTCACCAAAGTCATGGCGGCCGCCATGAGCGTCCTTCACGCCAGGGGAGTAGTCGTTCTCCCTTACTTGGACGACTTCCTCATCAAGGCCCCCTCCTTCCGCGACTGCTCAACCAGCGTACAGATCACTGTGGACACCCTATCCCACTTAGGGTGGCTAGTCAATCTGGACAAATCATCCCCGATCCCATCACGATCCATCACTTTCCTGGGCATGTCCCTTGACACCCGTCGGGGCTTGATCCTTCTCCCTCAGGACAAGGTGATCGCTCTTCAACGAGCGGTACGCTGCCTTCTATGTCCTCCGTCTCGCTCCATTCGATTCAGCATGAAAGTGCTCGGCAGGATGGTGGCGGCTATGGAAACAGTACCCTTTGCTCAACTGCACCTCCGCCCACTGCATCTAGCCCTTCTAGCGGCCTGGGACAAGAGCCCCTTCTCCCTGGACAGACATCTTCACCTGACGCCTTCAGTCAGGTACGCACTCCGCTGGTGGCTTCGGTCTTCATCCCTATCGAAGGGGAGATCTTTTCTCCCAGTGAACTGGCTGGTCCTGACCACGGACGGCAGACTCCTAGGCTGGGGAGCAGTGTACCGGCACCACACTGCTCAAGGACGTTGGACGCCCCAGGAGTCTTTCCTACCCATAAACATCCTGGAACTCCGCGCGATCTTCCTCGCGCTCAGAGCGTTCTGCCCTCTGCTAGCGGGTCGTCAGATTCGAGTCCAATCGGACAATGCGACAGCTGTAGCCTATATCAATCGGCAGGGGGGCACCCGCAGCAAAGTGGCTTATCTCAAGGCCCACAAGATCCTCAACTGGGCCGAATCGACGGGATCAGTGATATCAGCGGTATACATACCTGGGGTAGAGAACTGGGCAGCAGACTTTCTAAGTCGCCAAGGCCTAGACGCCGGAGAATGGTCTATCCACCCAGATGTGTTTCTACACATCTGCACTCGCTGGGGCACACCAGACGTGGACCTAATGGCCTCAAGGTTGAATGCAAAGGTACCCGCGTTCATAGCCAGGTCACGCGACCCGCAGTCCATCGGCGCGGATGCTCTAGTCTGCTCCTGGCACCACTTCCGCCTGCCTTACATATTTCCACCTCTACCCCTGCTGCCGCGGGTAATCAGAAAGATCAAGGCAGAGGGAGTCCCGGTGATACTGATAGCACCGGACTGGCCCAGGCGCGCCTGGTACGCCGAATTAGTACAAATGCTCAGACGCACCGTGGCGCCTTCCAGACATCCCAGACTTGCTGACCCAAGGGCCCATTTCCCATCAGAACTCCAGAGCACTGAAGCTGACGGCATGGCCATTGAGACCTGGGTATTAACAAGAGCGGGATTCTCCCCCGCAGTTATTTCCACCATGATCAGCGCCCGAAAGCCTGCTTCATCCCGCATTTACCACCGTACGTGGAAAATCTTCCTTTCATGGTGCAGGGAAACTAACGTCCAGCCTATGCCTCTGGCCATCCCCAGAATTATCGACTTTCTACAGTCTGGCTTGCAAGCGGGGTTGGCTCTCAGTTCCCTTAAAGGGCAGGTCTCAGCGCTCTCAATCTTCTACCAATGCCGCCTGGCTTTAAAAACGCAAGTCAAGACCTTCCTCCAGGGCGTTTCCCATCTAGCTCCCCCGTACAGACGGCCGCTGGAACCATGGGACCTCAACCTCGTTCTGGACGGTCTCCAGAGGTCTTTCTTTGAACCCCTCAAGGAATCCTCCCTTGCTCTTCTGTCCTGGAAGGTAACTTTCCTGGTGGCAATTGCGTCCATCAGACGGGTTTCGGAGCTAGCAGCACTCTCTTGCCGCGAGCCTTTTCTGATCTTTCACCAGGACAAGGTGGTTCTGCGCCCCCTTCCGGTTTTCCTTCCAAAGATTCTTACCCCGTTTCATTTGAATGAGGACATTGTTCTGCCTTCCTTTTGTCCACACCCAGTTCATAGGGTGGAAAGGTCTCTGCATTCGTTAGAACTCGTCAGAGCTCTCAGATATTACATATCCAGGACAGCCCCCTTTAGGAAAATGGACTCTTTGTTCGTCATTCCTGAGGGGCCTAAGAAGGGCCAGGCAGCTTCAAAGGCGACTCTGGCTCGCTGGATTCGCTCTGCGATCCAGGAAGTCTACCGCTTGCAACTTAAGCCCATTCCTAGTGGGCTGCGGGCTCATTCCACGCGAGCAGTTGGCGCTTCGTGGGCCATTCGGCATCAGGCTTCAGTAGAACAGGTGTGTAAGGCTGCGACCTGGTCTAGCCAACATACGTTTTCAAAGCATTACAGAGTCCATACCCAGGTTTCAATTGAGGCAAATCTGGGTAGGAAAATTCTGCAAACGGCATTAGAGGACCTCTCTCATTAGGCGCTCCAGGCTGTCTGGGACTGGTTCCTAGTCCTTGGGTTGTGTTGTCTTCTTTTATGTTTCCCACCCATGGACTGCTTTAGGACGTCCCATGGTCCTGTGTCCCCCAATGAGGCGTCAGAGAAAAACAGATTTTTGTGTACTCACCGTAAAATCGTTTTCTCTTAGCCATCATTGGGGGACACAGCACCCACCCTGTTGGGCCTTGGTTCTCTCAGTACCTTATTTGGTTATGACTCTTCTTTTCTCATGTTCCTCTGTTGAGAAGTTTTTACTGATTTTTTTTCTCCTACTGCTTGTGTACTAAAACTGAGCCTGTCCCGGCCAGGGGGTGTATACTGCAGATGAGGAGCTATGCTTTTGCATCTACTTAGTGTCCTCCTATGGATAGGCAGCAATAACACCAATGGTCCTGTGTCCCCCAATGATGGCTAAGAGAAAACGATTTTACGGTGAGTACACAAAAATCCGTTTTTTTTATCTCCTCTTATTCCATAAAAATCTGTTTTTCTTAACATGTAAATGAACTTTAATGATCTATAGGCCAGACAGAGATATCGCTGAGAAACTGCCTCCAGAGCTCATTTTATATAAAAGAGGCGTTACCATTGTGAGACATGTAATGACTGACCGTTATATTCATGCTCAACAAAACTGATCTTTGTCTCATAACAAATAGATTTGCAGTTGTAGTTCTATAGTGCTGTCAGCTCTGTTGCAAAGCTGTGCCTGATTATAACGAACACTTCTCATCTCACAGGCAGCCAATGTGGGGCTAAGGGCAGTACAGCATAGCTGTCAGCAGGACAGGAGAGC
Source organism: Anomaloglossus baeobatrachus (assembly GCF_048569485.1). Lineage (NCBI taxonomy): Eukaryota > Metazoa > Chordata > Amphibia > Anura > Aromobatidae > Anomaloglossus > Anomaloglossus baeobatrachus. The sequence continues at coordinate 442,300,777 of NC_134356.1, read as the reverse complement.
TGCAGATGTGTTTGTAATGAGACCATGTTTAGTTCTGCTGTACTGTGTTATAATGACACAGCTTTGAAATGAGATCAGTGGAGAAAAGTGTCAGTTATTACATGGCTCACACTGGTAACGTCCCCTTTCATGCAATATAAGCAGGTTTTCTTTAGAGAGTAACCATCCCTTTTAATTTTTGGTTTCTTAAATCAGTAGTACACATGAAAGTAAGCGACTTTGTAAAATCAGAGAAATAATTTTCTTTCTCTGCCTGGATTAATCTTATACTTCAAATATAGGAGAAAAATCTGTCTTCAGACAATACACATTTTACTGATTACTGAAATAGGAGATGACCGTATGTGCTTATAATATCTTATGAAGAGTGGAGGGGAGTTCGAAAGGCTGCTAAGTCTTTGGCTTTGAGATCTTTTTTTGTTTCTATGGTAACAAATGTTACATCACATGAAAGCCTTGTGTGTCTAATATATGTTTTCAAAATTTCATGTTTGTTGCTTATGGCAAGTGTTCTACGCTTGCGGGAAAACAAAATGGTGGAGTCTAATGCGATATTCACAGCAACAGAGCAGAGGACTTGTTTGTGCAAGGAAAGTCCGCAAAGGATATTCATGGTGATATGTCACAGACATTGGTGGATCAATGCCCTTCATATTCCACAGTTAAGAACTGGGTCACCAAATTTAAAACGGGCTACTTCAGCACCAATGATGAGGAATATCCTATACGACCAAGACTGGTTGTTGTTCCGGAGAGCGTCGATGCTGTGCACAACCTTATACTGGAGAATCAAAGAATTTCAGCTAAAGCAATAGCACACATGAGGATTTCCCGTGAATGTGTTTGTGCCATTATCCATGAACATTTGGACATGAGGAAGTTGTCTGCAAAGTGGGTCCCCAAATATTTGACAAAAGGTCAGAGAAGCATGCGAGTGAAAACTTCCAGGTCCATTTGTCAGCGTTTCCGGACTGATAAGAACTTCCTGGATGAACTGGTTACTATGGATGAGACCTGGATTTATTTGTATGACTCTGAAAACAAGGAGCAGTAAAAAGAGTGGAGGCACAGTGGTTCTCCTCTTCCAAAGAAGTTCAGGGTGCAAAAATCAGCCACTAAGGTGATGGTATCTGTGTTCTGGGATAAGGAGGGCGTGCTGCTAGTGGACTACCTTCAAAAGGGTTCCACCATTAATATAAGGTATTATATTGAACTTTTGGACCAATTGAAGGCCGCTTTGAAGGCCAAAAGGTGTGGCAAGCTGTCCAAAGGAATCTTGTTCCTACAAGACAATGCCTCCGCTAACACTGCACAAGCGACCACAGCAAAACTGGCAGAGCTGGGCTTCCAGCTGGTTGACCACCCACCTTATTCATCAGATCTAGCTCCCTCCGACTATCATCTGTTGTCAAACCTAAAGAAATACCTCAAAGGTACCAAATTTCACACCATTTCTGATGCCATGGCTGCTACGGATGCCTGGTTTGAGGCACAACCGAAATACCTCTTTTTACTAGGCTTACAGAACTTGCAATATCGATGTAAGAAGTGTGTTGACATCAGTGGAGAGTATGTGGAATAAATGTAAGGTTTCATTATCCTATTTCGTTTCTTACTGAGTAAAGCCAAAGACTTATCAGCAGTCCCTTGTATATGGGGAGAGCTAGAGGCAGAAACAGACATTCTGTTACAAGTTCTCTTGAAACTGTCACAATTAAAAAAAAAAAGTTTAATGTGTAACTGTCCATTCAGGAGAACTTACGGAATTCCTTTCTCCTCCCCTCTCCATGAAACCTTATCAGTAGCAACTGTCATCAACTTCTGTATTCAGTGGTAAAATCTGTATTCAGAGAATACAGATTTTCACATTACAGACCTTAAGGAATGAAAGATCAGCCACAGAAAATAAATAAATCTATTTCTTTGATAATATATACTACCAACTTTCTTATTTTCATGTGTACTATGTATTCATGAAAAAAATAAAATATTTGGTAATTTGTCTTTAAGAGAGAATGGAAGTTTAGTATTGTATAGAATTAATGAAACTGGTGTCATTTCTCATTAGTCTTTAAATTAAGTTTCTGGTGTCAACACTTTTTTTTTTTTTTTGCAAATTCACACGTGCTGCACTTATGCCATAATTAGTGAATTTTTAGGGATGCACTGCTGCTCATGCCAGTTTTCTAAAAAAAAGTAGCAGAGCTTAGTGAAAGAAGTGAGGTCACATGCAGCCCAGCAACTTTCCCATAATTTACGCCAGAAAGCTATATAACTTGTACTTGTATATTGTGCAAATCTACACCAGAACATAGCTACCTTCTATGTGATTTTCTGGGTCACTCCAGCATTCGTTTCTTTTACGAACAGTATATAGAATACCATTCTCACTAAATTCCCCCAGTAAGTTTTCAAGTGGAAATGTTAATTGCAGTAGGTGATCTCCTGGGCTGGCAAGGGGCTCGCTTTCAGCTGGCCCGGCAGGGGGCTCGCTTTCAGCTGGCCCGGCAGGGGGCTCGCTTTCAGCTGGCCCGGCAGGGGGCTCGCTTTCAGCTGGCCCGGCAGGGGGCTCGCTTTCAGCTGGCCCGGCAGGGGGCTCGCTTTCAGCTGGCCCGGCAGGGGGCTCGCTTTCAGCTGGCCCGGCAGGGGGCTCTCTTTCAGCTGGACCGGCAGGGGGCTCTCTTTCAGCTGGACCGGCAGGGGGCTCTCATTCAGCTGGACCGGCAGGGGGCTCGCTTTCAGCTGGGTCCACAGGGGGGTTGTTTTCAGCTGGGTCCACAGGGGGGTTGTTTTCAGCTGGAGCGGCAGGGGGCTCGCTTTCAGCTGGCCCGGCAGGGGGCTCGCTTTCAGCTGGAGCGGCAGGGGGCTCGCTTTCAGCTGGAGCGGCAGGGGGCTCGCTTTCAGCTGGAGCGGCAGGGGGCTCGCTTTCAGCTGGAGCGGCAGGGGGCTCGCTTTCAGCTGGAGCGGCAGGGGGCTCGCTTTCAGCTGGAGCGGCAGGGGGCTCGCTTTCAGCTGGGTCCACAGGGGGGTTGTTTTCAGCTGGAGCGGCAGGGGGCTCGCTTTCAGCTGGCCCGGCAGGGGGCTCGCTTTCAGCTGGCCCGGCAGGGGGCTCGCTTTCAGCTGGAGCGGCAGGGGGCTCGCTATCAGCTGGCGCGGCAGGGGGCTCGCTTTCAGCTGGAGCGGCAGGGGGCTCGCTTTCAGCTGGAGCGGCAGGGGGCTCGCTTTCAGCTGGAGCGGCAGGGGGCTCGCTTTCAGCTGGAGCGGCAGGGGGCTCGCTTTCAGCTGGCGCGGCAGGGGGCTCGCTTTCAGCTGGCGCGGCAGGGGGCTCGCTTTCATCTGGCGCGGCAGGGGGCTCGCTTTCAGCTGGCGCGGCAGGGGGCTCGCTTTCAGCTGGCGCGGCAGGGGGCTCGCTTTCAGCTGGAGCGGCAGGGGGCTCGCTTTCAGCTGGAGCGGCAGGGGGCTCGCTTTCAGCTGGAGCGGCAGGGGGCTCGCTTTCAGCTGGAGCGGCAGGGGGCTCGCTTTCAGCTGGAGCGGCAGGGGGCTCGTTTTTTAGCTGGAGCGGCAGGGGGTTCGTTTTCAGCTGGAGCGGCAGGGGGTTCGTTTTCAGCTGGAGCGGCAGGGGGTTCGTTTTCAGCTGGAACGGCAGGGGGCTCGCTTTCAGCTGGAGCGGCAGGGGGCTCGCTTTCAGCTGGCCCTGCTGGAATGTGGTTGTTTTAAGAGAAAGGGGTTGGGTTGATAAGGCAATATTTTCAATTGTATAAAATACCACCATGCTCAATTTGTGGAGTTAATATGGATGTGATGAATGGCTAATTTGGCTTCCAGTCATGTAAAAGACTGTAAAATAGCAGCACAAACTGCCAGTCACACATGACCGGTACTTGGAGGTTTTTGTATAAGAGAAAATGATTTAACAAAACAAAAGAAATACATTTCAAACCAGAGCTTGTTTGACAAATATCTTTATTTCTTTTCCCTATTATTATTAGTTTGACCATGAGCTGTCGAACCGTCACTTTGGGGTTGAATTATCGCGTCTCACTAATGAAGATCGGACAGTTCCTGTGCTGTTGGAGAAGCTTATCAGTTACATTGAAATGCATGGCTTGTATACAGAGGGCATATACCGGAAACCGGGCTCCAATAATAAGATCCGTGAACTTAGACAGAACCTTGATACAGGTGAGCGGTTTTTTACCATTCACTGTTATTAATCTGTTCTTCCGCCCTGGACCAACCACAGCAGGTACACGGCCATGACAGCGCCTCTATGGAGCATGACATAACACCAGAAATGGGACACAAGGAAGAGGGAAGAAAATGACTCTGCTGTTATTGTATTCGCCATTTAAATATGTGATAAAGGAGCCATTCTATTGATCTGTCTGATTACGGTACATGGCTGCCGTAATACTTACTATTTAGCCCACTTTTATGCTATTATAGTAAGAGCTGCATTAAAGGACACGTGATGTAGAGAATGGTATCTGACTTGCAGGCAGGGTGATATAGAGCAGAAGGAGCTGATCCGATTGTTTTAGACATTTTTGTAGGGGAAAGTCTGAGTAAAACTTGCATTCTCTTCATTAAAATCCCTGGTGTGTGTATACATATAAGTGCAGTGGGCGGCCCTATTTGGTGATTGACAGTCCTCCTGGTAGAGATAGTTGTCAGTCACGGAGCAGGACCGCCCACTGGACTCGTATACAAACCCCAGGGATTTCAATTAATAAATACACTTGAAGAGCTGTTATAATTGGCTCAGAAATGCCCGCTAGTTATTACATAATCATGATAGATGTGTGTGTGTGTGTGTGTGTGTGTGTATAATATACATACATACATATATATATATATATATATATATATATATATATATATATATATATATATATATATATATATATATATAATATATAACATTTTATGCCAGAGTATATATTATTCTTATTTTCTTTCTTTTTTTTTTTTCTCGCCACTTGCCTTCCTTAAAATGTAAATTTTTCCTTGTGATTTTTTTGTTTTGCAGATATTGAAAGTGTAAATCTGGATGATTATAATATCCATGTGATTGCCAGTGTCTTCAAGCAATGGTTGAGGGAACTTCCCAACCCTCTGATGACATTTGAACTCTATGAAGAATTTCTCAGATCTATGGGTAAATAATAGCAGACATTTAAGGGGGATTAAGTCTGATTTTCCTTCAGATCACATATGATCTTACATAGTTACTAAGGTTGAAAAAAAGACCTAGGTCCATCTAGTTCAACCTTCCTCCACCAGTTCTACATTTGGTCACAAAGTCATTTATAACCAACAATGTTGTGTGTAGTGAGGAAATCATCCAGCCCTTTTTTGAAAGCTGTTATAGTATCTGCCATTACTACCTCTTGTGGTAGTGTATTCCACAGTCTGACTGCTCTAAGGCTATGTGCGCACGTTGCGTAAATTCATGCAGTTACGCTGCGCTTTGCAGCGCAGCGTAACTGCATGCGTCCTGCGTCCCCTGCACAGTCTATGGAGATTGTGCAGGGGCCGTGCGCACGTGGCGTTTTAGTGCGCAGCGCTTCGGCTACTGCCGAAGCGCTGCGCAAAAAGAAGTGACATGTCACTTCTTCCATGCGCTTTGCCGGCAGCTCCTGCTCTGTCTATGGCAGGAGCTGCAGGCACAGCGCACGTTCTCGACGGCACCATGCGCTTCAGAACGCAGCTTTTCAGCTGCGCTCTGAAGCGCACCTTTTACGGTGCTGGGCAGTACGCAACGTGCGCACATACCCTAACTGTAAAGAACCCTTTCCTATTTAGCTGTCGGAATCGCTTTTCTTCCACTCGCAGTGAGTGCCCCCTGGTCCTCAGTATTGTCTTCAGAAGAAATAAGTCATGTGCCAGTCCTTTACATTGACCACACATGTATTTATACATATAAATGAGATCTCCTCTGAGACGTCTTTTTTTCTAAGCTAAACATATCTAACTTTTTCAACCTGTCATCATATGTGAGGCCTTCCATTCCTTGTAGTAGTCTAGTTGCCTGCCTTTGAACTGACTCTAACTTCTGAATGTCCTTTTTAAAATGTGGAGCCCAAAACTGAATCCCATATTCCAGATGTGGCCTTACAAGTGATTTATAGAGGGGTAACAATACGTTGGGATCACGGGATCTAATCTCTCTTTTTATACACCCTAGCATCTTGTTTGCTTTTGCAGCTGCTGCTTGACATTGAGTGCTGCTGCTCAGCTTATTTGTAATGAGAATACCCAAGTCCTTCTCCTGTTCTGTAGTCCCGAGTTTACTTCCATTTAATGTATACGCAGTTATAGGATTACTCCGTCCTAGGTGCATTACTTTACATTTATCAACATTAAATCTCATTTGCCAAGTATCTGCCCATTCTGACATCTTATCCAGATCTTTTTGTAATATTATACTATCAAGGTCAGTTTTTAATATCCTACATAGTTTGGTGTGATCAGCAAAGACTGACACTTTACTATCAATCCCATCCACAAGGTCATTAATAAAGAGATTAAAAAGAATTGGTCCTAGCACAGATCCCTGCGGCACCCCACTGCTGACTATAGCCCATTTAGAGAATGTTCCATTTATGACTACTCTTTGTTTCCTATCTTTTAGCCAATTCCTTACCCAGTTGCATATAGTTTCCCCTAGTCCTTGCTTCTGGAGCTTTAGTATAAGGCTATTATGTGGTACAGTATCAAATGCCTTTGCAAAGTCCAAATAAATCACATCAGCTGCATTACCAATATTCAGGTTTGCACTTACCCCCTCATAGAACCCCAACAGGTTGGTTAGACACGATTTATCTTTCATGAATCCATGCTGTCTGTCAGTTATTATATTATTTTCTGCAACATATTTTTGCATGTCATCCCTTAAAATGCCCTCAAACTTTGCATACTACTGATGTCAGGCTTACTGGACGGTAGTTGCCTGGATCTACCCTCTTACCTTTCTTAAATATCGGTACCACATCAGCAATCCTCCAATCCTGAGGCACCAACCCTGTTACAAGCGAGTCTAAAAAGAGAAGATACAGCGGTCTGTCAATTACGGAGCTCAATTCCCTCAATATTCGTGGATGAATGCCATCTGGCCCTGGGGATTTGTCAATGTTTAATTTACTCAGACGTAGGCGTACTTCTTCTTGTGTTAAATTAATTATATCGGGTGGTGAACTTTGATTTTTCACTTGTTGAATGATGCCTGGTACAGTCAGTTCCTTGGTGAACACAGAAGAGAAATGCCTATTTAATATCTCAGTCTTTTGTTTGTCCTCTATAACTAACTTAGTATATTTTAAGGAGCCAATACTATCCTTTGTTTTCCTTTTGGCATTAATGTATTTATAAAAGATTTTGGGATTTATTTTAATGTCATTGGCGATTTTTGTTTCAGTAACTAGTTTTGCTTGTTTGATTTCTTTTTTGCATTGCCTATTGATATCTTTATACTCCTGAAATGCTATTTCTGTATTCTCAGCCTTCAAGATTTTAAATGCCCTTTGTTTTTGTTTTATTATACTTTGTACAGTCTTATTTATCCATAGTGGTTTCTTTTTATTCCGGGACGTTTTATTACCAGAGGGTATAAGTTTTTTTTACAGGACTCTAGCAGTATATCCTTAAACTTTCCCCATTTATGTTCAGTATCCCCAGTTACCATGACTTTGTCCCAATCTGCACATTTAAGATCTTCCCTTAATTTGTTGAAAACAGCTTTCCTAAAATTCCAGGTTTTAGCATTCCCCCTTTGAAATGTTTTATTGAATATTACGTTGAAGCTTACCATATTATGATCGCTGGTGCCCAAGTGCTCCTGGACCTGTAGATCTGAAATTGTATCCGGTCTATTTGACAGGACCAAATCTAGCAAATTATCTCCCCTCGTCGGTTCATCTACCATCTGAGAGAGAAAATGGTCTTGAATAGTAGATAAGAACTTACAGCTTTTAGCAGAACCAGAAGTTTCTATGTCCCACTGTATGTCTGGATAGTTGAAATCCCCCATAATAAGAACCCGATTATTATTATTAGCTGCCTTTTCAATTTGTTCCAGAATTTCACCCTCTATTTGTTCAGGTATGTTAGGAGGCTTATAGCAAACTCCAATTAGCATTTTTCCATTATTCCCCTCCCCATGTACATTTACCCATACTGACTCTACATTGTTGCAGTTCCCCCCAATGTCATCATTCAACACAGGTTTTAGGTTAGATTTGATAAATATACACACCCCACCACCTTTTTTGTCTTTCCTGTCCCTCCTAAATGTACTATAACCCTGTATGTTTGTCACCCAGTCATGGTTGACATGGTTTCATCCAGCCAGGTTTTCGTAATGCCGACCACATCATAATCCATGGTTGACATAAGAGTCTCCAATTCATTCATTTTGTTTGCAAGACTTCTTGCATTTGCCAGTAGACATTTAATCCTATTAACACCTTTATTACTCCTAGCCTCCCTACGTTCCTTGCATGTCCCATCCCCCCTAATCCTTCATTGACCCCTACCATCTCACTGTCTCTATCTGCTCTATCTATCCCCTTTTTTGCTCCACTACCCTCCCTCCCCCCAGATCCTAGTTTAAAAGCTCCTCCATCCGTCTGACCATTTTCTCCCCCAGCACAGCTGCACCTTCCCCATTGAGGTGCAGCCCGTCCCTACCGTAGAGCCTGTAGCCGACTGAGCAGTCAGCCCAGTTCTCCATGAACCCGAACCCTTCCTTCCTGCACCAATTTCTAAGCCACGTATTTATCTCCCTAAGCTCCCGCTGTCTTTCTAGTGACGCTCGTGGCACCGGCAGTATTTCTGAAAACGCCACCTTGGAGGTCCTGGACTTCAGCTTCTCTCCTAGTTCCCTGTAATCATTTTTACTCACTTGTTAATATCCTCTTAATTCTTGTCCTTTTCTTTAATATATTTAAAGGGAATCTGTCACCAGGTTTTGGCCACCCCATCATGATGTAGGGGCAGAGATGCTAATTCCAGCAATGTGTCACTTACTGGGCTGCAGTTTTGATAAAGTCCTTGCTTTGTCTGCTGCAGATCTAGCAGTTCTCTGAATGCTGAGCTCTTTATAGTCCTGCTCATACCACTGCATGACCCCCTGATAGTGGTGGTAGGGCGTTATACAGAGCGCATGATTATGGAGGACTACTTAGAAGAAGGTTTATTAGTCCTCTAGTGATAATTTCTTGCTGATAAAAGTGATATGTCACTTGCTGGGCTTTTTGCTGTAGTTAGGATATCGCTGGATTCAAGGTCTCTGTCTCTACATTATTCTCATCTCAGAAAAGGTGGTAAAAACCTGGTGACAGATTCCTTTTAATCTATAACAAGGTGCCATTTATATTGGGAATTGAATCTAATTTTCATATTGTTTTTAAAGTACTTCATAATCTCACAGATGTACCACACATTATTGTCCTGTGTTCTGTGTTGGTTAAATTGGCTTTTTTTATGCGACAGGTCTTGGTGATCGAAAGGAAACCGTGCGGGGGGTGTATTCGGTAATCGATCAGCTCTCGCGGACACATCTCAGCACCTTGGAGCGACTTATCTTTCACCTTGTCAGGTTGCCACTATGCTCATTTGCTAGCCTCTAGGTTATGTGATGTGTTCTCCCTGTCAGCCATTAATTGTGTTTAACTTTGGTTTGGGATGTTGTAGGATTGCCCAGCAGGAGGAAACTAATCGCATGTCTGCCAACGCGCTGGCCATCGTGTTTGCTCCATGTATTCTCCGTTGTCCGGACACTACAGATCCGTTGCAGAGCGTACAGGACATTGGCAAGACCACAGCGTAAGACTCATCAGATTGCTCTCTTTGGATGTTTCTTTTAGGTGTACTTCTCACATAGCAAGATCGCTAGCGAGATCGCTGCTGAGTCACAGTTTTTGTGACACACCAGTGACCTCATTAGCGATCTCATCTCGCTGTGTGTGACACTGAGCAGCGATCTGGCCCCTGCTGTGAAATCACTGCTCGTTACACACAGTGCTGGTTCATTTTTTGGACATTGCTCTCCCGCTGTGAAGCACACATCGCTGTGTTTGACAGTGAGAGAGCAACGTTCTGAATGTGCAGGTGGCAGGGAGTTGGCTTCTGGCAGCCTGCGGTAAGCTGTAACCAAGGTAAATATCGGGTAACCAAGCGAAGCCCTTTGCTTGGTTACCCGATATTTACCTTGGTTACTAGCTGTGACGGGGGTGTACAGCAGAGCAAAGGATGGACGAGGCCGAGGGACGATCCAACAGGTTTATTCACAAGAACACTGGAACAGCACACGATAAGTCCACGTAAAACAGATTCGGGGGCCCTTCCCGACAATCCTCGGACCGGATTACAAAGCAATCGTCCTTACAGTAGTCCAAAGAGTTCCACACAATCCCACGGGCCGCCACACAGGCCTAGCTCCGTCCGTGTCCACAGCCACACAGGCTGGAGCTCCTGCTCCCTTCAAGTTTCAGCTCACTCTGAAGTTACAAAAAGGGAAATGCATTGTCTGTGCTCCTTGACCAGCCCACAATGTTCAGGGGGTGGGGGTCACACATCCTATCATCAATGGTTTGGTCCATCACAGGGCTCCGATATGTCTGCCAGCCACAGTAGATGAAGGTATCCCCTGCTGTGCAGAACAATGACTATTCCTTCACTGGCCAATTCAATTACAGGTTAGATACACAACTCTGGAAAGAAGAGGACAGGCTATTTACATAATCACATTAGATGCCAAGACTGCAATTGTATGAGAGAGACACATTGAGATCAGTAGCTCCCCCAAGGAAATACATGAATTACAACTAATACAACCAGGGAAATATGCATATCATGACATAGTATCACAGCATATACAGTGAGAGGGTAAATTACATCTTCACAATCCCTCCCCCTCCCAACTTGTGTACGTACTAGGGACCTCTACAGGTCACTGGTTAAGTACACACAGGCAGAGCGTTACTTACATGTGGCTTCATGCAGCCACGAATTGGCATCGTAGCTCTCCCACATCATTGCCCAGGAGAACAGCTGCAGGCAGACCACCCATCACCCCAACCACACATCGCTTGACCCCAAAACCAAAGTTCAGATCCACAGTGGCTGTGGGAATAGTCCTCCATTGTCCACCAGCCAGTTCAATAACAATCCCAGGTCCTCTATGGATTGCCTCAGGCCGAACCACTCGGGGATCAGCCAGTGTGAGGAAAGCACCCGAGTCACAAAATCCAACAAGTCTCTGTCCATCCAGCACAACCTCCTGCAAGTGCTTACCTCGATGAGCAGAAGTCGTCATAACTGCGGGTCGCACCCCGTAAACTCCTGGTGGTGCAACATGGGGGGCTGAGTCACTAGGCCAGTCCTCACATAACGGTGCCACATCTTCCTCCATGGCACTGGGCTGTAAATAATTAACAATCCGATTGGGTGCAGGATCAGTCCTCATTTGAACAGCTGGGCAGGAGACTTGCCGATGCCCTGGCTGTCCACATTGATAGCATCTGAGCTGGGTCTCCCTCCATCCAAGGCGTCCTCTTGGGTAAGGGGTAGGGGAACTTGGAGGCCGGCTCCCACCTGAAGGTGCTATAGGGGTTTGAGGATGATTCCTCCATGGGCTGGCTGGGCATGAGGCCTGCAAATGCCCGGGATGCCTACAAACATAACACCTGCGCTCTGTTACCTCCTCTCCCCGGCGTATTCCAGAAAGTGCAGTAGAAGCAACTGGAGGCACATTAACACGGGTATCAACATGTGGTGGCTTAGAGGAACGGGGAACAATGGGGACAGAATAAATGGGGGCATCCGGTGTTGTGGAGCTGTTAGGCGTCTCTCCATCCTCCAACAGAACCCTCCACTGAGGCTTGATGGTGAGAGCCTCATCAGCGAGAGCAGCAGCTTCCTCCACTGTCGCTGGTTTTCTCTCACGCACCCATTCCCGGATCTCAGCGGGGCACTGGGCAAAGAATTGTTCTTTTAGGATGACCTGCAGGAAGGTCTCCCAAGATAAGGCCTCCTCTGCCTCCAGCCAGCGATTACATATTTGTTTGAGTCTATGAGCATATATCTTAAAAGACACTTCCTCATCACAGGCTAAAGCACGGAACTGAGTCCTGTAAGTGTCTGGGGTCACAGCATAATGTTCTAGAATAGTCTGTTTAATCTCCGCATACTCACAGTTCCACCGAGGGTCCATAGCTCTATAGGCTTCAGCAGCTCCCCCCTCTAGGAGCCCAACCAGATGCCGGACGCGCTCCCTTTCTGGGACTTCCATTAATCGACACTGATGCTCAAAGTCCTGGAAGAAGCCCTCAATGTCACCAGCAGCCTCATTAAACTGCTTGAAGTCTTTGCGGGACACTCTGGGAAGTTCCCTCATGATGGGTGCTGGGGTTACAGTCTGTCTGGAACCTCTCGCGGCTTCCACAGCGAGCTGCTTATCCAGCAATGCCATCTCCTCCATCCTGCGCTCCTTCTCTTCAGCTCCACGCATGGCCTCCCTCTTATCTTCTATGGTGGCCTCATCTCCAAGCAGTGCCATCTTTTCCTTGTACCACACAATCCATTGACTTTTTTGGGTATTTACCTCCAGCTCCCGTCTTTCCTCCCTTTGCTGTGAGGATCCTTCCTCCACGTCATTTTGCGAGCAGACTCCTTCTAGCGCCTCAATCAGCTGCTCCTTGGAGAGTCCTTTGAAACGAACTCCTACTTCACGGGCCTTTGATTGCAGGCTCCCCAAAGTCCAGGTCTTGTACTCTGCAGTGCTGGTTCCTGATGTTGAGCCATTGTCCTCCATTCCTTCTGCTCTGATCCCAGCGCTGCCAACCAGTTTGTGACGGGGGTGTACAGCAGAGCAAAGGATGGACGAGGCCGAGGGACGATCCAACAGGTTTATTCACAAGAACACTGGAACAGCACACGATAAGTCCACGTAAAACAGATTCGGGGGCCCTTCCCGACAATCCTCGGACCGGATTACAAAGCAATCGTCCTTACAGTAGTCCAAAGAGTTCCACACAATCCCACGGGCCGCCACACAGGCCTAGCTCCGTCCGTGTCCACAGCCACACAGGCTGGAGCTCCTGCTCCCTTCAAGTTTCAGCTCACTCTGAAGTTACAAAAAGGGAAATGCATTGTCTGTGCTCCTTGACCAGCCCACAATGTTCAGGGGGTGGGGGTCACACATCCTATCATCAATGGTTTGGTCCATCACAGGGCTCCGATATGTCTGCCAGCCACAGTAGATGAAGGTATCCCCTGCTGTGCAGAACAATGACTATTCCTTCACTGGCCAATTCAATTACAGGTTAGATACACAACTCTGGAAAGAAGAGGACAGGCTATTTACATAATCACATTAGATGCCAAGACTGCAATTGTATGAGAGAGACACATTGAGATCAGTAGCTCCCCCAAGGAAATACATGAATTACAACTAATACAACCAGGGAAATATGCATATCATGACATAGTATCACAGCATATACAGTGAGAGGGTAAATTACATCTTCACACTAGCGTCCTCTGCTCTCAGGCTTCCAGTGCCGGCTCCCTGCACACGTAGCCGGAGTACACATCGAATTAATAAGCAAAGCGGTTTGCTTATTAACCCGATGTGTACTCTGGCTAGGAGTGCAGGGAGCCAGCGCTAAGCGGTGTGCGCTGGTAACCAAGGTAAATATCGGGTAACCAAGCACTTGGTTACCCGATATTTATCTTAGTTACCAAGCTCAGCATCGCTTCCACGTGTCACTGCTGGCTGGGGGCTGGTCACTGGTCGCTGGTGAGATCTGCCTGATTAACAGCTCGCCAGCGACCATGTAGCGACTCACTAGCGATCCTGACTAGGTCAGATCGCTGGTGGGATCGCTGGAGCGTCGTTAAAGTGTGACTGTACCCTTAGCCCTGTAGCACCTTATCTTTGTAATCAACACCAAGGTCACTTCTCATCCATAGTGAGGTCTCATTCAGATGCCATTTTTTTCTCGTATGTGAGAAAAATTGATGAAAATGTGATCCGGCACACTGATGGCAAGTGCTGCAGTGTTTGGTCAGTTTGTCCGTTTTTTATGCCACCCCCAAAAACATTTTACTGGGCAAGAGAGGTATTGCAGTGTAAGTAATGGGCATTGCACATAGATGGCATGCGCATGCTGTCAGTGATTCTCACGGACCCTTAAGGGGGCTTTACACGCTACGATACGATATCGTTAATAAATTATCGCCGGGGTCACGGTGTTTGTGATGCACATCCGGAGTCATTAACGAGATCACAGTGTGTAACACTTAAGAGCGATCTTATACGATCGCAAAAGAGGGCAAAATCGTTTGCCGTGGAGAGGTCGTCCTGAAACAAAAAATGGTTTTCAGGATGTTAGCGATGTTGTTCCTGCGGCAGCACACATCGCTGTATGTGACACCGCAGGAGCGATGAACATCTCCTTACCTGCCTCCACCGGCAATGCGGAAGGAAGGAGGTGGGCGGGATGTTTATGTCCCGCTCATCTCCGCCCCTCCGCTTCTATTGGCCGCCTGCCGTGTGACGTCCCTGTGATGCCGCACGACCCGCCCCCTTAGGAAGGAGGATGTTTGCCGGCCAGAGCGACGTCGCAGAGCAGGTAAGTGCGTGTGACTGGGGTAAGCAAGGTTGTGCGACACTGTCAGCGATATACCCATGTCGCACAACCGACGGGGGCAGGTACGATGGCTTGCGAGATCGCTGCATGTAAAGCCCGCTTTAGACTTGTATGTAGATTTTGATTCTTGTCTCTGATTTTTATAAATGTTTTTGCAAACGTGATCATATGAACAGCTGAATAGATTATAATGGATACATGTTCTACCCGTGTAACACACAGAACATGTGTATGAAAATGGATGTCTGAATGAGTAATAATTATTCAGTATTGTGTCCGCATATTCTCACCAGTTATCCTGTGTAATGTAACGTCGTTCCATGCACCTTTATCATTATAGAAGCACTGCCATGAAATTGTTCAGGCCCTTTTCCTGTCTCAATGTGTGAGTAATGTAGTGTAAGTGCGTTCATATATTGACCGATCGCCATTTACCCCGATTTCCAGCGCCGCCGGTCATCTTCTCACTTGCATGATGTTAACTCACTGGATCACAGTGGGGTTTATATGTGAGCCGGAAGTTACTTTTTCAATGTAACCTTATAGAGCTTTGGTCTGCCCATCTCTAGACCTGTACTGTAAAAGCAATTTCTAGCTCGCACATAATGCAAATGTTATCAGACTTGTCGAAATTGCACTCTCACGAGGACCGGAACGGCACTGCAGACTAGAAAAGATGCTGGCTAGTGAGTATATTAACACACTTACACTACATTTATGACAAAACCCTTCATGGTGGTGCTTACTCTCCCTTAACCTGTCCCATTGTTCTTTCTATATTGTATAGCTGTGTGGAGCTGATTGTTATGGAACAGATGAATAAATATAAAGCTCGTCTAAAGGATATCAACAGTCTAGAGTTTGCAGAGAACAAAGCGAAGAGTCGTCTGTCCCTAATCCGCAGGTCTATGGTAAGATGATATGGGTTCTGGTGGGAACAGAGGGGACAACTCCGTAAGAACTAACACACCCAGACTTGCCCTTTCTGCTCACCATCTACTAAGCTTCTCTCCTACTTCTAACCTTCTGCTTTCCTTTCATCTCCTTTTTCAATCCAGAAACCTGTACTAATTGCAGTTAGATTTATGAGCATAAATCGCAGCACCCTGCCGGTATGTATATTAAGATCAGGCTGTCTGTGACGCTCATGTATTGTGTCCCCATTCACACAAGTGCACTGTCCTGTGTTCATTTGAACAGCATAACTTCTAAGACCGGTTTCACACATCAGTGTTTTGTGTCCGGTACTCATACAGCCCGCAGGTCTCCTGACCCCAACTCAATAGCCTCGTAGGAATATACAAAGCTATCAAGTTTGGGTCAGTCTGGGCATTGCGGTCCATTTACATATGGCCGTCTGCACCCAGCTTTTATCTGCATGTGTTGTGCTCATCTTCACATTAGTCTCATTATAAAGAGTCACTTATTTACCCATCTTTAGAACACACGCCATGTCTTTTCTGGGTTCACACAATCCAGTCTGTTCAACACTTTTGCATGATTCATCATTTCCAAATAACATGCAAAGATAAACACTCCCTACATTGGATTTCATCTGTCCATAAGGTCTCCCTTTGTTTTTATCCAATATGTACACTGCATATTTTCTGTAGAATAGGTCAATATAATGTCTTTAACACAAAAGTAAAACAAAAGTAAAATACACGGGTCTTGGCTAGGATAGAAGGCTCTTGTTTATTTGGCTATTGCAGCAGAGACCTCTTATATAGGGAATCTTTGTAATCACAGCTCTGTATAGACTTCTACAGGTAACTATGACAAGCCCATTACATTCTCAAATAGGTAAAAGATGGTCCTGTATTGAGACAAGAGTGCATTAAGTCCTGAAAGGCAATATACACTTTATTAATGCATTCCTCCAGCCAAAACCATATATATCCGTACTCCTGCCTCCATCATGTGTCAGTATCAGTTTGCTGTACTTTGCGGATATGACTGGCTCCATGTGCAGCTCTGCTTGCATGCCCTCTTAGTGTGTGGGTGCAGGAGCTGCCTACTATCTACATGCACTAGTCTTGTCCAGACATTGGCCAGAATAGCGCATATAGTACATTTTACCTGCCTTCACTTTCTTAGGCTGGGTTCACATATTGTGGCCACGGTGTGTATTTTGCCACAATTTCTGCAGTCATGGCAAAAATGTTGTAGTTCTATCACTATTTCATAAAGGTTTGGAAAAACCGCTGCTGTTGTGACAAAGGTATATCCAGTCTGACCGCCGAGTCTCCTGGCTGCAGGAGGTATATACTGTATATGAGGTGGTTAGATTGGGTCAGGATACCCAGTTGTGACAGGTATTGTGATCTGAGCAAGGACCACGTGAAAGCTGCTTTAGACTGGGAGTAGTGGTGTGTCGGCTTCTGTTCTCAGCTAAGTAGTCTTTCATCCCTCCCTTTCTTGGCTCAGCTCTGTCTGTTCTAGTAGAGGAGCACATGCATCCATCTCCCTGGTCTATGCTAATTTTTCGTTGAGTGGCATATAATCGGCCATAACCTTGATGGACAATGATGACTTTATTCATATGCTATAAACTTGCTAGGCATATTCTTACACAAATGAAAAAAAATGACTGCAGTGAGGTGTTTTCCTAGATGTAGTATACACTCAAACAAAAGTAAAAGAATCTGAAATATACATTTTCATGTGGTGACCAGTTGAGTAGCAGGTAGAGATGAATCAATTCATAGGATTCTGGTTCATCAACCAAGTCAGTAATCTGTGACTGCTGGAAGAGAGGCCTACAACTCTCTCTACCTTCTCGCGTTCCTGGCTTCTCTTTTCATTAGTTGGGCTGGAGTGCGCCACAAAACAATGATATCACACCAGCCTACCTTATCGGAAGAAGAGCCATGAATGGCGGGAGATAAGCAGGTCTGCAGGCTTCCCGTCCAGCGGTCACAGATTACTGACTTTGCCAAAGGACTGAAGTATTGAATAGATTCTTCCCTCTATAATAGCAGGATACTGTTTTCAGCAGCTTAACGAAATAAATGTAAAGGCAAATATATGCCAAAAATGCAAACTTTTATTTATTTTATGCCATTATATGCATTCATGCTTTGTTCTTTATTCAGGGTAAAGGACGACTACGCACAAATCTGAGTCCGGTTATTTCAGGACGTTCCCCTGTTCCAGATGCAGCTGGGGACCACGGGTTATCCACTATTCCTTCAGAAGATGAGTCTTCAGAGCAGAAGGAAGCAGCCATGCAACAAGAAGAAAGAGTATTAGCCCAGCAAATAGAGACTCTACAAAAGGAGAAGTGAGTAGGGAATGTGAATTTTCTAGCGTGATGCAAGACATTTGATCAATGCAATTTACAGCATACACGGCGTATGACGTCTTTCTTTGGATAGGTTTTTACAAATGCGCATTTTATGTATGATGTTTAAGAAACGAATGAACTACTGGCAATTATATCTAGCATTGCTGAGGCAGTATCTCAAAGTATAACTAAGCTTTCAAGTAACTTTCTTTGTCGCTCCATTGGGAGACCCAGACAATTGGGTGTATAGCTTCTGCCTCCGGAGGCCACACAAAGTATTACACTTTAAAAAGTGTAACCCCTCCCCTCTGCCTATACACCCTTCCGTGCATCACGGGCTCCTCAGTTTTTATGCTTTGTGTTGAAGGAGGCACACATTCACTCAAGCTCCACATTTTAGTCAGCAGCAGCTGCTGATTATATCGGATGGAAGAAAAGAGGGCCCCAGGGCCCCCGGCATGCTCCCTTCTCACCCCACTAAGTCAGCGGTGCTGTTAAGGTTGAGGTACCCATTGCGGGTACAAAGGCTGGAGCCACATGCCGTTTTCCTTCCCCATCCCTTAGAGGCTCTGGGAGAAGTGGGATCCTAACCGGTCATCCAGGCACTGGGACCGGGCTCCCTCCGCAGCCCCTGTGGGATTCTGACGGACAGGAGACTGAGTATCATCAGGGACAGGCCCTGCATCATAAAGGTACTCTGTGTCCCCTTGGGGACGGTGCATGGAGCACTTGGTCTCAGACGCTGCAGCGGCTGCTGTTTTTGTGTCACGATCGGGACTACCGCGCCGACCGCGCCTGCTTGCCGGCCGCGATATTAAATTTAGTCCCCGGCTTTTGCGGCCTAGTGCATTAAACTCCCGCCCCCGGGCCTGCCAGTCAGGGGTAAGGGCGGGATGGTCGGCCTGACGCCGACTGTGAGGGCTGGAGCATACTTTAGTGTCCTCCTCCCCCCTCACTCATCACTCTGGGGCACCAGATTCCCGCACTTTATTGAGCACGCCCACGGCTCTCTCCTGCCCTTAGAACGCCGGCAGCCATGTTTTAATCACATTCTGCCAGTGGAGGACTTCTGGCTACAGCCCTGGGAGACCCAGGGCAGGGAATTTGGTGGACACACACCGCTCTGGGCGGTCAGTAAGCCACACCGGTCACACGGTGCTGGCCCCCTAGGGTGCCGAACTGTATATATATATATTATATTTGTGTACATTTTCTAGGTTCGGCCGCAGTGTTTAGCCTTTGGCTATATACCCTCAGTGATTACTCTCCTAGGAGAGAACAGCATGTCGGTCGCAAGGAGCAAGGGTGCCAAGACACAGGGTTATTTCTTCGGCGCTCCATTGGGAGACCCAGACGATGGGGTGTATAGCTACTGCCTCCGGAGGCCACACAAAGCATTACACTAAAAAGTGTAAGGCCCCTCCCCTTCTGGCTATACACCCCCCGTGGGATCACGGGCTGCTCAGTTTTCAAACTTTGTGCGAAGGAGGTCAGACATCCACGCATAGCTCCACTGTTTAGTCAGCAGTAGCTGCTGACTATATCGGATGGAAGAAAAGAGGGCCCATGCTAAAGGGCCCCCAGCATGCTCCCTTCTCACCCCACTCTTGTTGGCGGTGTTTGTTAAGGTTGAGGTACCCATTGCGGGTACGGAGGCTGGAGCCCACATGCTGTTTTCCTTCCCCATCCCCCTGAGGGCTCTGGTGAAGTGGGATCTTACCGGCCTCCAGGCTCTGAGGCCGGGCTCCATCCACAGACCCGGAGATCCTGCTGGATACGGAGCTGGGTACCGTCAGGGACAAGGCCCTGCAACATTCAGGTACTCTGTGTCCCCGTACAGACAGGCACAGACACACTCCAGCGTTGCTGGGTGTTCTAGTGCGCCGGGGACAGTAGCGCTACGCGCTTGGGTTATACTCACTGCAGCTTAGCTGAGTGAGTTTGTGTGGGGAACTACCGCGCCGGCCGCCCCCGGAGACTGCGGCGCGGCTGAGACTTGTGGTGCGCCGGGGACTTCGCGCCGACCGTGCTTTTACGACGGCAGCGCTTATAAATCTAGTCCCCGGCTTCTGCGGCCTAGTTACGTTTCGTTCCCGCCCCCAGCCCTGTCAGTCAGGGAAGGGCAGAGACGCTGTACAATAGTCAGCGCCGAGGGCTGGAGTCTTATTTACATACTCCAGCCCTCTCACTGGGCACAGTGGGACGCCAGTTTCCCGCTCTTTGTCTGCAGCACGCCCACGGCCCGCCCCTCTTCACAGGACGCCGGCAGCCATTCCTGCACGCAGTCTGAGCTGGAGAACGGACATAGCCCTGGGAGACCCAGACAGGGGATTCTGGCGACCACACACCCGCTGTTAAGCGGGCGGTAAGCAGCACCTAGGTGCTGACCCCACTAGTGCCACAGTGTTGTTTTGTGTACTTTTGTCTGTACCTATATATTGCACTGTACGGTCGCTTCTTGGCTTATACCCCTATATTTCTCTGAGGAGACAACAGCATGTCATCCGCAAAAAGCAACAGGCTTTATATGCTGCCTGTACCGCATGTGGGGCTGATCTACCGGCAGGTTCCACTGACCCCCATTGTGTGCAATGTTCGGTCCCTGTGCCACTTCGTCAGCCGGAGTCTATGCTAGTAGTGGCCCAGGCAGAAACGCCTGTGAAACCTGCCCCGGTGACGGGGACAGAGTTTGCAGTTTTTGCTGATAAGATGTCTGTGACTATGACAAAAATTCTAGAAACTTTGCAGTCCAGGCCGGTCACTCAGACCATGGGCACTGCTGATTCAATGTTCCCCGGTCCCCCTCAGTTGGAACTAATCCGTGCTCCAAGGGGGTCCCAGGCATCACAGGCTGAAGGCTCTGACTCGGACGACAGTCCCAGGCAGCCTAAGCGAGCTCGCTGGGAGAGACCCTCGGCGTCATCACGCTGGTCAGGGTCTCAGCGAGAGGATTCTCTGTATGATGAGACAGAGCTAGGTGATCAGGAGTCTAATCCTGAGACTGCTCTCAACCTGGATACCCCTGATGGTGACGCCATGGTGAATGATCTTATAGCGGCCATCAATAGACTGCTGGATATTTCTCCTCCAGCGGAGGAGGCAGCAGCACAGCAGGAGAAATTCCATTTCAGGTATCCCAAACGTAAATTGAGTACTTTTCTGGACCACGCTGACTTCAGAGAAGCAGTCCAGAAACACCATGCTTATCCAGATAAGCGTTTCTCCAAACGTCTTAAGGATACACGTTATCCCTTTCCCCCTGACGTGGTCAAACGCTGGACCCAGTGTCCAAAGGTGGACCCCCCAATCTCCAGGCTTGCGGCTAGATCCATAGTTGCAGTGGAAGATGGGGCTTCACTTAAAGATGCCAATGACAGACAGATGGACCTTTGGTTGAAATCTGTCTATGAAGCTATCGGCGCGTCGTTTGCTCCAGCATTCGCAGCCGTGTGGGCACTCCAAGCTATTTCAGCTGGTCTGGCGCAGGTGGACTCTGTCATACGTCCATCAGTGCCGCAAGTGGCGTCCTTGACCTCGCAAATGTCTGCGTTTGCGACTTACGCTATCAATGCGGTCTTGGACTCTACCAGCCGTACGTCAATGGCGTCCGCCAACTCTGTGGTTTTACGCAGAGCCTTATGGTTAAAGGAATGGAAAGCAGATTCTGCTTCCAAAAAATGCTTAACCAGTTTGCCATTATCTCAAGACAGACTGTTTGGTGAGCAATTGGCTGAAATCATTAAACAGTCCAAGGGTAAGGACTCTTCCTTACCCCAGCCCAGATCAAGCAAACCTCAACAGTGGAGGGGACAGTCGAGGTTTCGGTCCTTTCGAGGTTCGGGCAGGGCCCAATTCTCCTCGTCCAAAAGGACTCAGAAGGAGCAGAGGAGCTCAGAT
This sequence comes from Anomaloglossus baeobatrachus, assembly GCF_048569485.1. Lineage (NCBI taxonomy): Eukaryota > Metazoa > Chordata > Amphibia > Anura > Aromobatidae > Anomaloglossus > Anomaloglossus baeobatrachus. Next base: position 442,278,940 of record NC_134356.1, on the reverse strand, counting down.
TCCTGGCGGACTCACTCACGCCCAAAGAAAGCAGCCGGAGGAACCGCTTCCAAGCCGGCTGCCTCATGACTTTCGGCCTCCTCTCTCCGCATCCTCGGTCGGTGGCAGGCTCTCCCGCTTTTGCGGCATTTGGCTGCCACAGGTCAAAGACCGGTGGGTAACAGACATTTTGTCTCACGGGTACCGGATAGAGTTCAGTTCTCGTCCTCCGCCTCGGTTCTTCAGAACTTCCCCACATCCCGACCGAGCCGATGCTCTTCTGCAGGCGGTGTGCTCTCTAAGGGCAGAAGGAGTGGTGATCCCTGTTCCTCTTCAGGAACGAGGTCAAGGTTTTTACTCCAATCTGTTTGTGGTGCCAAAAAAGGACGGCTCTTTCCGTCCTGTTCTGGACCTAAAACTGCTCAACAAGCACGTGAAAACCAGGCGGTTCCGGATGGAATCTCTCCGCTCCGTCATTGCCTCAATGTCTCAAGGAGATTTCCTAGCATCAATAGACATCAAGGATGCTTATCTCCACGTGCCGATTGCTCCAGAGCACCAGCGTTTTCTACGCTTCGTTATAGGAGACGAACACCTTCAGTTCGTAGCCCTGCCATTTGGTCTGGCGACAGCCCCACGGGTTTTCACCAAGGTCATGGCAGCAGTGGTAGCAGTCTTGCACTCTCAGGGACACTCGGTGATCCCTTACTTGGACGATCTACTTGTCAAGGCACCCTCTCAAGAGGCATGCCAACACAGCCTGAACGTTGCGCTGGAGACTCTCCAGACTTTCGGGTGGATCATCAACTTTTCAAAGTCAAATCTGTCACCGACCCAATCACTAACATATCTTGGCATGGAGTTTCATACTCTCTCAGCGATAGTGAAGCTTCCGATGGACAAGCAGCGTTCACTACAGACAGGGGTGCACTCTCTCCTTCAAGGCCAGTCGCACCCCTTAAGACGCCTCATGCACTTCCTGGGGAAGATGGTGGCAGCAATGGAGGCAGTCCCGTTTGCGCAGTTTCATCTGCGCCCACTTCAATGGGACATTCTCCGCCAATGGGACGGGAAGTCGACGTCCTTAGACAGGAAAGTCTCCCTTTCCCAGACGGCCAAGGACTCTCTTCAATGGTGGCTTCTTCCCACCTCATTATCACAAGGAAGGTCCTTCCTACCCCCATCCTGGGCGGTGGTCACGACAGACGCGAGTCTGTCAGGGTGGGGAGCAGTTTTTCTCCACCACAGGGCTCAGGGTACGTGGACTCAGCAGGAGTCCACCCTTCAGATCAATGTTCTGGAAATCAGGGCAGTGTATCTTGCCCTACAAGCCTTCCAGCAGTGGCTGGAAGGAAAGCAGATCCGAATTCAGTCGGACAACTCCACAGCGGTGGCATACATCAACCACCAAGGCGGGACACGCAGTCGGCAAGCCTTCCAGGAAGTCCGGCGGATTCTGATGTGGGTGGAAGCCACGGCCTCCACCATATCCGCAGTTCACATCCCCGGCGTAGAAAACTGGGAAGCGGACTTCCTCAGTCGCCAGGGTATGGACGCAGGGGAATGGTCCCTTCACCCGGACGTGTTTCAGGAAATATGTCGCCGCTGGGGAAGGCCGGACGTCGACCTAATGGCGTCCCGGCACAACAACAAGGTCCCAACTTTCATGGCACGGTCTCGCGATCACAGAGCTCTGGCGGCAGACGCCTTAGTGCAAGATTGGTCGCAGTTCCAGCTGCCCTATGTGTTTCCCCCTCTGGCACTCTTGCCCAGAGTGCTACGCAAGATCAGGTCCGATTGCCGCCGCGTCCTGCTCGTCGCCCCAGACTGGCCGAGGAGGTCGTGGTATCCGGATCTGTGGCATCTCACGGTCGGCCAACCGTGGGCGCTACCAGACCGGCCAGACTTACTGTCACAAGGGCCGTTTTTCCATCTGAATTCTACGGCCCTGAACCTGACTGTGTGGCCATTGAGTCCTGGATACTAGCATCTTCAGGATTATCTCAAGGGGTCGTGGCCACCATGAGACAGGCTAGGAAGCCCACGTCTGCTAAGATCTACCACAGAACGTGGAAGATTTTCTTATCCTGGTGCTCGGCACAGGGAGTGTCCCCCTGGCCATTTGCATTGCCTACTTTTCTTTCCTTCCTGCAATCTGGTTTGGAAAAAGGCTTATCGCTCGGCTCCCTTAAAGGGCAAGTCTCAGCGCTATCGGTATTTTTTCAAAAGCGTCTAGCACGACTTCATCAGGTACGCACGTTCCTGCAGGGGGTTTGTCACATCGTCCCTCCGTACAAACGGCCGTTAGATCCATGGGATCTGAACAGGGTACTAGTTGCTCTCCAGAAGCCGCCCTTCGAGCCTCTGAGGGATGTTTCACTTTCTCGACTCTCACAGAAAGTGGCCTTTCTGGTAGCGGTCACGTCTCTTCGGAGGGTATCCGAGCTGGCAGCGCTGTCATCCAAAGCTCCCTTCCTGGTTTTTCACCAGGACAAGGTAGTGCTGCGCCCGATTCAGGAGTTTCTCCCTAAGGTGGTATCCTCTTTTCATCTCAATCAGGATATCTCCTTACCTTCCTTTTGTCCTCATCCAGTTCATCGGTATGAAAAGGATTTGCATTTGTTGGATCTCGTGAGAGCACTCAGAATCTACATTTCCCGCACGACGCCCCTGCGCCGCTCGGATGCACTCTTTGTCCTTGTCGCTGGTAAGCGCAAAGGATCGCAGGCTTCCAAATCCACCCTGGCTCGATGGATCAAGGAACCAATTCTTGAAGCCTACCGTTCTGCTGGGCTTCCGGTTCCATCAGGGCTGAAGGCCCATTCTACCAGAGCCGTGGGTGCGTCCTGGGCATTACGACACCAGGCTACGGCTCAACAGGTGTGCCAGGCAGCTACCTGGTCGAGTCTGCACACTTTCACCAAACATTATCAGGTGCATACCTACGCTTCGGCGGACGCCAGCCTAGGTAGAAGAGTCCTGCAGGCGGCGGTTGCCTCCTCGTAGGGGAGGGCTGTTTTGCAGCTCTAACTTGAGGTATTAATTTACCCACCCAGGGACTGCTTTTGGACGTCCCAATCGTCTGGGTCTCCCAATGGAGCGCCGAAGAAGAAGGGAATTTTGTTACTTACCGTAAATTCCTTTTCTTTTAGCTCCAATTGGGAGACCCAGCACCCGCCCTGTTTCCTTCGGGATTTTTGGTTTTTTCGGGTACACATGTTGTTCATGTTGAACGGTTTCAGTTCTCCGATGTTACTTCGGATTGAATTTGTTTAAACCAGTTATTGGCTTTCCTCCTTCTTGCTTTAGCACTAAAACTGAGCAGCCCGTGATCCCACGGGGGGTGTATAGCCAGAAGGGGAGGGGCCTTACACTTTTTAGTGTAATGCTTTGTGTGGCCTCCGGAGGCAGTAGCTATACACCCAATCGTCTGGGTCTCCCAATTGGAGCTAGAAGAAAAGGAATTTACGGTAAGTAACAAAATTCCCTTCTTTGCAACCTGTACCTCTTGTGCGGCTATGCTACCTGCAGGTTCCACCTACCCTCACTGTGAGCAATGCTCGGGCCCTGTGGCACTCGCTCAGCCGGAGCCCCGGGCACTGGTGGGACCCTCGGCCCAGGTAGAACCGCCGGCCTCCCCTGTCCAGGCGGCAGGGACAGAGTTTGCAGTTTTAGCTGAGAAACTCTCTGAGTCACTTTCACAATCCATGGCTCAGTCTATGGACAAATGGTCTGCTAAGATACTAGAAGCCTAAGGCTATGTGCGCACGTTGCGTACAAGCCCTGCAGAAATTTCTGCAGCGATCTGAAGAGCACATGTGCGCTTTAGATCGCTGCAGAAATGTCCGTAGTGAGCGCCGATTCCATGCGCTCTGCCTGCAGCTCCTGCCATAGACAGAGCAGGAGCTGCCGGCAAAGCGCAGGAAAGAAGTGACATGTCACTTCTTTTTGCGCAGCGCTTCGGCAGTAGCCGAAGCGCTGCGCTCTTAAACGCCACGTGCGCACGGCCCCTGCACAGTCTCCATAGACTGTGCAGGGGACGCAGGACGCATGCAGTTACGCTGCGCTACAAAGCGCAGCGTAACTGCATGTTTTTACGCGACGTGCGCACATAGCCTTACAGTCCAGACCGGCCCTTACACAGGCCCCGGGCACTGCGGGGTCATCGTCCCCAGGCCCCTCTCGGTCTGCGCCGCAGCATGCTCCTGGGGTGGGCCCTAGGTATCACGTGGAGGACTCCGGCACGGACCGCAGTCCCAGACCGGCTAAGCAGGCTCGCTGGGAATCTTCCCCGACTTCATCACGCAGTTCGGGGTCTCAGCTTGAGGACTCTCTGGAGGATGACGCAGAGGTCGCAGCCCAGGGCTCTGACCCTGACGTTGCTCTCAATCTTGATACACCTGAAGGGGACGCCATAGTAAATGACCTTATAGCGTCAATCAACCAGGTGCTAGATCTATCTCCCCCGCCTCTACCTGTGGAGGAGTCGGCTTCACAGCAGGAGAAACACCAGTTTAGGTTTCCCAAACGTACACGGAGTGCTTTTTTCGATCACTCTAACTTCAGAGATGCTGTCCAGAAGCACCGAGCATTTCCGGACAAGCGCTTTACTAAGCGCCTTAATGACACACGTTACCCCTTCCCCTCTGACGTAGTCAAGGGTTGGGCTCAATGTCCCAAGGTGGATCCTCCAGTCTCTAGACTGGCGGCTAGATCCGTAGTAGCAGTGGCTGACTGTTCATCGCTCAAGGATGCCACTGACAGGCAGATAGAGCTCCTAATGAAATCCATCTTTGAAGCCACAGGCGCGTCTTTCGCCCCGGCCTTTTCAGCCGTGTGGGCACTCCAAGCTATCTCAGCTTGTCTGTCTGAGATTAATGCGGTCACTCGTACCTCTGCTCCGCAAGTAGCGTCTTTGACTTCTCAGGCGTCGGCTTTTTCGTCCTACGCCATGAACGCCGTCCTGGACTCTGCTAGCCGTACAGCGGTAGCATCCGCCAATTCGGTGGCAGTCCGCAGGGCCATGTGGCTGCGCAAATGGAAGGCAGACTCTGCTTCCAAGAAGTTCTTGACCGGTTTGCCTTTTTTCTGGCGACCGATTGTTTGGCGAGCAATTGGATGAAATTATTAAGCAATCTAAGGGAAAGGACTCGTCCTTACCCCAATCCAAGCCAAAAAGACCTCAGCAACGGAAAATTCTGGCGAGGTTTCGGTCCTTTCGGCCCTCAGCCAGATCCCAATCATCCTCGTCCAACAGGCCACAGAAGAGCCAGAGGAACTCTTCTGCATGGCGGTCTAAGTCATGTCCTCCAAAGACCACCGGAGGCACCGTCTCCAAGGCGGCCTCCTCATGACTTTCGGCCTCCACAAACCGCATCCTCGGTCGGTGGCAGGCTCTCCCGCTTTGGCGACGCCTGGTGGCCACATGTCCAAGACCGATGGGTGAGAGACATTCTGTCTCACGGTTACAGGATAGAGTTCTGCTCTCGTCCTCCGACTCGTTTCTTCAGAACATTTCCGCCCCCCGAGCGAGCCGATGCACTTGCTCAGGCGGTGGACACTCTGAAGACAGAAGGAGTTGTGATCCCCGTTCCCCTTCAGGAACGGGGTCGCGGTTTTTACTCCAACCTGTTCGTGGTGCCAAAAAAGGACGGGTCATTCCGTCCCGTTTTGGACATCAAATTGCTCAACAGACATGTGAGAACCAGACGGTTTCGCATGGAATCCCTCCGCTCTGTCATCGCCTCGATGTCACAAGGAGACTTCCTAGCATCAATCGACATCAGGGATGCCTATCTCCATGTGCCGATCGCACCAGAGCATCAACGCTTCCTGCGTTTCGCCATTGGGGACGAACACCTTCAGTTTGTGGCACTGCCTTTCGGCCTGGCTACAGTCCCACAGGTCTTCACCAAGGTCATGGCATCCGTTGTGGCAGTCCTGCACTCTCAGGGCCACTCGGTGATCCCTTACTTAGACGATCTCCTGGTCAAGGCACCCTCCTGGGTGGCATGTCAACACAGCCTGGCCGTGGCTCTGGAGACTCTCCAGAGGTTCGGGTGGATCATCAATTTCCCAAAGTCAAAATTGACTCCGGCCCAATCACTGACTTACCTCGGGATGGAGTTTCATACTCTCTCAGCGATAGTCAAGCTTCCGCTGGACAAACAGCGTTCGCTGCAAGCTGGGGTGCACTCTCTCCTTCGGGCCCAGTCACACCCCTTGAGGTGCCTCATGCACTTCCTGGGGAAGATGGTGGCAGCGATGGAGGCAGTCCCCTTTGCGCAGTTTCATCTGCGTCCACTCCAGTGGGACATTCTCCGCAAATGGGACAGGAGGTCGACGTCCCTAGACAGGAACGTCTCCCTTTCTCTGGCAGCCAAAACCTCTCTTCAGTGGTGGCTTCTTCCCACTTCTCTGGCGGCGGACGCATTAGTTCAGGATTGGTCGCAGTTTCGACTGCCTTATGTATTTCCTCCTCTGGCAATGCTGCCCAGAGTGTTACGCAAGATCAAGTCCGACTGCCGCCGCGCCATCCTAGTCGCTCCAGACTGGCCGAGGAGGTCGTGGTACCCGGATCTGGGGCAGCTCACGGTGGGTCAACCGTGGGCACTCCCAGACCGACCAGACTTGCTGTCTCAAGGGCCATTTTTCCATCTGAATTCTGCGGCCCTCAACCTGACTGTGTGGCCATTGAGTCCTGGCTACTAGCGTCCGCAGGCTTATCTCAAGATGTCATTGCCACTATGAGACAGGCCAGGAAACCAACGTCCGCCAAGATCTATCATAGGACTTGGAGGATCTTCTTATCCTGGTGCTCTGATCAGGGTTTTACCCCCTGGCCGTTTGCCTTACCCACTTTTCTGTCTTTCCTTCAATCCGGAATGGACAAGGGGTTGTCTCTCGGCTCTCTCAAGGGACAAGTATTGGCGCTATCCGTATTTTTTCAAAAGCGTCTAGCCAGGCTTCCGCAAGTCCGCACGTTCCTGCAGGGAGTTTGCCACATAGTCCCACCTTACAAGAGGCCGCTGGAACCATGGGATCTTAACAGAGTGCTAAAGGCTCTTCAGAAACCACCTTTCGAGCCACTGCGGGATGTCTCCCTTTCACGTCTTTCACAGAAGGTGGTCTTTCTAGTGGCAGTCACATCGCTCCGTAGAGTGTCGGAGTTGGCAGCGCTGTCATGCAAAGCCCCCTTCCTGGTTTTTCACCAGGATAAGGTGGTTCTGCGTCCGGTCCCGGAATTTCTCCCTAAGGTGGTATCCCCTTTTCATCTCAATCAGGATATCTCCTTACCTTCTTTTTGTCCTCATCCAGTTCACCAATGTGAAAAGGAGTTGCATTTGTTAGATCTAGTGAGAGCACTCCGGCTCTACATTTCTCGCACGGCGCCCCTGCGCCGTTCTGATGCTCTCTTTGTCCTTGTCGCTGGCCAGCGTAAGGGGTCGCAGGCTTCCAAGTCAACCTTGGCTCGGTGGATCAAGGAACCGATTCTTGAAGCCTACCGTTCTTCTGGGCTTCCGATTCCTGCAGGGCTGAAAGCCCATTCTACCAGAGCCGTGGGTGCATCCTGGGCATTGCGGCACCAGGCTTCGGCTCAGCAGGTGTCTCAGGCGGCTACCTGGTCGAGTCTGCACACTTTCACGAAACACTATCAGGTGCATACCTATGCTTCGGCAGATGCCAGCCTAGGTAGGCGAGTCCTTCAGGCGGCGGTTGCCCACCTGTAAGAGGGAGCCGTTGTCGGCTCTTTTTATTGGGGTATTCTTTTACCCACCCAGGGACTGCTTTTGGACGTCCCAATTGTCTGGGTCTCCCAATGGAGCGACAAAGAAGAAGGGAATTTTGTTTACTTACCGTAAATTCCTTTTCTTCTAGCTCCTATTGGGAGACCCAGCACCCGCCCCTGTTCCCTTCGGGCTGTTGTTCTTTTGTGTACACATGTTGTTCATGTTGAATTGTTCTTTTGGTTCATGGGTTCAGTTCTCCGAACATCCTTCGGATTGAATTTACCTTAGACCAATTTATAAGTTTCCTCCTTCCAGCTTTTCCACCAAAACGGAGGAGCCCGTGATGCACGGGAGGGTGTATAGGAAGAGGGGAGGGGTTACACTTTTTAAAGTGTAATACTTTGTGTGGCCTCCGGAGGCAGAAGCTATACACCCAATTGTCTGGGTCTCCCAATAGGAGCTAGAAGAAAAGGAATTTACGGTAAGTAAACAAAATTCCCTTCTTTTCAGAATAAGCTTTCATGTGTGAAAAACGCAGATCCTGATCATTATGATTGTATCGTGCATTTATCAGTTTTCCCCTCTTCAGGCTTTCTCTAATTTGCAATGGACTCTGAGCTGGTGGGAGGCTAGCTGCTACGATGTCTGCCAAACACAACACACAGAGAAGCAGCATGGAAATAAAATATTCAGCACTGGGAAGAAGTAAAAGACTTGTTAGAAAGATCAGCAGGATTTATCTCTGCTTCTTTCTCTAAAATTTCATATAATTGTCTTTTACTATTGATTTATGCAAACTTTATTGAAAATGCAGTCCCCTTTCATTTATTTTTCTAGTTGTCTACTCTGAAACATGCACCGAGAATAAAGTGCAAAATGTGTCCTTTCCTAGTAATTTCCGGAAGATGTAGAGTTTGGTACAGGCATTTAGCCATAATAGAGTAGTGCACACCAATCTGTGGCTCTTTTTGTTGCTAAACTACCTGAGGCTGTTGTAGCTCTCTTTTGGTTGTAAGGCTATGTGCCCACGGGGACAGTGTCCTGCGGATATATCCGCAGGAGCTCCCAGAAAACCGCAGCACAACTTTGTCTGTTTACATGCTGCGGTTTTATTGCGGAATGTCCTGCGGATATGGTGCGGGCATTCTGCATTGAGGATACAGTACCATGGCTTCGGCACTGCATCCTCAATGCAGAACAAGTGCTGAGTGATCGGGAGTTCATACTCCCCTCCATCACGCAGAACCTCGCTTTCCGGCGGCCGGGTCACTCTGTCAGCGTCTGCAGGAGAAGGTGGGCGGGCCTGAACTAGCTCCGGCTGTCACATGACCGGAGCTCGCACAGGCCCTGCCTACCTCTTCCTTCCTGTACCTGGATCCACCGCGCTGCTGTACACCAAATGGAGAAAGTGACTCTGGTGTCTGCTATGGCAGGTAAGTATATGGGACCCTGCAGAGAAATCCGCAGGAATAATTGACATGCTGCTGATTTTTCCGCAGGGAAATCCTTATTATTTCCGCTGCAGAAAAATTTGCAGCGTGGGCACAGCAGTTCCCAAATGCCATAGAAATGGATGGGGAGTAGCTGTGCTGCAGATTTTTGAAAAATACGCGGCAAATTATGCACATTTTCTGCAGCGTGGGCACATAGCCTAAGACTACACCACTCATCAAGCCTTAAGTTGGAGTAGCACCATATGGGGCTGCAAATAATGAGGCATTCCCTCATTTGCAAAACTGTATATGATCAATTTACTATGGCTGAAAAACTCTGTTTTCACTGTCGCCATTGTTGGAAAGAAAATAATCATGTGTACCATATTACGCTGGTTATATTTTATTGTATTTCTTAATTCTGTATATTTGACATTGTATGCTGTCCCTGAAAAAGGAAACAAACAATTTAAAGGGAACCAGCCAGCAGGATTTTTATATCTAAAGTAAAACCAGTGCTATACTGGCACTAGGATTCTGAATTTTAAGAATAACATAGAATCTCAGAACAAAAGGTATTTCAGAAATATGTGCAAGTAAAGTTCCAGCAATGACTTGCTATTTGATTGACAGGTGAAACAGTAGGGAATATGTAGGTCAAGTCTTGCTACCTATTCCTGTACCTCTCTGCCTGCCTGTCCTTCCACTCCTTATTGTCATAGATAGCAATTCCGGAACAGGCAGACAGACAGGGGCGTGAATAGATAGCAAGACCCGACCCATATATTCCCTTCCTGTTGCACCTGTCAATCAAATAGCAGTGCATTTCTGTAACTTTACTTGCACATTTTTCTGAAATAAAACAATCAGTCTCAGACCAAAAGTTTTAGCATCCTAGCGCCAGTATAGCACTGGCTTTACATTATATATGAAAATCCTGCTGGTTGGTTCCCTTTAATATAATGACTAGTACCTTACTTTTGGCTGTGTTCAGCCTCGTCTTTGAAAAACTTGTATCTTTTCTTTATGTACCCACCAAAAAAGGATTAATAGCAGTAAAGTAATGATTAGTGAGGAGTTAATACTAAATATTCCAGTTCAGTTTATTCGTACTGAATACCTGATACTATTCCAATATTCATCAAGAATAACAAATCTAATTAATGTAAATGGGGAACCAAAGCATTTTTTTAATAAGATTTTGCAGAAAAAATGCTCAGGTTCCCCATTGACTTGCATTAGGTTTGTTATTTGTGACTGTACCTTGTACTATTCCGGTATTTCAGTACGAATAACTCGAATATTTAGTATTTGCCCATTACTACTTATGAAGAAAAGTATTTGTCCTATTTTCCTCACTGTTTCATCTTTATTCACCAAAATCATTAACAGATCAATGTGTCACTTTTTTAAAATGTTTGCCTAAACCAACCACTCTGCAGCTTACAACATGAAAGCTAGGCTCAGTTTGCTTGCTGTATACAAAGCATGCTATATGCCTAACAATGCAATGAGTCACAATACCGATCACAATGGTTTCTTCAAGAATATGCTAAAATGGCGCCCATTATATATTTTGAACTGCGGCCCATGCTAGTCACATGTAGGGATGGGTTGCATTCTGAAGAAACGCTGCTCCTAAGACCGGTGTTCCAACTGTCAGAGGAGCAGGTTCATAAACATTCTCATGTCACAGCTCTGCTTTGTCAGCTTACAGAGATCTGTCTGTTTACAATCCTTTGTTTCCACAGACTGCAACTTTATCCTGACATATTAATAGGTCAGGCTGCTGTGTGAATTATGCTACTGGGGAGCTATTTTATCACATTCTTGAAAACCCCTTTAGGCTATGTGCACACGACCTGGACAGGCTGCGTCCTAGATGCAGCATGTCCTCTCCTGCGGGGCTGGGAGTGCTCTTCGCAGCAGACCGCAGCTGCCTGTGCTCACGATCAGGGTTTGGGCCTCTGAGGTCTCTTTGTTCTCCCTGCGGAGAATACTTACAGTTCCACAGCACTAAATTGACGTGCTGTGGCTCAGGAAGCCGCACTGCAGGTCAGTTTACACTGCGGGAAAAACAAGCAGAGTGGGCATGGGCATTCTAGAAATCCATCCACTGTGCTTCTACTGTACAATGCAGCATTTTGGACGCAACAAAAACACGCTGTAAACCCTGATCGTGGGCACATAGCCTTAAAGTTTGTTTTCCCACTGTGTACACTTATCAGACAAATGTGACAAACTTGCCACTGTCCTAAGACCGTGCATCAGATATCAAATAAAAATGAACCACACGTGTGGCACTTATCTCTCGAATCTAGTCTATAGGAGTTCAGAAAATAGCGGAGCAACTCCCATAGGCTAATGGAGAGAGTTGCAGACAGTTCAGTCTCTTGAGAGAAATGAGGCTCCCATTGCCCTCCAATTCCACCCCCTTCCTCTTCTCAATAAAATGCTGAAGCAAAGGTCCTAAATGGTTGCCTTAAGATGGTTTTGTTGTCTTGTGTGGATAACGTTTAGTATTTGTAATTCTTATCCTTATTTTTTCCTGTTTTATATTTTTCTTAAAATAGAGAGGAGCTGGCGTATGAAATGCTAGCTTTAGAGCCACGAGCTTCAGATGATGAAACCTTGGAGTCTGAAGCTTCTCTTGGGACTGCAGACAGCTCTGAGAACCTGAACTATGAGTCTGAAGGGGCAGCATCCATCAGATCAGGTAGGTAGCTCGTAAGATTGATGCTCACATCATTTTAATTTATTATTTTTTTTTCTTCAGCCAATCTAAACTAGTTGTGTACAACTTCTGACTTGTCACATTTTTTGGTCACACTAATTGTCTGAAAATTGCCGTTATATGTCCTGAGTTGTTGTCTAGGGTTAGCCTTAAAGGGAAACTATAATCAGATTTATGATCCTCAATCTGATGGCAGCATAAAATAAGGAAAGAAACCACAATTTCAGCTCGTCATGTACTGCGCTTCTTGCTGTAGATTTAGTAAAAGTACAGTAGTTGACAGTCCTCTCAATAACATGTCACCGGGCCATTGACAACTTTCTGTCTACATTGTGCATAGGCAGAAACCTGCAATAAGTAGTGATGGTTGTAGATGGCCAGAGCTCATGAATATAGAGGACTACATAGCAGGAGCTTATCACTGAGTGGTCTAAATGAGTTGCGGCAGATAAATTGGGGTTTCAAATTAGCAGAAGTACAGCAAAAGGCCCAGCAAGTGACATCGCTGGGATCAGGGTTACCGCTCCTACTTTATGCTGCTATCAGACAGAATCTGTGAAATCCTAAGAACAATACTTTTTTTTAGAATATATTTACTCCTAGACCATTTGCTGACTTGTCTTTTTTTTTTTTTTATTTATAACTTGCAGAAAGAGCCTTAGTTCTGAGTTCCATGCGAGGTCCACGAACAGAGACGGCAAGAGTACGGAAACAAGTCAAGAGAGACAATGACAGCACAGACAGTGGAGACCGTAACCTTTCTTCTCCCACTGCTTCATCTTGCTTGCCCCACCTGGGAAGAAAGAGGTTCCACTTACACTCCAAATCCCCCTTTTACCGGGAACCTTCTTCAGCAGACACTCTGGACTCTGGGGCTCCTGTACACTTTACAAGCCGTGGAACTTTTAATCCTGAGAAAGGACGCCAGAAATTAAAGAATGTCAAACAATCTCCACAGAAATCAAGAGATCCTCCAGAAAGTGGGGAGCAAAGGATTCTGGGATCAGATGGCAGCTCACAATCTGTTGTCTTGTTTGGGAACAATGAGTTTATGGTTTGAAAGAGGGATAATGTTTCTATTGTTCATTCTTGCCAAGAGCTGTGCCCTACCACGTAGCTTTATCTTGGTGCCTCATTGTGCATCCAGGAGCCACCATTTGGCATGCGCTGCCAAAACATATCAAGGACCAGCCGGGCCATGTTTAACGAACGCCTTACCCACCTAGCCCATCACAGAACTGTTAACACTCCTTTTATCAACACAAACTGATCTCAACAGAAAGAGAGGCTTTTATTATAAATATTATTATATTAATATTATTAATTTTATTTGTGGTTTCTAAGCCCAATATAAATAAACCATTCCCTTTAATTTAAAGCAGCATCTGCACTGTGGTTACACAAAGCTTTGTAAGGTTGAAGCTGCATGGCTCAACTTGTCTTGGGTAGATCACTATCATTCTGTCTGTCGTTTTCATCTACACTCCAAAGAAATTGGTCAAAACCCACAATAACAAAAAAAACTACCAAACTTGTGTCTCTCTCAAGTGAGTACATTCCATTTGTTTTGTGGGATCCACAGCGTATGGGCTTGAGAAGATATTTTTTCAGAAAGTGGATATTCTGCTTGGAGTTTTGGCTAATTGAGATGAAACCTTCTTTTTTGTAGAAGAGGACTTATAAGGAACAGACATAGAAAGTAAGCAGCTGCTTCTTCTCACATAACCCTTCCAGCTGCAGATTTTACTATAACATAAGCCTGCTGAGCCTTATAAAGGGCAGTCACTTCCATACTGAGTGTAAATGGCCCTGCATCTGGGAGAGGTGCAAGATGCATTGGGAGACTGTGCTATTATATGTATTCAGTACAATCTGTGTAAATTTCCAGCTGTAAGATCCATTACATTGCAAACAAACCCAGAGCTTATTAAAAGAACAAAAGCTGCAGAATGTCAATTCTTGTGGTAGTATTCTTGCCTATAGTTGAAAAATGTACAAAAAGTGTGGCAGGTTTTATATAAACAGTTATTTAGCTACATGTTACAGTCATGGTAAGTAAGGCGGCTATCATTTTGTAAGAAAGAACAAATTATTAGTAATGAGGTAGCACTACCATGATTCGGTGATCTTAACGTGCAATTGGATGCTTTGAAGGGCATGACTTGAGTACCTCTATTGACTTCCATTATACTGTGGTATTCTAGTCTTGCCCATCCGAGCATCCAACTGCTTGATACAAGTCCCGCGCATGGTAGTACTCGTTCATCACTACAAATAATCAGAAAAATTACACAATACATTTTTTTATGGAGGTTTTTATGAGTCTTTTTCTTCAGCTGTTTTTTTTTTTAATGGAAAAATGGATCATGTTTCAAATTGTCAGAAAAGACAGGAATGGCAGCTTATGTGGTTCTAGATAGGCAAGAAACAGGAGTGTCAACCACTGGCAGAGTAGACCAATATGCCATTAATTCATCTGGGAAAGGGTAAAGCATCTCCATGCGACTACGATTCTGGAAATGTTTGTACGGGTGCTCCCAGGCTTTCTATAATACCTCAGTAAATGTATGATCTGCAAGTTATTTCAGCACTTACTTTCCTCTCCTAACAAACCTGCTTCAATTCGTGGACAGAGGTCTGCTGTAAGACTCTCAACCTTCCCCCCTGATACGGGTCTAGCACTGACACTAGAGTCAGAGCACTACAGATAATGTAGTCCCAGCAGAGATGGAAAGGTCTCAGGTTGACCTTCTAGCTATGGAGATCTTGAAGGAGAGGCTATTCATGGGCGTTTAAAACTCAGGCAAGGTATGGAATACTGATAAGCAGTCACAGGAGAGTCTAACTCAATACAAGAGCTGGCCAGAGTTACAAGGGGACAGAAGTCATAGGACGTGGACCCACAGAAGTAACCAGGGTCTTGCACATCTTAGTTCTGTAAGGCTATGTGCGCACTTTGCATTGAGGTAGTTGCAGTTCTAAACGCATCCTCTGGCAGAAATTGTCTGTCAAATTTGGTTTTGACCACAAACGCTATAAATACGCTTGCGTTTTTACCGCGTTTTAGCTGCGTTTTTACCATGATTAACATGCTTTTTCATTGCTTAAAGTCAGATGTGTTTTGACTACACTGAATGCGTTTTGAATACATTGCTAAATAAAGTTTAAACATTCAAACACTATGAAAAAAAAATGGAAAAAAATGATTAAAATCATACAATATAATTTTAATAATCTAACTGTTCTCATATTTGCATAAGATAACGTTTAATTATGGATTTTCTTAAATTTAATTGTCCGTGTGTGTGTGTGTGTGTCTTAAGGGACATATCATGTCCTTATTATAAAGTCAAAAACGCATGCGTTTATTTTATCTAAAAAAGCATACATTCTGCATCAAGAAAGCATGTTAAACATTAGGATTTTGATTTAGGGTGCGTTTTGAAAGTGCTCATTGACTCTGTTAGCAAAACGCTGCCAAAATGGCAAAAATAATTGACATGCTGCTTCTTTAAACGCTGAGTTTTTGCCAAATTTTCTGCAACTAAAACACTGCGTTTTTAACAGCAAAGTGCGCACAAGAAATCCCTATTTCCCATAGACTTTGCTTGAAAATCATAACACATGCATTTTGGCATTAAAACGCTGCAGTTCAAAACAATGCGGAAAAGCAGGTAAAAAAGCAAAGTGTGCACATAGCCTAACAGCCTGAGTAAGATCTGGAGCCCAGAGAAGGTGAGATATACTCTCTTCTGACACAATTGGGCTCCCCAAAGCGGGTATCAGCAAGGGGGAAAGTACAGGCAGCACAATAGGGTGTAAGACTGGCCAGAAGAAAACTTATTACCACAAATATCACATGCTTAACCCTAGAACGTGCAACCATAGAAATCTACCATAGAAAACAAATAACCGAGCAGGCCTGCGAGGCCCCAGGTATGGGTTCTAGGGTTAATAAGTGACTAGTGCTGTCCATGAGTGCGAGCATGTTCCTGTCTAGACTCAGACATCCTCAAGGCAGAAGAGCCATAAAGGAATACTGCTGAGGAGCATCAGTTTCAGCCACAAAGCAGTGTCAATCCTACCTGGAGCATGATCCACCAAACCAGGTGCCAAAAGGAGACTTCACAGGAAGACCTCTCCAAAAAATGGCGCCGATGTTGGAAGGTATGGAGGTGGAACAGGAAAAGGTGGGGTGACAGACACAACATGCCAGGCAACAGCAACAAGGTTGGTCAAGTGTGACAGGCTGATTGATGACTTGAAAAAAAAAACCACACCCCCGCAAGGGAGCGTGATCACAGCCTACAAGCTGGAGGGAACGACTCTGCTCACACACCTGACCATGTCGTCCCAGTTCTAGCAAATGTTCTCAGTGCACACACCCACCGCAGCCAACACACAGTGGAAAGTGAAAAGACAGGGAAGCAAACAGGAGAGGGCAATACACACCTGTCCAGAAGGCAGTGCTGTCTTTTGCTCCATGTATACGACTTCTAAGTGGGGTGAATGAGCAGAAGTCTACTAGTGTAGTGACCACCACCCTTTACCTACATAGCAAGATACCCAGGTCCAGCCAAACAACGTGAGAGGATACAGAATGTTTCACCCACATTGTGGTGGAGAGTACAGAGTGCACAATTACACCCTGTTACCCAGAAGACTCTGAAATAGAAAAAAGTTCAACACCTCAGACAAGTCTGAAAAAGACCCTCCTCCAACTGATGGGGAAACTGAGGAAGTCAACGACCAGCAGGTATAATCTGCTGAGGTGGAGCCAATTTCCTATGCTATGTAATATCAGTGTCTGGCTCCAGGCCGCAGAAGACAGGGTTCTGAACCCCCCCCACCACCACCACGAAACATCTAAGGCTACATGCGCACGCTGCAGTTTTTTCTGCACCCAAATTGCACCTTGTCACAGAGAGCCTGGAAATGTCAAAACAAACGCTTGTAATGATGGTGCATTTTTGTTGCGTTTTTGTCAATTCTGACTTCATGTGTTTGTCAAATCTTTATATTTTTTTTTATATAGCGCTAATATATTCCGCAGTGCTTTACATACATTAGGAACACTGTCCCCATTGGGGCTCACAATCTAAAGTCCCTATCAGTATGTCTTTGGAGTGTGGGAGAAAACCGGAGGAAACCCACGCAAACACGGGGAGAACATACAAACTCCTTGCAGATGGTGTCCTTGGTGGGATTTGAACCCAGGATCCCAGCGCTGCAAGGAGAACTTGCTGACAACAAAACTGCACCAAAAAAACAACAAAAACTGCAGCGTGCGCATATAGCCTTAGAAAGTGCACTGACACACCTCCACTGCAAATCCAGCCTAATTTACGCGTCAAAGCTTGATTTCTTAGCAATCTCGCAACGACTGGTATAATTTTGATTGATGTTCATATGATGTACAATACAAAATTATATTGTTGTACCATGTTAACCAGAAAAATCAATGTAATTACTATTTGTCAGTTTTGGGCATAAAAGTATCAGTCCTGGAATAATTTTTCATTTTTGGGCATAAAAATATTTACATTGATTGTTGTTCAGAAATTCTACTAGTTTGAGTCATAGTTTTGCCCTGACAGGTTTGCTTATATGGAATAGATTGGCATTTTCAATTCTTTAAATATCCTTCTTGATTTTTAACATTACACTACCTTTGCACACTAATCCCTAATGGTTCTTACGTTTTCCATATGCTTTAGTAACTAGCAAAGGTAGGTTAGCCGAGATGAAATGGACAAGAACTAATAAAAACACATTTGGATGATTAGCAATTGTGAGCCACAACTTTGAAGGCAAATACAACAAATGTTGATGTAAAATTTGAAAAGCGCTCAACAAAATAATGTGGCTTTGCAGAAAGTTGCACGACTTGGCTTAAAAGTGGGCATGGCATTAGATACGCCAACATTGTGACACAAAAAAAAATGGTGTAAAAGTAAGCCAAGAGGTGGTATAAAGTTATACAAGAGTTTATAGGTAAAGACACGCCAAAAGCAATTTCCAGCATGGGCTAGTGTGACAAATATAGTCTGGTCCATTGAGTATAAGTTCCCAGACCCCAATTACAATTGGGCAGGCTATGCACACATACCATTCATTGCATTGCATTACCATTCATAAACTGTATGCCAACTTGAGTGCACCTTGTTAGATTATATACCCTGCAAGGTTTCAGTTATGTGGTTGTAGATGCCATTTATTATCCGAACTAAACAACACACAAATTATGTCAACTGAACACTATTTCTAAATCTATAAATGTCTGTTCAACTGTAAATAGCTGAAATCCAGTCTGTGATGGTGGGGGTTCAGCAAGTTAAATTGACAAATCGTGGATCTATCTTGATTTGTGATGTGGTCTGGGCTCAGTTGATGGGATGCAGGTCTAACTTTGGCATTAACATTTTCCAAGCAACAGTACCCAACCAAGACCAAAAATACATCCAAGTATGCAAATCAATATCTGCAAGGCACTAGTTTGTGTAGTGGAAACACACCAACAAACCGTAGAAAATGGTTTGTAGTGTGAGACCAAGCAACGCTCGATGATGACACACCATCTGCAAATTATATTACCGCACAGCTATCTTAGTGATTACCTATGGAGCAGTGTCAAATATGCCCACCCTGACAGTTACAAATAATTAAATGAAGATAAAAAGGTCCAGATTCACAAATATGCAAAAATGTAATTGTGAGTTAGTACAAAAACCTGTGCAAAAGGTTAAAGTATCAGGAGAGCTACATTCTTGAGACAGCAGCTCGTTTGTGGTGCGTGACTCCCTTAATCACTCTTTTGAATTCTTTCACCAATACATTTTTGCTTGTTGATGAAGCTGGACCTTTTTTTTTCATGATCACTTTCAACTTCTCCATTCAATACATTTTATAAAAAAAAAAACACAGTAATAATAAGCAGGGGTGTGGAGTCAGAGTCTGAGTCAGAGATCATTTTGGTGGAGTCGGAGTCTGTATAAAATGCACAGCCTCAGACTCCTAAAATATATAATAAATTGGGGACAGTAGTGCAATGCAGAATGTGCTGAATATTTTTTCATAGGAATTTGGGAAAGTTATGAAATGTCCTATAAATGGCTGTTCTATTCCTGATCTAAGGCTACATTCACACACAGCGTTTTTGTCAGCTGCAAAAGCAGATCAGTTTTTTAAAAAACCGCATCACCTGAAAGGTTTTTGAGCTCATAAATAATGCTTTCAATAGCAAAAGCAGATTAGAAAAACACCACACAAACTGACATGCTCATTCTTTGTGAGGATCCTCACAAAACGATCTGTCTGAATGTCCTATCTTGAAACCCATTGCCTTTGCTGGATGCCAGAGTCACTGCATTCCACTGAATTATTTTGCCATCAATGTTCAATATGTTTGTGACAAGAAAGAAATTGTTAGCAAGACACTGGCAGTAAAAGATACTAAAGCTCATCACACCAGCCAGTTTCTCCAGGCCTTAGTGGAAAAAGTTCTGCAAGACTACGAACTCACAAAGGCAAGAACCTGTTCTTTTTTTAACGGACAATGCTTCAAACTTGATAAGTACAGTTAAACTGATGAATGAGAATCATGAACAACAGCTAGAAGAAAATTTCGGATTTAGTATGTGTGAGATGGAGCCACAGTGTTGTTCATGTAACTGAGGAACAAACAGATATTACAACAGAAGAACAGCAAAATGATACTTTAGGATTAGATGATCTTGTTGAAGCTGCTTCAAAACACTTTCATATTCATCACATGCGCTGTGTTGTGCACACGCTGCAGCTGGCAATAAGAGAGGGTCTGCAAGAGGGACCCTGGTATCACACATCCGGCTTTTCGCCGGTTTGGCGAATGCGGCGCACTCCAGTACAGTGGCAGCGCGACAAACGCTGGTCACATGCTGTCATGTGATCGGAGCATGTGACCCGGAGGTTGCGGCTCTGCCACTGCACTGTATCGTACTGTACTGGCGTGCGCCACATCCGCCAAACCGTCGAGAAACCGGATGTGTGAAACTGGGCGGACATGCTGGAAATCTAATTGGAAACGTGAGGAAGAAGGGAATTTTGTTACTTACCGTAAATTCCTTTTCTTCTAGCTCTTATTGGGAGACCCAGACGATTGGGTGTATAGCACTGCCTCCGGAGGCCACACAAAGCAATTACACTAAAAAGTGTAAGGCCCCTCCCCTTCTGGCTATACACCCCCAGTGGGATCACTGGCTCACCAGTTTTAGTGCAAAAGCAAGAAGGAGGAAAGCCAATAACTGGTTTAAACAAATTCTCTCCGAGTAACATCGGAGAACTGAAAACCGTTCAACATGAACAACATGTGTACCCGCAAACAAACCAAAAATCCCGAAGGACAACAGGGCGGGTGCTGGGTCTCCCAATAAGAGCTAGAAGAAAAGGAATTTACGGTAAGTAACAAAATTCCCTTCTTCTTCAGCGCTCTATTGGGAGACCCAGACGATTGGGACGTCCAAAAGCTGTCCCTGGGTGGGTAAAGAAATACCTCATGTTAGAGCTGCAAGACAGCCCTCCCCTACGGGGAGGCAACTGCCGCCTGCAGGACTCTTCTACCTAGGCTGGCGTCCGCCGAAGCATAGGTATGCACCTGATAATGTTTGGTGAAAGTGTGCAGACTCGACCAGGTAGCTGCCTGGCACACCTGTTGAGCCGTAGCCTGGTGTCGTAATGCCCAGGATGCACCCACGGCTCTGGTAGAATGGGCCTTCAGCCCTGATGGAACCGGAAGCCCAGCAGAACGGTAGGCTTCAAGAATTGGTTCTTTGATCCATCGAGCCAGGGTGGCCTTAGAAGCCTGCGACCCTTTGCGCTGACCAGCGACAAGGACAAAGAGTGCATCCGAACGGCGCAAGGGCGCCGTGCGGGAAATGTAGATTCTGAGTGCTCTCACCAGATCTAACAAATGTAAATCTTTCTCATACCGATGAACTGCATGAGGACAAAACGAAGGCAAAGAGATATCCTGATTAAGATGAAAAGAGGATACCACCTTCGGGAGAAACTCCTGAATGGGGCGCAGCACAACCTTGTCCTGGTGGAAGACCAGGAAGGGAGCCTTGGATGATAGTGCTGCCAGCTCAGACACTCTCCGAAGAGATGTGATCGCTACCAGAAAAGCCACTTTCTGTGATAGTCTAGAAAGTGAAACCTCCCTCAGAGGCTCGAAGGGCGGCTTCTGGAGGGCAACTAGTACCCTGTTCAGATCCCATGGATCTAACGGCCGCTTGTACGGGGGTACAATATGACAAACCCCCTGCAGGAACGTGCGCACCTTAGGAAGGCGTGCCAAACGCCTCTGAAAAAAGACGGATAGCGCCGAGACCTGACCTTTAAGGGAGCTGAGCGACAAACCTTTTTCTAACCCAGATTGCAGGAAAGAAAGAAAGGTAGGCAATGCAAATGGCCAGGGAGACACTCCCTGAGCAGAGGACCAGGATAAGAATATCCTCCACGTTCTGTGGTAGATCTTAGCGGACGTGGGCTTCCTAGCCTGTCTCATGGTGGCAACGACCCCTTGGGACAATCCTGAAGACGCTAGGATCCAGGACTCAATGGCCACACAGTCAGGTTCAGGGCCGCAGAATTCCGATGGAAAAACGGCCCTTGGGACAGTAAGTCTGGTCGGTCTGGTAGTGCCCACGGTTGGCCGACCGTGAGCTGCCACAGATCCGGATACCACGCCCTCCTCGGCCAGTCTGGGGCGACAAGTATGACGCGGCTGCAATCGGATCTGATCTTGCGTAGCACTCTGTGCAAGAGTGCCAGAGGTGGAAACACATAAGGGAGCCGGAACTGCGACCAATCTTGCACTAGGGCGTCTGCCGCCAGCGCTCTTTGATCGCGAGACCGTGCCATGAAGGTTGGGACCTTGTTGTTGTGCCGTGACGCCATTAGGTCGACGTCCGGCACCCCCCAGCGGCGACAGATTTCCTGAAACACGTCTGGGTGAAGGGACCATTCCCCTGCGTCCATGCCCTGGCGACTGAGGAAGTCTGCTTCCCAGTTTTCTACGCCGGGGATGTGAACTGCGGATATGGTGGAGGCTGTGGCTTCCACCCACATCAGAATCCGCCGGACTTCCTGGAAGGCTTGCCGACTGCGTGTCCCCCCTTGGTGGTTGATGTATGCCACCGCTGTGGAGTTGTCCGACTGAATTCGGATCTGCTTTCCCTCCAGCCACTGCTGGAAGGCTAGTAGGGCAAGATACACTGCTCTGATTTCCAGAACATTGATCTGAAGGGTGGACTCCTGCCGAGTCCACGTACCCTGAGCCCTGTGGTGGAGAAAAACTGCTCCCCACCCTGACAGACTCGCGTCTGTCGTGACCACCGCCCAAGACGGTGGTAGGAAGGATCTTCCCTGTGATAATGAGGTGGGAAGAAGCCACCACTGCAGAGAGTCCTTGGCCGTCTGGGAAAGGGAGACTTTCCTGTCCAGGGATGTTGACTTCCCGTCCCATTGGCGGAGAATGTCCCATTGAAGTGGACGCAGATGAAACTGCGCAAACGGAACCGCCTCTATTGCCGCCACCATCTTCCCGAGGAAGTGCATGAGGCGTCTTAAGGAGTGCGACTGACTTTGAAGGAGAGCCTGCACCCCAGTCTGTAGAGACCGCTGCTTGTCCAGCGGAAGCTTCACTATCGCTGAGAGAGTATGAAACTCCATGCCAAGATACGTTAGTGATTGGGTCGGTGACAGATTTGACTTTGGGAAGTTGATGATCCACCCGAACGCCTGGAGAGTCTCCAGTGCAACATTCAGGCTGAGTTGGCATGCCTCTTGAGAGGGTGCCTTGACCAGTAGATCGTCCAAGTAAGGGATCACAGAGTGTCCGTGAGAGTGCAAGACTGCTACCACTGCCGCCATGATCTTGGTGAACACCCGAGGGGCTGTCGCCAAACCAAATGGCAGAGCTACGAACTGAAGATGGTCGTCTCCTATCACGAAGCGTAGAAAGCGTTGGTGCTCTGTAGCAATCGGCACGTGGAGATAAGCATCTTTGATGTCTATTGATGCTATGAAATCTCCTTGAGACATTGAGGCAATGACTGAGCGGAGGGATTCCATCCGGAACCGCCTGGCGTTCACATGCTTGTTGAGCAGTTTTAGGTCCAGAACAGGACGGAAGGAGCCGTCCTTTTTTGGAACCACAAAGAGATTGGAGTAAAATCCTCGCCCCCGTTCCTGAGGGGGGACAGGGATCACGACTCCTTCTGCTCTTAGAGAGTCCACCGCCTGCAGCAGGGCATCTGCTCGGTTGGGGTGTGGGGAGGTTCTGAAGAACCGAAGTGGAGGTCGAGAACTGAACTCGATTCTGTACCCGCGAGACAAAATGTCTGTTACCCACCGGTCCTTGACCTGTGACAGCCAAATGTCGCAAAAGCGGGAGAGCCTGCCACCGACCGAGGATGCGGAGGGAGGAGGCCGAAAGTCATGAGGTAGCCGCTTTGGAAGCGGTTCCTCCATTTGCTTTCCTGGGGCGTGAGTGAGCCCGCCAGGAATCTGAGCTCCCTTGTTCTTTCTGAGTCCTTTTGGACGAGGAGAATTGGGCCTTGCCCGAGCCTCGAAAGGACCGAAACCTCGACTGCCACTTTTTCTGTTGAGGTTTACTTGCTCTGGGCTGTGGTAAGGAAGAGTCCTTACCCTTGGACTGTTTTATGATTTCAGCCAATGGCTCACCAAACAGTCTGTCTCTGGATAATGGCAAGCTGGTTAAGCATTTTTTGGAACCAGCATCTGCTTTCCAGTCCTTTAACCACAAGGCTCTGCGCAAAACCACAGAATTGGCGGACGCCATAGCGGTACGGCTCGTAGATTCTAGGACAGCATTGATAGCATAGGTCGCAAACGCAGACATTTGCGAAGTTAGGGACGCCACCTGCGGCACTGCTGGATGTATGATAGCATCCACCTGTGCTAAACCAGCTGAAATAGCTTGGAGTGCCCACACGGCCGCGAATGCTGGAGCAAACGACGCGCCGATAGCTTCATAGACAGATTTCAACCAAAGGTCCATCTGTCTGTCGTTGGCATCTTTAAGTGAAGCGCCATCCTCTACTGCGACTATGGATCTAGCCGCAAGCTTGGAAATTGGGGGATCCACCTTTGGACACTGGGTCCAGCGTTTGGTCACCTCAGCAGGAAAAGGGTAACGGGTATCCTTAGAACGTTTAGAGAAACGCTTGTCTGGATGAGCGTCGTGTTTCTGGATCGATTCTCTGAAGTCAGAGTGGTCCAAAAAAGCACTTAATTTACGCTTGGGATACAGGAAATGGAACTTCTCCTGCTGTGCCGCTGCCTCCTCTGCAGAAGGGGCTGGGGGAGAAATATCCAACAGTCTATTAATTGCCGATATAAGGTCATTAACCATGGCGTCACCATCAGGGGCATCCAGATTGAAAGGAGCCTCAGGATTAGAATCCTGATCACCGTCCTCAGTCTCATCACAGAGAGACTCTTCTCGCTGAGACCCTGAGCAGTGTGAGGACGTGGAGGGTCTTTCCCAGCGAGCTCGCTTAGGCTGCCTGGGACTGTCATCTGAGTCAGAGACTTCAGCCTGTGATGCTTGAGACCCCCTTGAAGTACGGATTAGTTCCAACTGAGGGGGACCGGAGAGCATAGACACAGCAGTGTCCATGGTCTGAGTAACTGGCCTGGACTGCAAGGTCTCCAGGATTTTTGACATAGTCACAGACATTTTATCAGCAAAAACTGCAAAGTCTGTCCCCGTCACCGGGGCAGGGTTCACAGGCGTCTCTGCCTGGGCTACCACCACATTAGGCTCTGGCTGACGAAGTGCCACTGGGACTGAACATTGCACACAATGTGAGTCTTTGGAGCCTGCCGGTAGATCAGCCCCACATGCAGTACAAACAGTGTACACAGCCTGTGCCTTGGCACCCTTGCGTTTTGCGGATGACATGTTGCTGCCTCCTCAGAGCAGTACAGGGTGTCCAGCCAAGAAGCGACCTTACAGTGCAACTATATATATATATGGTACTAAGAAAAAAGTACACTAATATAACACTGAGGCACAAGTGGGGCCAGCACTAAAGTGCAGCTTACCGCCCGCTTAGGAGCGGGTGTGTGGTCGCCGAAATCCCTTTAGTCTGGGTCTCCCAGAGCCTGCTGCCTTTCCCCAGCCAGACCGCATGTGTAATGGCTGCCGGCGTCCTTGTGGAGAGGGGGGGCGGGCCCTGGGCGTATACAGACGAAGAGCGGGAAGCCTGCTTCCCACTGTGCCTAGTGAGAGGGCTGGAGCATGTAAATAAAGCTCCAGCCCTCGGCGCTGCCAATTGAGCAGCGTCTCTCCCCTACCCTGATTGACAGGGTGGGGGCGGGAACGAAGCGGCGCTAGGCCGCAGAAGCCGGGGGCTAAAGTTAGAAGCGCCGCCGCCGTAAAAACGCGGTCGGCGCAAAGTCCCCGGCGCACCACAAGTCGCAGCTGCGCCGCCGCTCCAGTAGTGGTCGGCGCAGTAGTTCCCAACATGTAACGTCACTCAGCAAAGCTGCAGTGACCTAACCCCAGCGCACAGCGCTACTGTCCCCGGCGCACTATAACGCTCAGCAAGCCTTGAGAGTGTCCGTGCCTGCCGGGGACACAGAGTACCTGAAAGTTGCAGGGCCTTGTCCCTGAACGGCACTCCCGCTCCAAATCCAGCAGGTTCTCTGGGTCTGTGGATGGAGCCCGGCCTCAGGGCTTGGAGGCCGGTAAGATCCCACTTCCACAGAGCCCTAAGGGGATGTGGAAGGAAAACAGCATGTGGGCTCCAGCCTCTGTACCAGCAATAGGTACCTCAACCTTACAAGCACCACCGCGGGTGAGAAGGGAGCATGCTGGGGGCCCCATATGGGCCCTCTTTTCTTCCATCCGATATAGCCAGCAGCTACTGCTGACTACAAACAGTGGAGCTATGCGTGGATGTCTGACCTCCTTCGCACAAAGCAGAAAACTGGTGAGCCAGTGATCCCACTGGGGGTGTATAGCCAGAAGGGGAGGGGCCTTACACTTTTTAGTGTAATTGCTTTGTGTGGCCTCCGGAGGCAGTGCTATACACCCAATCGTCTGGGTCTCCCAATAGAGCGCTGAAGAAATTGGTTATTGCCGCCAGATCCCCTAAAATTGATTCCATCTTATCTTGAAGAGACGTGCTGGGAAAGGGGCAATTGTTGATCAAGCCACTCGGTGAGGCAGCACTTATTTAATGACTGAGCGATTGCTTGAACTAAAATAGTTTCTTATTGATATGGTTAACCCTCAAGTAGCATTAAATGAAGGTCAATGGACAAAGGTGGCTGAATTGAAAGGAATTGCTTAATCACCCATTTACCGTGACTAAAAAATTATAAGCTGAGGATTTAGCTCCTGGCATTTTCATAAGGGAGTGGAAGAACTTGCTATTTTGCCTGTCCCAAAGAAGAGGTTTAATCGCAGATGGCATTTCTGCTTCAATGCAATGGAGACACAGCTATTGGAAAATAAAATTCTTCTGGCAGCTATTTATGTGGACGCAAGTCATCGTATACTGCTTGATGATCAACAGCTTACTAAAAGGAAAAAAAAACTTTGAGTGAGGTAGCAGTTAGGATGAGCGGCTACAGGACTGCCAGGCGCAAGAGGACTTGGGGTCCGACAGTGCTACTGCTGCCATATCTTCATCCTCATCAGATGAGGAGTTTAACTTTGACAAGTATTTGAATGACATGGAGCAGGCAAAGCGTTGCCGCAAGGAAAAAGATTTCACTCCGTCTCCTATAGCAGCAGATTGACCAGATTTCAGTAACATTTTTCACTTGCTCTCAAAGAAATAGAAAAATTCAACTGTTCATCAAAACTGACTGTGCATGAGGCAATTCCTTTATACCCGGAAATTGTTAGAGATGTTGCCCATGTGGTTACGGCTTTGCCTCCAACCCAAGTTAGTGTAGAGAGGTTGTTCTCTAGCCTTAAAATTATTAGGTCAGATTTGAGGTCATCTATGAAGGAGGATCTGATGGAAGCAATTCTATTTCTTAGAACAAATTCATAGACTGCACAAATGTTATTTAGTATGTTTTTGTTGAAAACACCTCGGTTACTTACCGGTAGCCGGTTTTTCCAGAACCCATGACAGCACCACGTGAGAGAGGGATCCACCCAGCGAGGACAGGAAACTATTCTGAAATAAAAGGGCGGTACCTCTCCCCTTCGTCAGTTGATTACCGAGAATTGAGAGGACCGCCAACAAACGTTAGAACTTAACTCTATCACCAACTATAACACACACACATGCACACCCAGAATAGTGCACACTAAGGGTGAAAAGGGAGGGATTATATGGGTGCTCTCATGGGTTCTGGAAAAACCGGCTACCGGTAAGTAACCGAGGTGTTTTCCCCTCACCCATGACAGCACCACGTGAGAGATTTCCCAAGATCCTCAACTGGGCCGAATCGACGGGATCAGTGATGATAGCGGTATACATACCTGGGGTAGAGAACTGGGCAGCAGACTTTCTAAGTCGCCAAGGCCTGGCCGCCGGAGAATGGTCTCTCCACCCAGATGTGTTTTTACACATCTGCACTCGCTGGGGCACACCAGACGTGGACCTAATGGCCTCAAGGTTGAATGCAAAGGTACCCGCGTTCATAGCCAGGTCACGCGACCCGCAGTCCATCGGCGCGGATGCTCTAGTCTGCTCCTGGCACCAATTCCGCCTGCCTTACATATTTCCACCTCTAAGATCAAGGCAGAGGGAGTCCCGGTGATACTGATAGCACCGGACTGGCCCAGGCGCGCCTGGTACGCCGAATTAGTACAAATGCTCACAGACGCACTGTGGTGCCTTCCAGGCATCCCAGACTTGCTGACCCAAGGGCCCATTTCCCATCAGAACTCCAAAGCCCTGAAGCTGACGGCATGGCCATTGAAACCTGGGTATTAACAAGAGCGGGATTCTCCCCCGCGGTTATTTCCACCATGATCAGCGCCCGAAATCCTACTTCATCCCGCATTTACCACCGTACGTGGAAAATCTTCCTTTCATGGTGCAGGGAAACTAACGTCCAGCCTATGCCTCTGGCCATCCCCAGAATTCTCGACTTTCTACAGTCTGGCTTGCAAGCGGGGTTGGCTCTCAGTTCCCTTAAAGGGCAGGTCTCAGCGCTCTCAATCTTCTACCAATGCTGCCTGGCTCAAAAGCCGCAAGTCAAGACCTTCCTCCAGGGCGTTTCCCATCTAGTTTCCCCGTACAAACGGCCGCTGGAACCATGGGACCTCAACCTCGTTCTGGACGGTCTCCAGAGGTCTTCCTCTGAACCCCTCAAGGAATCCTCCCTTGCTCTTCTGTCCTGGAAGGTAACATTCTTGGGGGCAATTACGTCCATCAGACGGGTTTCGGAGCTAGCAGCACTCTCTTGCCGCGATCCTTTTCTGATCTTTCACCAGGACAAGGTGGTTCTGCACCCCCTTCCGGATTTCCTTCCAAAGATTCTTACCCAGTTTCATTTGAACGAGGACATTGTTCTGCCTTCCTTTTGTCCACACCCGGTTCATAGGGTGGAAAGGTCTCTGCATTCGTTAGACCTCGTCAGAGCTCTCAGATATTACATATCCAGGGCAGCCCCGGACTCTTTGTTCGTCATTCCTGAGGGGCCTAAGAAGGGACAGGCAGCTTCAAAGGTGACTTTGGCTCGCTGGATTCGCTCTGCGATCCAGGAAGTCTACCATTTTCAACTCAAGCCCATTCCTAGTGGGCTGCGGGCTCATTCCACGCAAGCAGTTGGTGCTTCGTGGGCCATTCGGCATCAGACTTCAGTGGAACAGGTGTGTAAGGCTGCGACCTGGTCTAGCCTACATACATTTTCAAAGCATTACAGAGTCCATACCCAGGTTTCAACTGAGGCAAATCTGGGTAGGAAAATTCTGCAAATGGCAGTAGAGCACCTCTCTCAGTAGGCGCTCCAGGCTGTCTGGGACTGGTTCCTAGTCCTTGGGTTGTGTTGTCTTCTTTTATGTTTCCCACCCATGGAAGGCTTTAGGATGTCCCATGGTCCTGTGTCCCCCAATGAGGGGTCAGAGAAAAACGGATTTTTGTGTACTCACCGTAAAATCGTTTTCTCTTAGCCATCATTGGGGGACACAGCACCCATCCTGTTGCCCTGTTGGGCCTTGGTTCTCTCAGTACCTTATTTGGTTATGACTCTTCGTTTCTCATGTTCCTCTGTTGAGAAGTTTTTACTGTTTTTTTCTCCTACTGCTTGTGTACTAAAACTGAGGTTGCCTGGCCCGGCCAGGGGATGTATACTGCAGGGGAGGAGCTATGCTTTTGCATCTACTTATGCTGCCTATCCATAGGAGGACACTAACACCCATGGTCCTGTGTCCCCCAATGATGGCTAAGAGAAAACGATTTTACGGTGAGTACACAAAAATCCGTTTTTTGCCACTTATATATATACACTATGTAACACTATATAATAAACTATGTAAGTGACAAAAAAACAGTTTTCATCAAAAACATACTAAATAATAACATTTAGTATAATGCTTATATTTAACCCCTTCAGCCCCCAGCCTGTTTTCACCTTAAAGACCCGGCCATTTTTTGCAATTTTGACCAGTGTCACTTTGACAGGTTATAACTCTGGAACACTTAAACAGATCCTGGCGATTCTGACATTGTTTTTTCGTGACATATTGTACTTCATGTCAGTGGTAAATTTAGGCCGATATGTTTTGCATTTATTTGTGAAAATTTCGGAAATTTGGCGAAAATTTTGAAAATTTCGCAATTTTCAAAATTTGAAATTTATGCCCATAAATCTGAGAGATATGTCACACAAAATAGTTACTAAATAACATTTCCCACTTGTCTGCTTTACACCAGCGCAATTTTTAAAAAAAAAAAAAAAATTCCGTTAGGAAGTTAGAAGGGTTCAAAGTTCATCAGCAATTTCTCATTTTTCCAACAAAATTTACAAAAAAATTTTTTAGGTACCACATCACATTTGGAGTGATTTGCGAAACCTAGGCGACAGAAAATACCCCAAAGTGACCCCATTCTAAAATCTGCACCCCTCACTCTGCTCAAAACCACATCCAAGAAGTTTATTAACCCTTTAGGAGCTTCACAGCAACCAAAGCAATGTAGAAGAAAAAATGAAAATTTTACTTTAACACAAAAATGTTACTTTAGCCATAAAAATTAGTATTTTCACAAGGGTATCAGGAAAAATGCATCATAAAATGTGTCGTGCATTTTCTCCTGAGTACGCAGATACCTCATATGTGGTGGAAATCAAATGTTTGGGCACACGGCAGGACTCTGAAGGCAAGGAGCGCCATTTGAATTTTTGAGTGCAAAATTAGCTGCACTCATTAGCGGACGCCATGTCGGGTTTGAAGACTCCCTGAGGTGCCTAAACAATGGAGCTCCCCCATAAGTGACCCCATTTTGGAAACTAGAGCCCTCAAATATTTTTTCTAGATGTTTGATGTGCACTTTGAACCCCTGGGGGCTTCACAGAAGTTTATAACGTTGAGCCGTGAAAAGAATTTTTTTTTTTTTTTAACTACAAAACTGTTGCTTCAACCAGGTAGTTTTTTTTATCACAAGGGTATAAGGAAAAAATGCACCATAAAATGTATTGTGCATTTTCTCCTGAGTACGCAGACACCTCATATGTGGTGGAAATCAAATGTTTGGGCACACGGCAGGACTCGGAAGGCAAGGAGCGCCATTTCACAGCAAAATTGGTTGGAATTATTAGCGGACGCCATGTTGCAATTTGAGACCACCCTGAAGTGCCTAAACAATGGAGCTCCCCCACAATTGACCCCATTTTGGAAACTAGACCCCTCATGGAATTTATATAGCCGTTTAGTGAGCACTTTGAACCCCTGGAAGCTTCACAAACGTTTGTAATGTTCAGCCGTGAAAATATTTTATTCTTTTTTTTACCACAAAATTGTTTTTTCAAACATGTAGCTTTTTTTTCACAAGGGTATCAGGAAAAAATGCACCATAAAATGTATTGTGCAATTTCTCCTGAGTACACAGGTACCTCATATGTGGTGGAAATCAATTGTTTGGGCGTAATGCGGGGCTCAGAAGAGAAGGAGCGCCATTTCACAGTAAAATTGATTGGAATTATTAGTAGACGCCATGTTGCATTTGGAGACCCCCTGAGGTGCCTACACAATGGAGCTCCCCCACATGTGATCCCATTTTGGAAACTAGACCCCCCCCATACAAAAAAATTAGTTTGGCGAAATAAAAAATACAGACATCAGTAAAAAAAAAAAAAATGAATAAAAAAAAAAAATATGAGCGCCTGCCACTAAGACCAGTGCCAAACGTGAGAGCAATGCACGAGTCTCGCATCGCATCATCCACTCCAGTCTGGAAGCGAGCAACTGCGCTGGATAATGCGATGCGAGAGGGCGGGGCGGCAGATGAGAAAGGGCGCAGCGGATGGAAGATGAGAAAGGGCGCAGCGGATGGAAGATGGGAAAGGGCGCAGCGGATGGAGGAGCGGCAGAGGATGGGAAAGGGCGCAGCGGATGATGGGAAATGGCACAGCGGATAGAGAATGGGAAAGGGCGCAGCGGATGGATGATGGGAAATGGCGCAGCGGATGGAGGAGCGGCGGAGGATGGGGGGAGGGAGGTGAGATGGGGATACCTACCTTACAGGATGGATCTAGGCAGCAGGATCACAGCAGACAGAAGAGGCAGCAGATGAAAGAGGCAACAGATTGAGGAGTGTGAGAGGGGGCAGTAGATGAAGAGGATGGGAGAGAGCAGGCAGCAGATCGGGGAGGGGGGCAGAGTCTGATGGGAGAGAGAGATGGCACATGGAGGAGGGGGGCCCCCAGAACATGGAGGGGGGAGGGTGGCTTGCAGCACATGTAGGGGGAGGGTGGCTTGCAGCACATGTGCTGCAAGCCACCCTCCCCCCACATGTGCTGCAAGCCACCCTCTCCCCACATGTGGGGGGAGGGTGGCTTGCAGCACATGGAGGGGGAGGAGGTGTAGTGGCGATGGAGAAGGGGCAGCCGATGAAGGAGGCGGCGGCCGATCGGGAACATTGGGGGCCGATTCGGGGGCAGCAGCGGCTGAAAAAGGTGGGTGCGACGGCGGCGGGGACAGTGGCGAGCATGGCGGCGGGGACAGTGGCGAGCGTGGCGGCGGGGCGATCGGGGACAGCGGTGGATCAGGAGCAGCGGCGGGGCGATCGGAGACAGCGGCGGGGCTGGCGGTGGCAGGCGGGGCGATCGGAGACAGCGGCGGGGCTGGGGCTGGCGGGCGGGGCGATCGGAGACAGCGGCGGGGCGGGCGGGGCGATCGGAGACAGCGGCGGGGCTGGGGCTGGCGGGCGGGGCGATCGGAGACAGCGGCGGGGCGGGCGGGGCGATCGGAGACAGCGGCGAGGCTGGCGGGGTGATCGGAGACAGCGGCGGGGCGATCGGAGACAGCGGCGGGGCTGGCGGTGGCGGGCGGGGAGATCGGAGACAGCGGCGGGGCTGGGGCTGGTGGGCGATCGGAGACAGCGGCGGGGCTGGCGGTGGCGGGCGAGGCAATCGGAGACAGCGGCGGGGCTGGGGCTGGCGGGGCGATCGGAGACAGCGGCGGGGATGGTGGTGGCGGGCAGGGCGATAGGGGACAGGGGCGGGCGGCAGGGGCAGCAACTTACCGATGGGCACCCTCAGGGACGGACACAGGTCACCTTGGAGAGATCGGTCACAAGACCAGTCTCTCCAATCAGAGCTGGGGGCGGTTGAAGCACCGATCACCCAGCTCCAACCAATGGCCAGTGCTACAGCAGCACTGATCAGGGCTGGATTTCAATGTTCCAGCCATTTTCAATGGCTGGAACATTACAGTGACTAATTGGCTGAGCGGCGTTCGTCAGCCAATCACAGCCTCTGTAGGTTCGGGGAGGAGGCACCACCCCTCCTGAGGTCAGGCAGAGGTCTCCTCCTTCCCGAATCTACTGTTTAATTAAACAAATTGGACTCCCCGGGGCTCCGGGACCGCGATTTCGCCATGACATACTGGGTACGTCATGGGTCGTTTAGCACCATGTCACCATGACGTACCCAGTACGTCAAGGGTCGTTAAGGGGTTAAGTGAAAAATTTATTGTAGTACAATGTGAACATCAGACATTTAAGCATTTTTATGATACAATAATCAAGATATTTAGATAAAATATAAAATATATTTATTGGAATACAACTTTAGAACACAAAATATATATATACACACACATACAAGATATATATGTAATCTACTGTATATAACATAGTGTATTACATATTTACAATTTATTACAGTTTGTGTTCTAAAGTTGTATTCCAATAACTATATTTTATGTTCTATCCAAATATCTTGATTATTGTATCATAAAAATTATTAAATGTCTGATGTTCACATACACATATTCATGTACTACAATAAATTTTTCACTTAACTATAAGCAATATATGTAGAAGTCGGAGTAAGGGAATTTGAGGAGTCTGAGTCTAAGAAACTTACCGACTCCACAGCTCTGATAATAAGTGTCACATTTTTACAATCCGCAACGTCCTTTCTTTGTGCTTTTGAATAGTGTTTTTTAAGACATAAATCAGTGACCAATTTGTCTAAATTGCTTTTTTACCAGATTGATGACGCGAAAAAAAAACAATAGTAAATGTATCATGAATACATATCAATACAGGAAGGTTTTCAACCCCAATGTGTGTTTTTCAGTAGATTCACCCAATTGCTCGCTAGGTGTGCAACATGTGTGTAATAACATACTGATGGATGGTATGCCAGAATAAGAAATTGAGGTCCATGGAAACACATTTGGCCGCATTCATACACAGTAAATGCTGTATGGAGGCACGCGGAGTCATTATGGATACATAGGGCATCTTTAATAATGGCTCACCCACAGATTTACATTCTTTTCACAATTTTACCGCCATAATATATTCTTTTGGCGGAAATCTAATATATGAATTCATGTTACTGCTTGGCAGATAGTAAGGATTAACGTGTTAAAAAAAAAATTATACAAGCTCTTAAAGACAAAGTACTTGAATTCAAGTCCAACATCAAAAAAAAGTATATGAAAATTCACAGATTACCAGATAATACGGTTCATGCGGATGGGAACGGTAAGGAATAGATCATTATCTCTGTTAAATGTGATAACTTTCCTTAATGCAAAATAGTGAAATATCAGAGTCTCAAGTAAAGCCCTCTCCCCATACACAGACTAATGTCAGCCGAACCCACTGCTACTTTACATGGTTGGCTAACCCCATAAGTGTCTGAGTGACAACTTTTTGTCGGGTAAAAATATTGATCTTGCCCTTCTGATTTTTAACTACCGTTCATAATGGGCTACCAGAAATAAGCTGCTGCCATTCTGGCAACTGCTCTTTAGGCAAGAAAGTCAAGCACTTCTGTGTGTGCGAGGGCCAACCAAGGTGGCTGCATCAACGGTCGGCCGCCAGCAATCTAATGGCAGCCTTAAGAGATACAGCAGTATCACTAAGCTGCCATGCCTAGTGACAAAGTTACGTTCATGTTTCCCAATAATGTGGTACAGAAAATCTAGCACATATATTTAATATATGATGGTGCAGACTCTTAGATTTGCTCCTTAATAGCCTCGTCTGAATGCAGATACTAGTGCCATCCAGGTGGGTCACAGCCTGAGGCTTGGAGGTAGCTCTGCTCTACTCAAGGACCATTGACACTCCGGTCTTCCTCCATGCTTCTCTCCTGTTCAGCAGCTCCCTTGTAACTTTATACTATATTAGCAGCCCTTTATTTTCCCAAGCAATATATTGGCAAATGTTCAATTCTTAAACATGTCACAAAGGAGCTTTTCCATAGGAGTGTTCCCAATAGTACGGTGAAAAAACAGAAGCTCAATGCGTTCAGAAGAAATAAATCGGAGAGATGGCGAAAGGAGAAGTAGTTTTCCAAACCTGGGGAAGAATAAAATATTAGGGATTAGATGTCCATAGGTGTGTAGAGTTAGCAGATATAATGTGATTTATTATTATTATTTATTTGGCAGATCTGATCTTTAGGACCATGAAAATAAATGGGCAAGTGAAGATTTGAGATTGCAGTTGGGCAGAACTTTAAGAAATGTCACTGAATTTATTTGTTCTTTCATTACCGAACAGGCTGGGTTGGATAATGACTTCTTGTATGTTGAGCCAACATCATCTGGGATTGATCTTGCAGGTTTTCTACTTGTTCAGGGTCTTTTAGGCCTCTTGTCTCTAAAATACAAAAATAGTATTTGGTGTTATATTCGGTTTGTCTAGGATTTGGTAAAGCATATTATTTATATTACAAAATATAATAGAAGTCATTTTCATATTTTTTTGTGAATCAATAGTACCATGAAAATGAGAAACCTTAAGAAATCTTTGTTTCTTTCTCCTTTTGGATTCATCTTTCATTTATAATTCATGGGTAATATCTATATCTTTCCTTTACTGAGATAGATCATAACTGGTGCTTTATAGCTCTATAGAGAGGAGAGGAAAACAACGAAGGAGTTAGAGGCAGGCACCAACCACCTGCTGCAAGTTCTCATTTTTTTGGGTAGCCTATAAAGGTATCACTCCTAAAATCCTTTTAACATTCTTGGGACATAGTATTTCAATTCATTAGAACTTTGAGCACCAACTGCCATCTCCTATCCCAGTAATGGGAAAGTCTTCACTGAATAGAGATTTTACACGTGAATTGAGAGTTTTGAGAATGAAAGATCACTTCTGGCAGAGAAAAAAGCAGATTTGTCTGATAAGATATATTACAAAGATTTATAATTTCAGATGAACTATTAATTTATGAGGAAAATGTTAAACCAACTGTTACTCTTTAAAGGGAATCTGTCACCAGGTTTTTGGCACAATCTAAAAACAGCACAATGCAGAGAACGAGACCCCGATTCCAGTGATGTGTCACTTATTGGACTGTTTGCTGCGGGGTTGATAAAATCACTGTATTATCAGCAAGAGATTATCATCAGAGGACTAGTAAACCTGCTGCCAGGTAGTCCTTGATATTCATGAGCTCTGTGTAACATCTCCACACCATTGATTGACAGCTTCCTGTGCATAGGCAGAAAGCGGTCAATCATTGGTGTGGGCTCATCAGTACTAAGTAATATTGGTTCGAGTGTGGTCCATTTTTTTTATTCTATTTTTTTTATGGCTGCCGCAGTGACTGAATGAGACCTCACAGTGAGAGATACTGCTTAGGTTATAGTTTCTTGAAATTAACTAGTGGAACTCGGATTTTTCTGCTCACTCGCACCATGTGCTGATCCTTTGTGTATCCTGAGATGTGTCCATTGAATCCATCACAGCTTTCCTTTGGGATGTGATATTATGTAAAGAACAATGCAGCATGTCAGCAACAACCAGTATACATTGGATGGTATACATAAAGAAGGGAGTTGGGAGTGAGCCAAATGTCAATTCTAACAGTCAAGATTATGGCCAAAATGTAGTATTTTGTAGTATTTTCAATATCTCAAAACCAGACAGATCCTCATGAAATTGTATAAATTGTTAGAATAGAAGTGAAATCTTTTGTTTATAGTTATAGAAAATAAAAATAATCACCTGGCTTAAAGAGGAGCACTGCCTTCATACAAGCAAACTCTGTTGGGTCAACACTAAGTGACTTAAATCGACTGATTGTCTCTTGAAGGATTCGAATGTCCACGCTGGAGGAAACAGATTTCCCATGGACGTTGGAAGAGAGGTCAGGCACAGACAGTAAAGGACAGCTCTCAAGGGGCATTGACCATTGGATAGCACACAGCAAGAACAGCTCACACCATGCTTCCTCCAGCAAAATGACCTACACAAATAAGAAATCAGATTTGAGATAATCTTCCAAATATTAATATTTATACTGCATATATTTAATATTTATCTGTTCAGAATGAATTTTCCTCTGTTATTGATTTAAATGTAATCGGTCATGTCCCCAAAGGCCATTAACCTGCATATATAGGGTTAATCAGTGTGTTGATAATGTCACATTCAGCCACCTTACTGAATGCTTCACTACCGAGAGTAAATTAACTTTACTTTTTCCCTTCCGGGAAATGCCAGCTTTCATTCACAGAGGCGTGCACGGAGCAGCTATAGTCATTACTGACAAAATGCAGACTTTAATATTCCCAGCCAACTATTGTGTTATTTTTTTTCAATCAATTAAAGAACAAAGTAGATATGAATTACGATTGACTATTCACTATTAACCTTGTATCGTAACCAGGCATCTACCATTTGGAAATCTATTTTATTGTGATTATTGTTTGATAGCAAAAAAAAAAATACCTTGTGTAAGTTGTCTGTAAGAAAAAAATATTTTCTGAAAGAATATTTTTTTCCTAGTAAGCCTCACTCTCCTTACACTTATATATTTCATTGACAGTTGTTATTTTCCAGAATATATTTTATATTGATGTGCGTTGAATGTAACAGGACAATGATGTGTAACTGGTGATTTACCTGATCCCTGAATGGAAGATTAGAGAAGACTGGGAGGTTCTTGGCCCATTTCACCGCCATAAAGAGAAGCCGAGCTGAGGTTTCGTACACCCCCTCTGGACTGGATGTGATGAATGCGGACATCTGAAAGTCACTAGGTGTACGTTCTGGCTCATTACTTGTCACATCGATATTTTCATCGGCTATAACAAAGGATAATGGAAGGCGATAAGCTGGCATGTTATAGTGATTCATGAGAACTTTTTATTATATGCATGCAATAAATCTGTGCTTAAATGAACTCTCCTACAGAAAATGAGCCCATAATAACCTGTTACAGACATTTTCTTTTATACAAAAGCCATTCATACTATAATAAATAGCCAATAGCTATATACATCTTTATTATCTATTGACCAAAACCAACCTCTCACCTACCTGTAATGGCTTCCTCCAGGGTGATCGGCAGCTTGAGCAGAGCGCAGCAATATAATCCAGTAAGAGGAAAGCCAGCACCGAATCCTTGGGAAACTCAGTGCTTATTATAACTTTGAACACAGATCCTCAAACATGGAGTTTCTCATGAAGGACAAAGTACTAGCTTTTCTCTTGGTGCATTATTATCTATTGGATACATGTCACCATCCGCACTGACCAGCTCTGGGATGGTTCAGACATGTGTGTGTACATTGGTCAATTGATTTTTTTTTAATCTGTTTACCCTAAACCCTAGTCCTAGTAAATGATGAATTCTCAGGAGCTTACCGTCTTCTGGTTCAAGCTTGGCGCACGTTTCTGCCGTCATCAGGCTTGCCATAAATCTGTGGTTGTGGGGTGGACTTATATTCCCTGGTACTGAATTTGGAACAGGGGTTCGTAAGTTGTTTCCTTGTGGACACAATGGAGGAGGCTCTCGAGTTGTAGCTAAGTGCTCAGCACGGCTCTCGGTGTCCAGATCAATACTGTCTAAGCGAATCTGAGCTGTACTGCGTGGCTGGCGCTCATTCTGCACTGCTAAAAAATATGGATCAACACAATAATCACAAAGTGATAGAGGAGCAGGGTGCGAGAGCTGTAACAAATAATTCTCTATAATCGCACCATACTACCAATAAGACATAGTGAGGCGAGAACTTACCATCTTTATTCATGCCTGTTTGAAGACACTTCTTTAGCCGGCAAGCCTGGCACTGGTTTCTGTGAGCTTTATCTACTGGACACATTCCTGTTCCAGCCTGACATCTGTGGTGTGACAGAAAGCAAAAATTGTGACGGATACGCTAAAAGCTTATTTAGAGTAGTATGTAAACTGTATCAGTCTCAATGTGCAGATTTCCATTTATGAAAAATGTAAAAGTGGTTAACGCTTCCTAATCTGATGCAGCCCATTGTTGAAATATCATCCACAGATATTTACGGTAAGAGCTTGATATAACTGGCTATAAAGGTCATGATCAGAAATATACATTTACTCAAGAAGATCAATATTATACATATGTCACAAGAAAACTACCCATGTATCTTACTGCTGCCGCAGTGTAATCATTGACCGTAAACCTAAATGGGACTAATGCACTAAATAATACTCAACTACACAGAAAAAAAAAATCATAGGTGTGGATTTTGAGCTTTGTATATAAAACCGTTCCCATTACTACAGTTAAGAGCTGTTGTATCGGCATAGTATCGATTGATTCATTATCAGAAATGACCCGTTTTTTGTACTCTCGATTTTTAAACAAAACAACTCATGATTTATTACATAATTTTGGCTGTTGAAGTCATTGGCGAAAGGCTACTATCTCCAGAGAAAGCAACCTATAAAAAAATAGGCTTACACTGCTCCAAATGGGCAACCATGTAATTTAGACTTGCGTTAAGTCCTCTTGGTTGTATATGAAGAACTCCATGTCCCTTCACAAATTAAAGCAGGAGTGTACACTGGGCAGACTTTTTCAGTAATGGCTTATCATATGCACAGTGTATAGGGTGTAAGTTGCTGCTGCGCTTTTTTTATATTTCTGATGCTCCAGTACTCCCGATCACTAATCACTTATTGTAATGTCTCCACATCTATGCCTTTTACACTCAATTCTCATCAGAGTACATGTACATAAAATCTGTCCTGGATAATACTGCTGGAGATGGAGGTCAGGATCTATGTCATTCACATTAACAAGGTGGCAGATTTCTTACATCTGGTTAGACTTCAGTGGTGCCCCAACACATCCAGTGATCCCCACTTGAAGATATTCAACAGTAGTAGGTAACTTAAGATCTAGAGTTGTCTTTAGGTAATGTAAATGTGGCACCACAGATTGTGACTTTACCAAACTTTTAACTGATCTGTGACTGTAACCTACCTGTAGCATGTAACAATGTAGAGGTCCAGCACTAACCGCTTGCTCACTAGCTCCCCTTGGCAACAATATTGCTGATACTAAAAAGAAGGACTATGGGCGATGCACAGAGTAAAATCTCATGACAATGCAAAATAAGGGAAGGGAGAGTGGGGAACGTCCAGACAATGGCCGTTTTGCACTTGGCAAGCCATGCTTTAACAGGACCTGTTGAAGCACGCCATGACACGCGCGAAACAGCAATCGTCTGGCTGTTCCCCACTCCCCCTTCCCTTCACCCCACAATTTGGCGATCCTATGGATTTAAAATAAAGAATCGTGGGCACAATGATGAGTGCTGCTGCTTCAAATCTTATTCCGTAACCTACCTGTAGATAAGTTTTCGGCGGACGCTTCTCTTGAAGAATCCACTGCAGCCATTGCAAGCAAAGATGCCATAATGTTTTCCACTACTACTGTCCCCACATACTCTGCACAGTAGTGCTGGGCTTGGCGCAGGTCCTGGTGCAGGACTAGGAACTGTAAGAATAGAGTAAAATTACCTACTCTACCATGGTTGTGTTTTTATATTTTTCAGCGCACACTTCACTCTTTGCGATGCAGAAGATCAAATTTACAGCAAATTTAGGGGAAAAAAAATCATGATAAAATCCGCTTATAATGAATTTTGCTGCATATTTGTGATCAAAACCGTTAAAAAAAAAACAAAAAAAAAAAAACAACAAAAACCTCTACATGTGTTATGAACAACCCCTCTTACCCCCATCCAAAAAAAAAAAACAACAAAAAACCCCAAAGAACAAAACTATGGTATAAGGTGCAGAAAACTAGTAATAAACTCTTACCTGACTGACTGTCTTCTGCGCTTGTGCTAAGCACAGAGCCGGTCGGTGAACTCATTTCACCTTACTTTCTAGAATGGTTCCTTATTGATTCTCCTCTTAGGCTGTAAGCTCCTTTCAGCCCCAGAGGTGTGAACAGAGTCCCTCTGACTTTTGAATCCTTTTTTTTCTTGTTTTAAGCAGAATACAGTATGGAAAAAGTCATCCCTTGCTGTGCGACAAAACAAAAAATCCAAGTAGATGATGATACAGGATAGATGTAAAAAGGATGAAGAGGTTTATCTTTCTCTTGGTCCTTGCGTC
The DNA here is from genome assembly GCF_048569485.1 of Anomaloglossus baeobatrachus. NCBI lineage: Eukaryota > Metazoa > Chordata > Amphibia > Anura > Aromobatidae > Anomaloglossus > Anomaloglossus baeobatrachus. The sequence continues at coordinate 442,238,006 of NC_134356.1, read as the reverse complement.
CTTCCATCAGTTTTCTTAGGGCCCAGAGATTAGCTGTTAATGCTGTGTAAGCAGATGCCTCGTCATCCTCTTACTCTTTACCATCTAAAAGGAAGGTGGAGCCACCATCATGTCTACCCCTATGGAGATGTGTCCATTCTTTGTCATCATTTTTGGAAATTCAGTGGATTTTTAATCTCAACTTGAAATTTTTGACATATGTTGTATCATATGTATTATGACATATATTGTATCAGATGTATTATGATGTATGTTGTATTTGACATATTTTGTATCAGTTGTATTAGAAAACATTCAGCACACTGGTAGATGGCATATTTTGGTAGCTGATTCCATTTTGGGAAAATTATTATTAAGTTTGCAATATACTGAAGGCAATATTTTCTAATCGCTCTTATCTTGTATATGAACACAAAATATAGTCATCACTAACTATTTTATTACTAACTATTCTTGAGTCTAAAAAGGGGAAAATAACGTTTAGGCAGGGGTTGGAAATTACACCACAAAGATGCTCAGTCATACGTTTACTTCTAAGATGGACAGCTTGGTTATTGAAAAATTATACCATAAAAAATATAATGTTTAGCTTGAAGTTTATTACATATTAAGATTACGATTGCAAAGTAATTATTTTTAAACATAATAAAAGTAAAAAATATAAGTTTTTTGATATGTAGATTTCTTTATATGATTGCTTTTTAAGAAAGTAGCAGCTGCGAGGTCAGACGAAATTCTGGTAATTAGAAAAATCCCTCAATAATCCATTTAGCTAGAAATTATAGAGCAAGCAGAAAATACACAAGACAATTAACTGACAAATATGCCCAAAGCTCAGGAATCATGTGGCAGATGGTGGGTTTACAGGGCAGGCACAGTAACTGAGGGTCTTGTCGGCCTTGGGTGACCTTTCTATAGATTGTGTATCTCTATGTAATCTCCAGGGAGAAAACCTTGGTATTAAAAACTATTTTGTGCCATGTGATATTTTAGAATAACAACTTGAAGCTCATAGTATCAATATGAGCTATTATTTTGTTTGGGGTCATAAAGAAACCTTCAACCAATCATTGTCATCAAAACTGTTGGTAATTAGTGAGTCAAAGCTGTAGCCAGAAGTTTGTTTTTTTTCAAGTGGAAACTGTTCACATGAATGTATATACCAAACACAAAACTGACAGTCACGATAAATGCCAGACATATTGCTATCTCCCTCGAAAGCTTTTTTTTTTCAATTTTGAAACTGACTTTGCCCCAGTAAATGAGAGGCGAGTCTTGGTTTTCCTGGACTACAGGCAAAAATTTAGTTTGCCCTCCTCCTATACACAGCTTAAGCTGTTTGAGTAGTCATCGTGTGAACGCTCATAATTGTATACATAGTGTCATGTGCCAACTAGCTGCTCTTCCTAATTCTCTCAAATGTTCAATGAAAAACTATAGCCCCTGCTACATTGAGAGAAGAAGTAAAAGAAGCTGCTTGGCACATGGCTGAAGATATGAAAATTGCAAGTGATTGGTCATCTGCTGATGTCGTATATATTACAGGTTATTAGTAGCATTAATTAGCCAGGCAAATCGTAACAAAGACAGATGTATTAACCCTTAACTTGTTAGACAACACAATATTTCATTAAAATAGCTATGTACCATAATTTCTGATAAGTTATGGATTGCTACAGGTGTACAGGATCAGAACCAATAACAGTATATGAATACATCACCAAAAACACCAACAGTACAGAAATACAACATTACTACCACCATCATATCGAAAAATTGAAAAAAATCCAGCACTCAAAGCATTCAACTGGAATTGTTTTATATTTTATTCATTTATTTTTATTGAATAAAATATAAAACAATTCCAGTTGAATGCTTTGAGTGCTGGATTTTTTTCAATTTTTTGATCTGGGGTGGGACCCTATCCAAGCACCAGCGACTATAGAAGGAGTGCCACATTTCTATATTCTATACACCATCATATCGAAATACAGCATCCCCAGAAACATTATCAGTACATGAACATACTGTATCACTAGAACTACCTTCAAAACAGAAATACAGCATCAGACCCACCATTAGTACAGGAATACATCATCAGTGCCACCCACAATACAAAAAAAAATTGCCAGAACCATCATCAGTACATGATTACATCATGAAGTGTAGTAGAACGATCAATCGCAATGTCAGGTGAGCCTTTTATACAATTGTATTGCATGCACCTACAACTCAAAGTATGTCCTTAATGGTAAATCGATACTAGGAGTTGTTGTTATCAGCCATCAACAGAATGCAGACCATATAGGAACCACAGTATTAATGAGATGTAGTCAGTATCCCACTACAAATTTACATTCAGTTACTTACCTTACAGGTGACATCTTCTCTGCTTGGACTCTCTCTCTTTTCTTTTTTTTCCCATATTGTTCACATGCTGTGATAATAATAATAATAATAATAATAATAATAATAATAATAATAATAATAATAATAATAATACTACCAATGACATTTTGCATCCACAACTTATCTCTTAAACTCACCGGTCTTCTGCAGCACATCCCGAGAAGGTGCCCTTAAAAATAACTATCACTAGAATGCTTCAAAATTAAAATATCTGTCCTTTGCAAAATATGACCCCCATACTGTCCTTTCCATATTGGATACACTCTTCACAATACCCAAAAATTATCTCGTCGCAAGATTCCTCCTTTCCCTCAGTAATACTCCTGCTTTTTTGGCTATATTGAAACACTTAATGTTTTCCCCTACTGTCTCCTCACATACCTCCTCCCCATACTGTCTCCTCATAAGATTTCATCTCCTAATAACAAGTCTACTTCTTTGGTTCCTTTGGAGCATGTACTTGAGCGCTTATTGACCCTTCACACTTTCACCTCTTACTATCCCCTCAAACTGTCCCCTAACTTTCCCCCAAATGGTCTCCTCATATTGTCCCTTCACACTTCCCCTTCCCCATATTGTCTCCTCCCAAGATTGCCCCAACCCTTCACCAATAACACTCCTGGTTCTTCTTCTCCACTGGAGAACTTCTGTTGCTGTTGTCTACCACCTCTGTGGAGGAGTGACGTCACTAGTGAGATCAGCTGAACTGATATCGCTGCTGATGTTGCACTAACCTGGAAGTGTCGGTCATTGGAGCTTCAATGATACCCACACCTGAATTACACAAGTACAATTGAATCCAGGGAGTCTGCATTATACATTTTCTCTTTATCGGCTGTTAGTTTGACTACTGTTTCAGAGAACCACTGAATGGCACTACTGAAAGGTAGCAAAATGCTTCTGCGTAGGAGACACATCGGGTCATCGCATTAGGCAGTCCGATGGTGCCCTCCTGTTGACTACATCAGGGAAAATGCCTCTCCTCCTATTCCTTAGTTACACTCCTGGTAATACAAGCATTTCTAAATATATAGCACCATGCAAATGTTTTAGCAGGTGTGGGAAAAATTCTGTAAAATAAGAATGCTTTAAAAATTTGTATGCTTGATAAAAATAAACTAATAATTCTAAGTGAATGAACATAAGAGAAAAATAAATCAAATCAATATTAAGTCTGACCACTCTGGCCTCAAAACAGCATCAATTCTAGGTACGCTTCAGCATCAATTCTTCTATATTTGCAAATTGATTTTGAAGGACAACAGCAGGAAGCTTGTTCCAAACATCTTGGCGAACAAACTACAGATCTTCTGTGGATGTAGACTTGCGCAAATATTTTTGTCTTTTCATGTTATCGTAGACAAATTCAATGATGTTGAGAATAAGACTCTGTGGGAGCCTTATCAGTTTTAGTAAACTATCTGTTAATTTTTTTGTGCTGAACATAAATGACATTTGTACAAAATGTATTCTGCAGCCAATCAGAGGCTTCTTTGATGGTATTGCATAATGAATAAGTATGGGCCTGTATGTCTTAGCATTGAGGACACCATTAATCTGGACCAGATCTCCATCTATGTTTGCTGAAATATCAGCCCCAAACTTGCTAGGAACAGCCACTATGCCGCACTGCTGTCTGCAAACACTAAGCATATATATAGCCTTTTGCCAAAAAATCAGCCTTTTTTACAGCTATTTTACATTCTGTTTTATGAGTCAGGAGCAGCTGCTGCCATTTTTCTGCACCTTCTTATGTTTTTAAACTTATTTGGGTCGCTTGGTGTTGTTTCCATTAACAATTCTATTTTTTAAAACATTCTTACTTTGCAGCATTTTTCCAAACCTGCCAAAATCCTTTGCATAGTGATGTATTTCAAAATGTCACAATACCTTGCTGTCGTATAGTCCCAGTGATTTACATGACCTAAATACATAGAACATACTACAACGCCCACTGGCCCACAACTTTCCCAGATAATGTCACGCAATGCCCAAAAAAGTGGGAAGAAAGTACAATTATTCTACTATTTGTTTGCAACTGATGGTGAAGGTAATGATAGCTTATGGATATTACCAGGTATAATGCATTTCTGAAAGTTTTAAAACCTATTGTGATGACTAGGGACAGAAATATAGGCTATAGACCCTGCACAAATTGAAGAGAGTCCTGGGCTCTGAATAATGTAACCAAAGCTATGGCCCTGGGAAGAAACCAGAAGATTGCAGTTTGGGTGTAATGGGAGTGGGACCTAGGGGCGCTAGTGTTTGGGGCTTGAATGTCAGCTGGAGCTTTAGATCCTGTGAATTTTGCTTGTTGGAGATAATCCCTGTAAGTGGTCGGTATTCCTAAGGCCGGGGCCACACTGGTGAATGATTTTCTCGTCTCATGTGAGACAATCGGCTGCATTATGCTAATGGCACTCGGCCCAAACTCTGCTGCGAGCGTGAGCCGAGTGTCATTAACTCAGATTCTTGGATGACATCAGAGTGCACAATGTTTCACACGCATGCATAGTATGGGTTCACGCTGGCCAAAATACGCTGCCAATTGCAACGTGTAGCATTTTTCTTTCTCATGACAAATCTGCATGAGAAAAAAAAAAATGCTGAACATCATTGCTCCATAGCATAAAGTTGGAGCAGGTGTTATCGAATAAAACATCAGAATACTGGCCCAATTTATACACAAATGTGAGCTCTCTCTCTCTGTGTGACCGACGTGTATATTGTGATTTGTGCTCTGGTCACTGTCCACATACGGTGTGTTTTTCAACTTTTATGATGTTCAGTATGTGACCTTCACTTGTGTGTACTGTGCTGTGTACTTACGTTATTGCATGTTCTCAGTGACAGTAACAAAATTATAATCTTGTGATACCTTTTAATGGCTAACTAAAATAAAATGAAGTGATGTTACAAAGCAAGCTTTCGAGACATCTCAGGTCCCTTCCTCAGGCATGGTATGACAAAATATCTGCAGAAACACAAATATATGCACAAACAGAGCAGAGGGATGGCATAATAAATGGACATTTAAATAAACAAACACTGAGCTTAGAAAGTGAATCATTAATTAGCTTTGATTAGTGGTGTGAGAGTTTTATTGTCCCAATATCCATGTAGGATCAGAGGTTTGGTGAATCTCTGGAATAGACTCCTCAGATTTTGTAATGGCCCATTACAAAATCTGAGCAGTCTGCTCCAGAGATTCACCAGACCTCTGATCCTACATGGATATTGGGACAATAAAACTCTCACACCACAAATCAAAGCTAATTAATTACCAAAACCTTTTCAAGTGTGCTTACGTGACATGACTAATTTGTGCTGTGTGTGTAGGGTATGGTGTACTTGTGTGACTTGTCTGTGTTCTCTATCACATATGCGGTGTACTTATATGACATGTCTAACGTGCCCTATGGGACTTGAGCGCGGTCTTTGTGTGAAGCATGCGGTGTACTGATGTGATGGTGTGTGAACTGTGATTTTCTGACATGGGTTCAGAATTATTTTGCTGGATGAGATATTTGAATTAAAGGGGTTTTCAATTTCTCTTTTTTTGTACCTATAGGTTTGCATTCTCCACATTCTACGTTTTTTTTTTTTGCTGCCGCTGATCTTTCATTAAAAGCTACAACGGTGATGTAACAAGTACAGTGCAGATGACTGCTGCAGTCAATCATTGGGCTCAGCAGTCAAGCGGAGGTATATGGCACAAGCTGCTCAGGCCAGTGATTGGCTGCGTGGTCAGACATCACTGCTGCAGCTTGTAAACAAAGACAGCAGAGAGGCATCGCTGGAGCACTAGTAACCGATTTTACAAAACTTTAACAACCCATAAAGATAAGGAGCTCTATACACTATTCTCACACAGGTGCCCTTGGCTCTCAGTGCCCATCCTTGGTGACAACAGGACGGAGGTGATCTTGGAAGGCACAGTGAATTTGCTTGTATGCCCCTTTCTACTTTCATGGACTGCACCTATAAAAGGTGTCTCTTGTACATAGTGTTTGAAAACATGTGACCCTGATGTGGGGGTCTTAATACATTTACTATGTGGCGCCCCTGACCTGGTCAGGAACCACTGAGTACTGCACCCATGCTGGGACAGTACTTTCAGGTACTTCTAAAGGCTGGAATAGGGTGTGTACGCACAACCAGGTCTCCCAAACCTTAGAGGGGACCCTTGGGCAGACCCAAGAGGGGACGTTCCTCCACATCTCATCTAGGGGTGTAGGGGAGGGGCTGGAAGCTAAGGTTGCAGTGGCTGTAAGGAAAGTAGGAGGAGTTAGTCAGTCTGACAGGAGAAGGCGCAGAAAGAGTGTGCTGGAGGAGCGACACGCGCTGACACGCTAGTCAGACCCTGCACGTGTAGTACCCCTTAGTGGGGGAGAAAGGTTACCAGCAAGTCGGTCAGAAAGACGCTGAGGAAGTCAGCTGGTTGAGTACGGAGACTCCTGGTGGCTAGGCACGCACGGGGAACAGGTCCCTAGAGTAGACGTCCATTTACTTGATCTGCTAAACCTGCCGGTGAGGGGAACCGCAAGTCCCACACCAACCAACTAGAGTCTGAGCATCAGCAGCAATGAGGGGGCCCATAAGGAGGATAGAGCACAGAACCATCTTCCTTGGTCCACGCTGCCAGCAAATGGTCCAAAAAGGGGAGAAAAGGCAGTAGCGACTTCCCTGGATGAATCCCACAATACTTCAAGTAAGGGGTTATCTGAAACAAGAAGTGCTAGGAAGGCGAGTTAATGGTTACCCTTAGACCGGCCTAACAAAATACCTGGTTCCTCCTGGTTAATCTCAGCATCGCCCGGGTTACCACACCCATAACAACAAAAGTGAGTAAACAAGTTGAAAGACATCTCGGACTGAGACTGAGTTATTCTGGGACCTGTTGTTCCACGCGCCCGAGCCCCTGGGCCAGCCTCACTCACGGGAGGCCATACCACCCGACTGCAGACTCCATCAGCCTCAGACGCTCGTTAAAAGCTGCAGTGGCGGTCACCCATGACCCTGACCGCAAACCGTGAGTGGCGTCACGACTCCCATGTAAATAAACCGGACATACCTGTAGCCAGAAATACCAAAGTGAAGACCCTGTGGCGTCCCTGAAGGTGGAGTGGCGTCCCTGGGCGATCGCTGCAGGTGGGCGACACAACTATACTATGGGTATTTAAATTTCTCTCGTAAAGATGGAGTTACACGCCTAATTCGCACAGCCAAGATTGCACTTTGTTGCCGCTATGTAGCTATAATGTATGTTAAAATGATCTCTGTGATCAGCAAGTGCAGCAGATTATTCTTGTAATACCTTTCATGGCACGGTGGCTCAGTGGTTAGCACTGCAGCCTTGCAGCGCTGGGGTCCTGAGTTCAAATCCCACCAAGGACACCATCTGCAAGGAGTTTGTATGTTCTCCCCGTGTTTGCGTGGGTTTCCTCCAGGTTCTCCGGTTTCCTCCCACACTCCAAAGACACACAGATAGGGACTCTAGATTGTGAGCCCCAATGGGGACAGTGTTGCCAATGTATGTAAAGCCTTGTGGAATTAATAGCGCTATATAAATGAATACAATTATTATTTATAAATATATCCAAGGACCCCCTGTGAGGCAGTGGATAGAGGCTGACTATATGGTTAGGTTTCATGGTCACGTGGCCCCACCACTTATAGGCTCTAGCGCTATACAGGTTTCTGACCATGCTGGAACAAAAGCCTTCATCTTTGTTGTTTACATACGGTTATGGGTTTTCTATGGCATTTACCCCGAGTAAATATATCAATGAGCTTACATAGATTATGTTTTATTTGGCATAAACTGAACAAATAAAACTGTCATAATACCAGAAAACCCCTAACATTAATGGGACACATGACGCAATATACGAGTACATGTATTCTAAATGGCAATAAGCAAAAAAGTAAATAATATAGTAAGTATAAACAAATCAAGAGGATCAATGTCTACTGCAAGCCTTCATCCCTTCAGTGGAGGGATCAGAAAAACAGCATGTTCAGAGCCAACACATTAATCACATAATCCCGTGCTAATACGTTTACACATTGCATTAAAGTGAGACGCAAGCAATTACTGTATGAGGAACAACAGCACAGACCACCCCCTCCCTACATCACTGCCTGTCAGCCTTATATACTGAAGGGATAAATTGGATAAGATCATTCCACTCTGACTCTCTTCCTTAAAAATATGAGATCAGTATAGAATTACAAGTCAGATCCACCATAATAACAATAATTAGGTTTTCTTTGTGCCTTTTCTTCTAATAGAATATAAAGCTATCCTAAAATAGTTCTTAAATGTTAAATCACATTTGAGCACGGATTTGTAGTTGATATCCAGTTATCACCTAAAATAAGAAGTTACTCTGTAAATAAACTGCACTATTCCTCACCAAAATTTGATGCAAATCTTTATATGGCATGGTGGGTTGAGAATCTCATGAATACCATGTCAAATCGCTTCACCTCACCTGGTTGTGCACTCCTGCTCTTCAGCCTGATTTTAGTTCTTTATTAGCAGGTTCCTATTCACCCATAAATTGTAGGTTTTTTAACCCAAAGAGAGGCATTCGTTTGATATAGACTCAACAATAGGAGTTCGCCTTGGTGTTGGCTGTTGGGCTCACATAATAAGACTGGCCATTTTTGTGTCTTGAGTATCTCAATTTTTACATTTTTTTTTTATTTCAATAAATTTTTATTAAGATTTTACATAATACAGGTTATACACCACAACAAACATGTGGACAGTTGAAAAATTTGTCCTATAACAGCAGGACAATACAATTCAAAGTAAAAACAGATAACAGCTCAAAATTCTGCATAGTAGGGTTAGGGCATACAATTTGCAACATAGGAAGCAAGGGTAGGGATGATAGGTAATAAGATAACAGGTCCACCAATCAGAACTGGAAGGACGAGAATTTGGACACCACCCAGGGGGACCAACGATTCCTTATTTTATTTTTGGTAAATAGTTCTGAGGTCAGAAGCAGCTCGTATTGGTAATGTTTATTGATTTTTTGGATAATTTCCAATATAGAGGGGATAGTTATTTCTCTCCAGTGGTCTGCCAGACACATACGTGCTGCTATTAGAATGTGTGATACAATTGGTCTCAGATCGCCAGGGAATATACGTAAACCGATCCCCAAAACTGCTAGCGGACTGCTCAAACTTCCAGCCAGGCCTGTAACTGAGGTAATAATGTTAGACACTTCTTCCCAAAAAGGCCGGATGAGCGGGCAATCCCACAACACGTGCCCTAGGGAACCAACACCCGAGCAGCCCTTCCAGCAGGATTGGGGATAGGAACCACGGAATTTGGAAATCTTCAGCGGGGTGTAGTACCAGTCAAAGTGAACTTTCTTAAGCTGCTCACGATGATTGATACAGCAGGAATATTTCTGCAGGTCGCCAGAAGTGGACCACCATTCGTCTGGGGTTGAGGAGAAAGCAAGAGTCCCTTCCCAGTGCCTCATATATGCTTGTTTAGGACCATTACTGGGGGAATTAAATACTTTATATACTACCGAGAGGCCGTGTTTTTGAGAGGAGGAGGAACTAAAAAAAAACGCTGTATTGGCGAGCAAACAGCATTATGACAGGATAAGGGAAATACACATGAATTTAAAAAAATGCCGAATTTGACAGATACTGGTAGAAGTTATTTCTGTGAAAGCCAAATTCATCCATTAGCACAGAGAAAGGTTTCAACTCCTGAATTAAGACGATATCTTTCATGACCATAATACCATTCCTCACCCAATTGCCTAACTCAAATTTAATCACCTGATGAGTAGAGACCAGATCAGACCAGTAAGAAAATGCCACTTTCATTGTCTGCAGAGGAAGAGAGGGGGCAAAGGAACTAAGTACTCGTGCCTCCAGTAGAAATCTCAAAGTCGCACGCGGGGCCAAGTATTTCTCCATAAGCACCCATTTGTGAGTACTAGAATCATCATGCCACTCCCTTAACGCCTTTAGAACCGCTGCTTTATGGTACAAATAAAAATTCGGGACCCCCAGACCACCATGTGAATAATTATAAAATAAGGTAGACATACCAACCCTAGGTTTCTTTCCAGCCCAAATAAATCTGCTCCCAACTGCCTGCAGGAGAGAGAGAAACCTTTTGGGGAACCTCAAGGGAAGACAGCGTAATAAATAAATAATTTTTGGTAGGAACATCATCTTAATTATCTGAATGAGCGCCATCCAGGAAAGGGGTAAATGTATTTGATTGTCTGTGTCCTTTCGAATGGAATCCAGCAGAGTATTAAAATTCTGTTTGACAATATTGGAAAGTGTACAAATCCTTAGCCCTAGGTACGAAAAGCCGTCCTGGGACCAAGTATAAGGGACAAGTGAGGAGATTCTATCTCTAACAGATGGTGGAACATTAACTGAGAAGAGAACCGATTTTCCTTCGTTTAGCTTGTAATGTGAAATCTTAGAAAATTCAAGGAGAGCGTTTTTGATCCCTATCAATGATCTTTCACTATCAGTGCAAGAGAGTATTAAATCGTCTGCATATAGACCGATCTTATGTTCTACAGGGCCTATTTTAACTCCAGAGATTTCCGGGTTGTGCCTAATGGACTCCGCCAGGGGCTCTATGACTAAAGCAAAAATTATTAGGAGAAAGGGGGCAACCCTCGCGGGTACCATTAGTCAGGTCAAATCTATCAGAATAAAAGCCTGCTGCACAGACCGAAGCATTTGTTTTTTTTGTATAAGGCCATAATAGCACCCTTTATATTACCAGAAAAAACAAATGTGTAATTTGTACATGTTTTTCATAGCAGTAATGCATATTTATAGTCCTATATTCATTGTTAACTTATCTTAGCACTGCAGTGTGCAACTGTCTTTTTTTGTTACTTTATATATCTATATTGTCTCATGGTTCTCTTCTTGCAATGGCGATGTTATCATAAGTTTGTGGTTCATTTTAGAGATGGATGATTGCAGAATCCTTTCCTATGGTGAAGAATAACCCCTTCACAATATTCACCTAAGTGAAGAAAACTCTCCAGGAAGTAGGCGTTTTAGTTTGTAAGTGTAGCACCCCTGAAGACATCAGGTTGCTACAAGGTTCTGCAATCCCACAAGGATGCAGGTCCTACCCCCTTATGGACCCAGAACTCCAGTGCCGGTACCAACGAAAACCCAGGTAATCCCAGTTTTCCGAAACAATCTCCCATACAAACAATGGTACCCAGCTAGGGTGGGACCAATGGATGGCCGCCTAGAGGTGGAGCAACTCCAGTCCACTAGTTGACCAGGTGGGAGGGGCAGACTGTGGAGAGTAGTCAGAGACAAGTGTCAGACAGGCGAGAAGTGAAGGTGGAAGTAGAGTGACGACCGTCAACCCAAGTCAGATCATCTGGTACCCAGGAGAAGTGGTTGCCGGTGGAGTACTCCTGGAACCACGCACAGAAGGGGTACAGGTCCATAGGACAGGAAAGAGCTTCAAGACGACCTGTTAACACCTACAAATCAAAGGGGACCATCAAGGACCTTGCTGACCGTAAAGAATCAAAAACCGAATCTAGATACCAAGGTAAAGTATGATCATCATAAACCGAAAATTTCTTTTACCTTAAAACCATAATTTTTATTTGACATATATGCCACAGAGTACATACATACATTGAATATGATAAAAAATTATTAAATTATTTTGAAAAAAAAAAGAAAGGTGGGAAAAATTATAAATATCCTTCTCTCACCCTTCCTCAGATACGGAGGTCGGCGTCCTAATTGATCATGACGCCCCCGTTCCTCGTCGACTGACGTCCTCTGCTGACCCTTCACTCACTCTCAAAAATATCCCGTGTATCTATATATCAGTGGGTAAGGTGCAACACCAAAGATAAAGCCCACAAGAGTAGTATGTACACATAGAATGTGCGGAGAAAAGGGAACTATGTCCGTCACTATTCATCCGTCATTGACTATTAGGGATGGGCCAGACTAAGTCCTTAAGTCGACATTCAATAGATTTCTAATATTGACTTAAGCTGTTTTTTGTCCAGGATTCACCCTACGCGTTTTGCCCCTTAGTTAGCAAATAGGGACTCATCAGGGGTATATCAGCATGGATCCTTGAAACTCACAGCTTCAAACCTAGAATAGAACAAAGGGGTTTTTTTTTATTTTATACTATAGGAACCACTGTTGCCATCAATACGGATATAATCACCACAGTATGGCATATAAATTGTGAATCACTGACCATTTACATAAAATAGCACCGGGACCAATAGATAATATGGTACGTCCTCCAGGAACAATATTACACCACTTGATGCACCTGACAATCAAAATGGGGGCCATTTTTAATGTCACTTACAAATATTTGGTTAAGCATAGGCTCGATTGAATATATATTTCTGAGGAAAAAAGTGTACCAATCTAATACCTGGTAGATTGCTGCTGAACATAGAGTCTGAATTTAAATCGGGTTCAGGATATCTTGCCGCAACAGGTAGAATCCGTGCATCCAGCACCTAGTCATGTGGAGTATGCAACCTTAATAAAATTATTCCAAAAATTATGTACCAATTACAATCATCCTCACGTATGCACCCAGATTGTGCACCCCACCAGCCTGTTGATAGAGGGTGACACTCAGAGCAAATAGTACCTCACCACCTGAAATGTGTGCTTCCACCAGTCAGTACATAGCCAGGATTTCAGATCCTTAAATACCAGAGTCCTTAGATAACTTTCAAGTCCTCTGCAATACCAACCACATAGTAGACATTATTGGCAACCAGCCCGCTGTATCTATATATTATATATATATATATATATATATATATATATATATATATATATATATATATATATATATATATATATATATATATATATATATATATATATATATATATATATATATCATACATCAGAACTTCACAACACAAAGATTAAAAAAATTCAAATACCTGAATCTCATCAAGAAGGTAATCCCCAGGTAACGATATGTACTCCATCTGGGCGTTCATTCAGTAACTGATACTCCATATCCAGTTACAATAGAAGAAACCGCGCCAAAATCAGGCTATCGAATCATTTCCTGTCAGGCAGTGCAACCACAAAAGGTGCCCACGGTTCTTTTACACTCGCAGACAGTTCCGATGTAGAAATGTTCCCATCCATTGCGCACGCGCGCCTCATACCTCGCGCATGTGCACTGTAAACACCTAAAGCCATTATAGTCGCGTCTGAACATTACACTCGTGCACATCCAGCAGCAGCGTGCGCTCGTGTGTTAGGGTTCCTACACTGTTTTATTACATATATGTAATGGATATTCAATATCACAGCTCTGTAATACTGAGATTAAATATGTTATATAGGTCCACTATAGACCATAATTAAATAGAGATATATGGCAGAATCTCAATTTATCCTGTTACATGAAGCTAGTATAGCTAATTTGCTCAATCAGGCCGTCTGGATATGCGGACTCCATCCAAAAAATCCATCTGGACTCCCTTTGTAATAGAATTCTGTCCCAATCACCCTTCCGCACAGGTTCAGGGATTGTCTCGATGCATTTAAATTTGACGTCATCAAATTTGCCTCCATGCTCCGAATTAACATGCCTTGCTATCGGGGTATCTCTATCATTACGGATGTCCCCAAGGTGCTCCCCTATCCGAACACGTAGTTGTCTTTTTGTTTTTCCAACGTAGTTTTTCGGACAGGTACACGTGAAGAGATAAATTACCCCTTGGGTCCCACAATTTGCAAATGATCTGTTCTTATAGACCCTCCCAGTCCGTGCGCTACGGAATTCCTTGGATGGATCAATAAAATTACAGAATTTACAAGACCTACATTTAAAAGTCCCGTGCTCCCTTTGTTGTAACCATGTAGATCCTGGATTCTCAGGAGAAAAATGACTCTTGACAACCAGATCCCTGACGTTACATCTTCTTCTGAACGTCACTGCAGGGTATGGGAAGATTGTCTCCTCTAGGTCTCTGTCCTATTTAAGTATACTCCAATGATTGCGCAGAATCCTCATGACTTGGGAGTTCTGATAGTCATATGTTGCCATCAATCAAGTTTTGGTCGTTTCTTCCTTCTTCATGGTGTTATGCAGAAGGCTCGGTCTCTCCGTCCGGGCTGCTTGATTAAAGGCATTACTTATCATTTTTTTCGGGTAACCCCGATCACAGAATCTTTTAGATAGTTGAGACGCTTGTCACTTAAAATCTTGATCGTTCGAACAGTTTCTGTGAATAAGCATAAACTGTCCCTTCGGGATCCCCCTCTTCAGATTGAACGGATGATAGCTCTCCCATCTGAGAAAGCTATTTGTTGAACTCGGTTTTCTATATAGTGTCGTTTCCAAAAGTCCATCCTCACCTTTCTTAATAAAAATATCAAGAAAAGATATTTTATCTAATCCGATTTCGTAAGTGAATCGAAGTCCCATATTGTTCTTATTCAATTCACCCACGAATTCCTCAAATGATTGAATACTACCTGACCAAATGACCAGTACATCATCAATGTACCTCCCCCAGAAATAAATCTGGGGGTGCCAATTGACTTCCTCATCCCCAAACACTACTGTATTCTCCCACCAACCGTAAAGAATCCGAAGACTCTGTAGCAAAGGGAGAACCGGGGACAGGACCAATGACTCCAACCCCACAGGGTTCATGCTACCGTCAGGCGGACAGAAGTAGAAGTAGACAAACCACAGAACGGGGACCCCCAGTGTTCTATACCACCTGGACCCACTTACCAGAGACAGGTGCAGGGGAAGAAGGTACCAGAGAAACCAGACTGGCACTGGGATGAAGGCAACCTGGAGGAGAAACCAGCCGGCCTTGGGCCCCCAGGTACCAACTCAGAAAAGTGAGTCAATCAATTGCAATGAATACCTGCATGGACTCACTTCTTCCGATGCCCACTGCACCATACACCCGCTGGGGCAAAACCCTACTTGTGGAAGGACTTCCATACTAGCTGCCAATACCACCAGCCCCAGCAGAGACATTCTTCAGCGGCGGCTCCCTACATTTAGCCGCAACACCGCAAGTGGCATCACGTATAAACTTTATTCAACAATCCCGTGTAAATATCCCCATTACAAAAAAGGGCCCAGGTAACGGTCACCACTGTGAAATTCCCCAGACGTACACTGACCGGAACAGAGTACCCCATATCCCTGGGTGCTACATAAGTCTAACATAAAGAGAACACTTCATAACAGCAAATAGAGGGTTCACCACAATATGCGAACCAATAATTAGTTAAAATAGGAAGCCCAGATTGTACTTTGCAAAAAAAAAAGAAAAAAGTCTACAGTAGGCAACCCAGTTCTGGAAAAGCATTCATTGGACAGATGAAACTAAACAAATGGAGATCAACCTGTACCAGAATGATGGGAAGACGAAAATATGGAGAAGGCTTGGAATATCTCATGATCCAAAGCACACCATATCATCTGTATAACATGGTGGAGGCAGTGTGATGGCATGGACATGGATGGCTTTCAGTGGCACTGGGTCATTAGTGTTTATAATTATTATTTATTATTATAGCGCCATTTATTCCATGGCGCTTTACAAGTGAAAGAGGGTATACATACAACAATCATTAACAGTACAAAACAGACTGGTATAGGAGGAGAGAGGACCCTGCCTGCGAGGGCTCACAGTCTACAGGGAATGGGTGATGGTACAATAGGTGAGGACAGAGCTGGTTGCGCAGTGGTGTACTGGACTGAGGGTTATTGTAGGTTGCAGGCTTGTTGGAATAGATGGGTCTTCAGGTTCCTCTTGAAGCTTTCCACGGTAGGGGAGAGTCTGATATGCTGAGGTAGAGCGTTCCAGAGTATGGATGTACAGAGTACAGAGTTTATTGATGATCAAATCACAGAAAAAAAAACCCTGTAAAAAAATATCATTTCTTAATAATATTTAAAACATTAATACAGTAGAACCTTGGTTTACGAGAACAATCCATTCTGGGAGTGTGCTTGTAAACCAAGTTACTCGTCTAGCAAAGCAAAATTTCCCATAGCAAATAATGGAAGCTCAGACAATTCGTTCCACAACTTATTCAATGTCCCATCCTGGTCCCCTAGTGTGCCATTCCACAAACGCACAAAGACGCACATTATGCTCACCTTACCTTCCGTTCCCTAGCTGGCCTCCTGGTTTTGTAGTTCGCCGGTACATGATGTGTATCGCGACCGATGCCAGAGCTTCCGCTGCCAGCTTTTGAGAAGCGGCTGACAGCGGAAGTTCCTCCATCATCGCGATGGTTACCCGATACACATCCTGTACCGGCGAACTACAAGAACCAGGAGGCCGGCGAGGGAATGGAAGGTGAGGTGAGCATAATATGCGTGTGTGTGTTTGTGCGGACTGCAAGAGTGGGTCAGAGCGCGGTTAAAGTACGGAACCGGAAGTGTGTGTGCGGTGAGTATTTTCTCGTACATCAAAGATTGCTCGTAAACTGAGTTACAAATTTACAGCAAGCTTTGCTGGTATAGCGAAATACTTGCACACCAAGTTACTTGTAAACCGAGGTATATAATGACGGCCAAACAAAAAATTAATTCAACGGTCAATCTAATGCTACATATAACCCAGAAGAGGGTGACAATAGTTAAAATATGATCTAGATAGCAGTAGAAGAATATACCTCAGGGGTATCCAACAAGATGTCATGCTAGTATATCCCTAATGAGAGGTATGCTTTATTGCTTGTCCAACAATCCCAAGGTGTTAGTACCCGTAGGGAAAGTCTAAGTAAAAAAAAGAGCAGTCCTCTAAATGTCAGAGGTAGTTCAACAGGATATAAACTGTGTCTATGGATATTACCCAATAGACCTGATCCCAATTACAGATAAAAGGATTTTTTTTTTTGAGGCGAAAGAGAAAAATACCAAGATTTCAAACAGGTACAGAACTCCCCTCTTGTCTTAAAGCAAATCAGCCAACGCGTTTCTCCTTATTTTTATATTGGTTCATCAGGGGTATTACAAAAATGTAAACAGATACTATAGGTTATATATAGTAAGAGACGATACACAGACCATTAATAAAGTGCCAATGTGCACATCTTTTGACATCACACATTACAAATTGATAGTAACATACAGTGCTGGCCAAAAGTATTGGCACCCCTGCAATTCTGTCAGATAATTCTTAGTTTCTTCTTGAAAATGATTGCAATCACAAATTCTTTGGTATTATTATCTTCAGTTATTTTGCTTGCAATGAAAAAACACAAAACAGAATTAAACAAAAATCAAATCATTGATCATTTCACACAAAACTCCAAAAATGGGCCAGACAAACGTATTGGCACCCTTAGCCTAATACTTGGTTGCACAACCTTTAGCCAAAATAATTGCGAACAACCGCTTCCGGTAACCATCAATGAGTTTCTTACAATGCTCTCCTGGAATTTTAGACCATTCTTCTTTGGCAAACTGCTCCAGGTCCCTGAGATTTGAAGGGTGCCTTCTCCAAACTGCCATTTTGAGATCTCTCCACAGGTGTTCTATGG
Source organism: Anomaloglossus baeobatrachus (assembly GCF_048569485.1). Lineage (NCBI taxonomy): Eukaryota > Metazoa > Chordata > Amphibia > Anura > Aromobatidae > Anomaloglossus > Anomaloglossus baeobatrachus. The sequence continues at coordinate 442,220,018 of NC_134356.1, read as the reverse complement.
GATTCAGGTCTGGACTCATTGCTGGCCACTTTAGTAGTCTCCAGTGCTTTCTCTCAAACCATTTTCTAGTCCTTTTTGAAGTGTGTTTTGGGTCATTGTCCTGCTGGAAGACCCATGAGCTCCTGAGGAAGACCCAGCTTTCTCACACTGGGCTCTACATTATGCTGCAAAATTTGTTGGTAGTCTTCAGACTTCATAATGCCATGCACACTGTCAAGCAGTCCAGTGCCAGAGGCAGCAAAGCAACCCCAAAACATCAGGGAACCTCCGCCATGTTTGACTGTAGGGACCGTGTTCTTTTCACGCCTCTTTTTTTTCCCTGTAAACTCTATGTTGATGGCTTTTCCCAAAAAGCTCTACTTTTGTCTCATCTGACCAGAGAACATTCTTCCAAAACGTTTTAGGCTTTCTCAGGTAAGTTTTGGAAAACTCCAGCCTGGCTTTTTTATGTCTCGGGGTAAGAAGTGGGGTCTTCCTGGGTATCCTACCATAGAGTCCCTTTTCATTCAGACGCCGACTGATAGTACGGGTTGACACTGTTGTACCCTCGGACTGCAGGGCAGCTTGAACTTGTTTGGATGTTAGTCGAGGTTCTTTATCCACCTTCCGCACAATCTTGCGTTGAAATCTCTTGCCAATTTTTCTTTTCCTTCCACATCTAGGGAGGTTAGCAACAGTGCCATGTGCTTTAAATTTCTTGATGACACTGCGCACCATAGACACAGGAACTTTCAGGTCTTTGGAGATGGACTTGTAGCCTTGAGATTGCTCATGCTTCCTCACAATTTGGATTCTCAAGTCCTCAGACAGTTCTTTGGTCTTCTTTCTTTTCTCCATGCTCAATGTGCTACACACAAGGACACAGGACAGAGGTTGCACCAACTTTAATCCATGTCAACTGGCTGCAAGTGTGATTTAGTTATTGCCAACACCTGTTGTTAGGTGCCACAGGTAAGTTACAGGTGCTGTGTATTACACAAATTAGAGAAGCATCACATGATTTTTCAAACAGTGCTAATACTTTTGTACACCCCCTTTTTTATGTTTGGTGTGGAATTATATCCAATTTGGCTTTGACAATTTTTTTTATTTTTTTTCATTGAAGACAAATTAAATGAAGTTAATAATACCAAAGAATTTGTGATTGCAATCATTTTCAAGAATAAACTGAGTATTATCTGACAGAATTGCAGGGGTACTAATACTTTTGGCCAGCACTGTATGCTCTTGATGTCACACTGGTGACAGAGTAGCAGGTAGCTATATTTTTGTAACATAGATGTGTCCATAGTCACTAGGACGCAACTTCATTTCTTGTTACCGGGCTCTTGAATTTAATCCTGCCTCCTAAAAAAACATTGTGCTTTAAAAAGGTGGACATGTCTTTTATAGGGGAAAGAAGAAAAGTGGGGGACAATCCCCCAGCAAACAAGCAAAATGCTTGTTTATTGGGTAAAATGATCTTTTATGCTTCACAAAAAATCATCATGTTTGGCAGCACATCATCTCGTATAAACAGTTCCAGCCTATCTGCCACACAATGATCTAGAACAGATTGCTCAGTAAACATCATTAATCATCTTGAGATAGGATGATTTTTTGTTTTTGGATTTTTTTTAATCTTGTCTTTTCCTCCCCTTTTTCTGACAGCCATAACGTTCATTATGTTCCCGTCAATGTAGGTGTATGAGAGCTACTCAAAAATGGATAAAAAAATTTGCAAATGAGATGAAGTTGTTAGAAACCTTCAATTCCACTGTGGGGTTTTTTTTTTGGGGGGGGGAGGGGGGGGAGTGGTGGGGTTACAGCATTTATTATATAGAAGAAATTACCTGGCAACAAGATTCTCCAGGTCAGTACAAATACAGTGATACAAAATTAGTATAGTTTTTATATTATAGTAAAAGAAAAACCCCAAACCCCTAAAATTTAAAAAAAAAAAAAAAAAAATTAAAATATTGTTTTTGCCTCCATTTTCCTTATTTTTCTGCTGATCTAGATTTGTGAGGGCTTGCTTTTTGTCAAGCTGTGACAAGTTTTTCAAATATAGCCATTTCGGGGTAAATACAACATACTTATGTATTTCTATATTGATAAAATTCATTGATTAAGCTAGTAAAACCAAATCCACACAAACTGTAATGGAAAGATTTGTTTCCTCTATGTTTTAGACTCACTGCTGGGTTTAGTTTTGACTGAGGCAAAATTGTATTATGTGAAAGCACATTAGTAAGGACCTTTCACCACTTTTTACATGTTAAATTGTATCATGAGGAAGTGGCTGAAGATCTAAATATTTTTTTTTTTATTTCTCATCTTCATTGAAGGGATATTAGTTTGCAAAGTATATATAACTTCTTCTTCATCCAGGTACAGAATTTTCTTTTTTTTTTTTTTTTTTTTTGGAAGGGGGGGGTTACTTTATACCCCTGCATGACATTGCTCAATCATAAGCAGGAAGCATACACAGAAGGGGGAAAAAAAAAAGAAAGCGTCTCAAGAGCAGCTCGTGATATGGTAGGATTGAAGGGGCTAACAAGTAAATAAAAACTGGAGACCTCACTGCCAGCATCTACTGTGATTACAAAAGTAGGAGGGCGAAAAGCACATCTGTGTGTCATTACAAACACTGCTTTGCAACTATTACAGGCATCTGGGAATAATGCACAGCGGTGTTTATAATTACAAAGTAAGCATCGGCAGTGAAATCTCAGTGTTTTCTGGTTTTACACATTAGTCTTATCATATCACACTGAGAAAGCCTGTCCTTAACTTTCCTAAGGCTAAGTTCACACAGTGCACCTTTTGCTGCGTTTTTGAGGTCACAAAGATGCACCTAAATGCATGCATTTCCTACTCCCAGCAAAGTCTATGAAATTTCTATTTTGCTGTCGACACTGTACATCTTTTGCTCGCTGCATCTTGGCTGCATTTTTGAAGATGCAGCATGTCAATTCTTTTTGCGTTTTTAATAGATTTCACTTACAAATCGCATTGGGAAAACGCAGTAAAAAAAAACTCGTGCGTTTTTGTCATGGGTGTGTTTTCAGAAAATTAGATGCACTCTCAAGATGCACTCAAAACGCATATTATAAAAGATGCCCTGTGTGACAATAACCTTTAGGCCCTGTGCGCACTAGAAACTAGAATTTTCTTAAGAAAATTCCGTAGGGAAATGAAGGAAAGCGATCCAGCTGAGTGACCAGGTGATTTATTCAGTGCAGTACAGACATGGCATAGTCGTGGTTAACGCGTTTCTGGCTTAACGCCCTTAATCATTATGGTTATGATTAAGGGCGTTAAGCCAGAAACGCGTTAACCACGACTATGCCATGTCTGTACTGCACTGAATAAATCACCTGGTCACTCAGCTGGATCGCTTTCCTTCATTTCTCATTGCTGCGGCCAGGGCAGGGCCGGATCCGTGTCTGAGGTGCGGTGAGGTCAGACATGGGTGAGCTGGATTCCATTACAAAATTCCGTAGGCTCTGAAAGATTACCGCACCCGCGGTAAAAAACCACGGCAAACTGAACCCGAAAACCGCATGCAGTTTTACCCTGGTTTTGTGCGGGTTGGTACATGTGTTTTAATGCATTCAATGCATAAAGCACATTGAAGAAAAAAAAAGTGTCACTTCCTTATGATAGATAGATAGATGGATAGATAGAATGATAGATAGATAATAGACAGAGGGATAGAGGGGTAGATAGATAATATTGGGATAGATAGATATAGATAGATAATTTTAGGAGGATAGATAGATAATAGAGGGATAGATAGCGAGATAGATAGATAGTAGAGGGATCGATAGAGAGATATTAGCTTTATGTCTGTTTGTGTCCCCCCCCCACAGTATTTTTCATACAGCAGTGTCCCTGCGGGACCTTGTATCCGAGTTCTCGCAGGGTCACTGCTGGTCGGTGACATCACTATTACTGCTGGTGATGCCCTGAAGTTCTCGCAAGCGGTAATGTGCTGACATCACTGACCGTGAGAAATGACCTGGAGTTACCTCTGCAATCTCGTTATGAGGCTGCATTGAGTAGTATGTGTCAGATGTCACTGGAGCAGTATACAAGCGTCGTGGGACCTCTGTGGATTATGTCGGAGCTGTGTGTTTGGGGGTTAATAAAGTGGTGAAAGAGGGTGCTTTTTGTGTTTTATTTCAAATAAAGGATTTTTTCGGTCTGTGTGTTTATTTACTTTACTTACAGATTAATCATGGAAGCTGTCTCATAGACGCCTGCCATGATTAACCTGGGACTTCGTGGCAGCTATGGGCAGCCATTAACTCCTTATTACCCCGATTGCCATCGCATCACGGCAATTGGGAAGAGCCGGTAACACGCCGGGACTGTCACATAATGGATGCAACATTCTCGGGGCAGCTGCGGGCTGATATTCTTGGCTGCGGGGGCGGGGGGGGGCATTAACTGTGGCTCTTGCCCTCCCCAGCCTGAGGATACCGGGCCGCCGCTGTGTGCTTACCTTCGCTGGACAGTAAAAATACAGAGGAGCCCACGCTTTTTTTTCCCGTTTTTTTATTTTTAATCTGTACGTTTGATTTCTATGTACATTGTATGTTTGTATGTGTCTGTGTGTGTGAGTGTGATGTGTGTGTTTACTCTGCTCAACTTCCTCTCCTAATGACATTACTTCCTTGCAAAACGCAGGGTAGTGATGATCATTATGTTCCGAAAAACGCGAAATACCGTGGGCATAACGCAGGAAAACGCAATGAAACGCATATAATTTGCTACCTTCATTATTCATTGCGGTATTTCATGATTATATTACAGTCAATTAAGTGGAATACCGCAGGAAAAGAAGTGACATGAAATTTTTTTTGCTGCAGAAACCATGAAGCAAAACCTGTAGGTGACAAAAAAATGCATTGTGCGCACAGCATTTTTTTTTACCATAGGTTTTGCTGGGGAAGGACTGCAGAAAGGTTATGAACATTTTCTGCAGCAAAACCACGGTAAAAACCGCAGCGTGCGCTCAGAGCGGTTTTCTTTTTTCTGCCTGAAGCTTCCAGCTTCTGATTGCGCATCATAAAGGGGAAAAATTAAATACACCCAGAGAAAAATCTCTAATGCCCCCTTTGTTGAAGACGAAATCATTACAGAAACTTTACATGTTTTTATCTGCGCAAATGTAGATAAGTAAAATATATACATTTAAGTTCTATTCAGATCTCAGCCGGTTTATCTTGATGTGGCATGTGTAGCATGTAAAAATGGTGACAGGTCCTCTTTAAGGAGCATGCTTGAAAACATTTCTTGGGCAGATGTCATTATAGCTTCTATTAGCCCATATCTTAATGAGACATTCATATTTTCACTATTAAATCTACTAATAGAAAAAAATTGCAAACTTAGAAGAGACTGTATTTTGGATTAATTTGTTACAGTTTCCATTTATTGGTATTTGTTTTGTTTTTTATCTTACATTATTCTTACATATTCCTTTTATTGGTATTTTTTTTTCTTACATTATTATTTTCACGTTCTGCACCGATAAATTACTGTCTAGCCCCAGCTGGAAGTCTAAGTCGTGGGGATATAACGTTACTATGTGACATCAGAGTTAGAGGCTTTAGCTAATGTGCAATGAGGACATGGGATTAAGCTTGTTACTTGCACTGGAGTGTGGTGTCTATAATTCTACCTCAAGTAATTCTCCATCCTCTGTCTGATCCGGATTACTATCACCTGTCAGGTAAGGGTGACTGAGAGCTCAGAGAATCAGGGAACAATCTTTGCAGTACACACACTGTATCATCATAATGCCCAAAGACACACGGATTACAGTAATGAGAATGTTTATACCAGTGAAGCAATAGTGTACCGTACATGCATAAAATATAGGTCACTTTCACAAAAATTTTGGAAGCCAGGTTCTAGAGGTGGAACCTTCAGAGAAGACATGCAAACCTGTGTATTACAGTATTTCTGTTAAACTCCTGATTCTGATTTATAAATACTGGTGCAAAAGACAGACCAAAATAATGTGTGAAAGTGGCTATATGCGTTGTAGTGTTGAAAAGATTGTAAATTGTGGGACGCCACTAGTGCTTTATTCTTCTTAGATCTCAAGTATAATACATCAGAATTAGAGAAGCCAGAATATTTTTCCTACGGTGAGCTTGACCCCTGATTGACCCAAATTTTAAAGGGAATCTGTCACCACTTTGACCTTTTAAACTGTTAATATGGACATACAGGTTACAGAATGCTGAAAAAATCCATACCTTTAGGTCTCATATGCCTTGTTGTGAAAAAATCATCTTATCACTTAATGTAAATCAGCTCTTCCAGGCTAAGGGGCGGATGATGCTTGAAGGATAACTCTGCCTCCAGAGATTATTATACATAGTAGGAGGAGTTAACAGTGTGAGACAAGTAATTGACGGAAAACAGAAAAAATGTAATTTGTCTTTTTTCAAACTCATTTTTTGCAGCTTCCTGATTTTTGCTTCATTGCTACAATGTTGAAACCCTGTCTGCCTGTGAGATGGAGGCTGAAACTGAGAAGAACCGGCAGAAGTGTCAGTTATATAACACATAGCTCTGCAGTGAGAACAGAGAGAGAGTACATCACACATCCAACTGGTAACACCCCTTTTATTTTAAATAATCTCTGGAGGCGGAGTTATCTTCCAGGCAGCATCCGCCCCATAGCCTGGAAGAAGTCATTTACATAAAGTGATAAAAGATGATATTTCAACAACAAGGCATCTGAAATGAGACATTCATGTATGCCTTTTTTTTTTTTAAACATTCTATAACCTGTATGCCCATATTACCATATTAAAAAGGTCAAAGTGGTGATAGATTTTCTTTAATGCTTACAGAGCAATGTCCTGCTGACTTAAAGAATACTATCTTCTTACTGAAAATTCAGATATAATCACATTTGCCGCCTGACAAGACCCTTTTCAATTTTCCAAGCTAAAGAGGTAACTGTAATAAAATTTTGTGACAAGTGATCTTGAAGAAATATATTAAATTAGCAAATTAGAGCCATTTTAGGATACATATATTTCCTCATTGAATTTAGTTTAACTTTTCTTTGGGAGAAAACGTGTGTGAATGTTATATTAATGATGCATCTATGGATCAAAATAAGTGAAAATGTAGAAGGGAAAGGATTGTGGAGTACTTGATAGGCTTGTGATAAAGTTTATATATTATTCTAGAGGAAACCGTTTACCTGTGTTCTTGATGGATTGATGTGCAGTTAGTTTATTAAAAAGAATATCAGTCATAATTCCACATACCCATCGACGTGACATGATCGCCGGATGCTGAAGGGCTGCCAGGACAGCTGGGGTTCTATTGAAGACACACCATACCTGTCAATACAGTACTACTGTGAAAGCCAGCGTTTTTAGTTGACCATGTTGGCGATCATAGGAGACCATGATTTTCGCTACACAAACAGTAGCAATGCTGATGCACTGAATATTCACTGAATAATGATGCACTGCTATGTATGGTACAAGCGATAGGATGATCCCAGCTTAAAGTCCGCTAAGGAGACTAACAAATCCAGTAAGTGGTAAAAAAAAAATAAAAAAGTTTTTTAAACATATGAAAAAACCCACAAAGTTCAAATCACTCCGATTGCCCCATTAAAAATAAAGCAATTAACCCCCCCACCACACATTTGGTATTTCTGCACTCATAAAAGTCCGATCTATTAAATTATTAAAGAAATTGATGTAAAGAAAAAAATTGAAATACCAGAATGACATTTTTTGCCCACCACAACATTGCAATAACAGCTGATCAAAACATTGTATTTGGCTGTAAAAATATCTGTAGCTCAGGACACAAAAACAAGCACCATATCCCGAAAAATGTAAAATGTTGCGGGTCTTGGAATTTTTTATTTATTTTTACAAATGTCCATTTATTTTTTTCACCACTTAAATAAAAAACAAAAAAAATTAAAGCTATACATATTGGTATCTGCGTAATCCCATTGACCTGGAAAATTATGTTGCCAAACATGGTAAACGCTCTTGGAATTTTTTTTCCTGCTTTCCAGTGCATAACATGATAAAACGGTGTCATTCAAAAGTAAAGCTCGTCCCGCAAAAAAAGAAGCTTGCACATCACTATGTTGATGGAAAAATAAAAATGTTGTGGCTCTTGTAGGGGAGAAAAAAATGAAAGGGCAAATACGGAAAGTCGCCTGGTCACGAAAGGCTTAAGATTCAGAGTTTGAGGCAAGAATTAATCAAGGTGTGTAGCCAAATGTGCCATATATCCTTTATCAGAAGGCTACAAGAGTCAGAAATGCCAAATAATGGACAGTGAGTAACAAAAGGTTTATATCAATATGAAGCATAATTCGGAAACAGAATATTTTCTTATAAGGTTATCAGTATTCCATAGGCTAGGGGAGTTCTCAGTAATGCTGCTATACTGTACATAATAGCAGAACACATCTATTGGCAAGTAGCTAGTCACTAATGTATAATGCGTGGTGCAGTAGTCGTGGAACAGACAAGAACATAAATCTTTGCAAATTGTTTATTTCATAATAGTGTCCAGAGAAACGAAATCTTGTGACGTATGGTGCAGAACAAACAAGGGAACATTAGTTTGTGTAATGTAGACTAAAGGGGGCATTACACACTACGATATCGCTAATGCGAAGTCGTTGGGGTCACAGAATTTGTGACGCACATCCGGCCGCATTAGCGATGCCGTTGCGTGTGACACCTATGAGCGAATTTGCATCGTCGCAAAAACGTGCAAAATCGCTCATCGGTGACATGGGGGTCCATTCTCAAATATCGTTACTGCAGCAGTAACGAAGTTGTTCCTCGTTCCTGTGGCAGCACACACATCGCTCCGTGTGACGCCGCAGGATCGAGGAAGCTCTCCTTATCTGCCTCCCGGCCACAATGCGAAGCAAGGAGGTGGGCGGGATGTTACGTCCCACTCATCTCCGCCCCTACGCTTCTATTGGGCGGCGGTTCAGTGACGCTGCTGTGACGTCGCTGTGACGCTGAACGAACCGCCCCGTTAGAAAGGAGGCGGTTCGCCGGTCACAGCGACGTCGCCGGGCAGGTAAGTACGTGTGACGGGTCTGGGCGATGTTGTGCGACACGGTCAGTGATTTGCCCGTGTCGCACAACAGATGGGGGCCGGTACCCACGCTAGCGATATCGGTACCGATCTCACAGCATGTAAAGTGGCCTTTAGTCCCTACAAACATTCAGGGTGGAAGTCTCTTATCAAAATTTCTCTCTGCAGAATGTGAATCTGGGCTGTACAGGTTCAGAGAACTACTGGTACACTGCCCAACACCAAAGTGCTGGACTCCAAATACATTATCTTAACAAAGGTTCACTTATAATCACATATAAATACAGTATGGCTTTCAGAAATGTTCAACTGGGTTCTGTATCTGTATATTTAAGTAGGTTCTGAATGTAACTATTGTGAATTTCCTGACAGTTTTGACCTAGATCTCTGACAGCCACCATCTGTGGGCAGTCACCATCTTCCTGCCCTCAGCAGATTTCTGACGCTCAGACGGCTAAGGCTGTCAGATCTATGTCTCTCATCCGCGTGATGGAGCTTAGCCACTCCCGAATGATTTAGAACATCCAAAGCTGATCAAAGCTATAGCTGAGCTAGTTTGAAAAACTTTAAGTCACTGGAATAAATGCTTTAAATCAATGTAACATTCATGCTCGAGTGCTGCTCCAATCATTCCCAACGAGACTGCTGGAAAAATCTAAATACAGAGCTTCAACAGTTCCACAGAGAATTAATTGAGCGTCTGTCAAGCATGTATAAAGCTGGTCCATTTAAACGAAGATAAAAGTGCCCTTTTCTAATGATCGGTGAGGGTTCCAGCAGTAGAATCTTTTTGGCTGAGAGAGCCATGAACGCCACATATTTTAAAATGTAATTCCGTGAGAGCCATACAATATGTTTAAAACTAAATACAAGTAAATGTGAGCATTTTATGTAAGACCAACACTTTTAGGCTATGTGCGCACGTTGCGTACTGTCCCTGCAGAAATTTCTGCAGCGATTTGAACAGCACACGTGTGCTTCAAATCGCTGCAGAAACAGTCCGTAATGAAAAAAAAAAGCCGATTCCATGCGCTCTGAGTGCAGCCCCTCCCATAGACAGAGCAGGGACTGCAGGCAGAGCGCAGGAAAGAAGCGACATGTCACTTCTTAGAACGTGCGCTTCGGGCAGCAGCCGAAGCGCTGCGCTCTAAGACGCCACGCGCGCACGGCTCCTGCATAATCTTCATAGATTATGCAGGGGACGCAGGACGCATGCAGTTACGCTGTGGTGCAGATCGCAGCGTAACTGCATGTAATTACGCAACGTGCTCACATAGCCTTAAAGTACAATAACTCTCTGAATTCTTTTTAATAATGTTGTTATGCTGTTGCTTACCAATGATAAAGTAATTCTTACCATTAATGTGCCTCTTCATTAACTCACCAAGTGGGAGCGGCAGTGGTGGAGCGTCTCAGAAGGTCCCAGGAGGCAGGGTAGGCAATGCTGCAGGCACGGAGGAGGGGGTCTCGCAGCTCAAGAGGGTCGTTGATAATGCAGCGGGCTCGTGGGATGTCAGGGCAGCAGGCGCCATCAATCTGCTGGTGGGCTCAGAAGAGGGGGTGTCATGGCTCAGTGTGCGGCAGCGGAGGGTCGGTAATGCTGCGAGCTCGTGGAGGGGTCTGCGGCGAGGACCATTGATCTGCCGGCAGGCTGCTTTGAATCTCTTACAGTTGACGAGATAGACTTCAAGAAAATGGCTGCGGCATGAGCACAGATCGACATGATGGACTTCAAGAAAATGGCCGCGGAGCCCTATCTGTGCACACGCCGCCTCAGCGGCCATTTTCTTGAAGTCGATTTAGTCAATTGCGGGAGATTCAAACAGCCTGCAGTACGGCGGCAGATCAATGGTGTCTGCCACCGCAAAACCCCACAAGCCCGCAGTATCGCCGACCCTGCGCCACCATGGTAAGCCCTATGAGGTTTGTAAGACGCACCCCAATTTTTGGGGAAAAAAAAGTTCGTCTTAGAAACCGGAAAATGCAGTATTTTTGTTATTAAAGATTTGTCTGCGAGGCAGATGCAGCCATCAAAAGAGCCACATCTGGTTCACGAGCCATAGATTCCTGACCCCTGCTATACAGCATCAATTGTTACTATGAACCCAATATAATTAAATTAAAAGAAGGTTCCAAACACAGTATGCAAAATTCCATTTTGGAAAAATAAAGCTATGCAAAGATAGAAAATCATAGTCAAGATGAGTCATGTTTTCTCTTATGGAAGATAAAACTTGAAAGCAACAACAGATATTCCTACATGGTCTGGTCTCCTAGCTTTTAGCATAATATTCTACATATATACACTGAACAAACAAAATCCTCATTTCATCAAACTGACAGAACATAATAATCACCCATAGTACAAAACATGTGAAATTAATAGAGAATACAAAAAAAAGACCAGTAAACAATGCAGAACAGTGGTAAAAAGTCATTAAACACCTTGCATGTGACTGCATTCTGTCGGGGGGGGGGGGGGGGGGGGGGGGAAACGACAAGTTTTGCTTAATGTCCAGTTTTTATGTAAAATGTGCAAATTTTATGCTCCATTCGATACTTTCATAAAAAGCAGATGGGGCTTAGAAAAAAGGAGACACTCAAAACAGGACAGACACTTTAATTTACAGCAGAAATGGCCATATATTAAGGGACATGTAAAAAAAAAAATTCTGTTTGTAGAGCCTGGATTGGCCGCTATGTAATAGGAGTTGTGTGGCTCTTAATTTGGTGCAATTCTTATAATTAAAGAGTAGTATTGTAGGAACACTGGTCTACATAGAGTTCCCTAATTGTTTATAATTACTGTATACTATTAGAATGCGATTTAATTTATCAGGTTACATGGTGTCAAAAGGTAAAGTGCAGATCCTCTATCCTCTAGTAGACAATGGAATAGGATTCAGTGTAGACAGCAACAGAAAGCCATCCATTTATGCCATGAACAGTGCCAAGTCCATGCACAAGTGACTGGGATGTGACTAGAGGGAGACTCTGCTTCTCACACTAACCTATCACAACAGGTTGACTATAAGCTAAGTGCACCCCACAGCCAGTTTACATAACATCATCACACTCCTTGCCTGTAACAATCATCGATTTGGTTGGCCAGCGAGATGCCTGCCCTGGTAACTCACTAATACACACGCATCTGACATGTACACTTCTTGAGCTAAGGCAAAACACAACCATTCATACTTTACCTCTTCAGTCTTGTGCACTTGTTTAGAGTAGCAAGGAACAAATGTATTACATTTTAGATATACCAAAAAAAGTGCATTGCTTAAAAAGTATCAAAAAGAGGAAATAACAAAGACCTTACATAAAAGGCAAATACAGTGTAAAACTAAGAGATAAAGAAGGCTATTATAATTCGATCAGATTAGATTCACATCTCTCATGGAATGGCAGTGAGTTTTTCTGGATGATATATTATGAAGGTCTTAATCTAGACCCCTTACCTGACCAACACGAGGGGTAAGAGGAGGATGGCTAATTGTATACAAGGCAACACGGGTGCAAGACATAATTCTCATTTGTCATATATTCCTACAACAACTTCTTGATGAAATTTGACTGTTATAAGAGAGCCTACTTCCATCATAAGAGACACCAAATATGACTATGATATATCCATAATTCGAGTTTATATTATAGATCTGGGGTTTTCCAAGGAAGAAAATCCTGGTGCTTGACTCAGTTATGTCACACTGACAGATTTTTTTCTCTCGATGGTGTTCATAGCAAATTATTATAGAAATGGCATGGCAATACCGCGTGATGTCTCTAATAAGGGCTGGAGACATCCAGTCTACCTTAGGGGAAATTATCTGCACAGCATATTTTAGCACATCTATGCTAGTCAGAAGAGTGTAGACAGGGTGTTTCTTAGCTAATTATGACTGGGAGGAGATTGTGCCAGGAGTCCAGTAATATCAGATTTTTATTTATCTAATCCATAGCCCTCCATAACACATTATTTACAGACAAGTAAGCAAAAACATTTAAAGATATCTGTGTGCACATAGTAATCTAGGCCATCTCTGTTCTATGTGTGGACAAAAAGATGAATAAAAAAAAAAAAGAAAGAGAGAAATCTAAATTAAAGTAATATTTGGTGTGACTGTTATTTAGCCTTAAAACAGTACCAAAACATCAATTCTCCTAGGTGATTTTTGAAGAAACACAGCAGGATGATTAATCCAAAAATTTTGGAGATGTAGGCTTGTGCAAATCCTTCTGTATGTTAATAAACCCAGACAGGCTATGTTGAGAATAGGGCTCTGTAGTGGCCATATCATCAAGCTTTGAGGATTCCTTGTTGTTCTTTATGCTGAGGATATTTTTAAATTTATTTATTTATGCATTGCTTATATAGCACTATCATATTTCACAGCACTTTAAAGTAATTATCATCACTGTCCCCAATGGGGCTCAGAAGCTAAATCATGTAATTGGAGTGTGGGTGGAAATCCACACAAACACAAAGAACATATAAACTCACTGCAGATGTTGTCCTAGGTGGGATTTGAACGCAGGATCCAAGGCTCTGCAAGGCTGCAGTTCTAATGACTGAGTGATCGTGCTGCCCAAAAAGATTGTTTTTATTGATACAGTTGAACCTCGGTTTACGAGTAACTTGGTGTGCGAGTATTTCGCTATACGAACAAAGCTTGCTGTAATTTTGTAACTCAGTTTAGGAGCAATCTTTGTTGTACGAGCAAATACTCACCGCACACACTTCCGGTTCTGTACTTTCACCGCGCTCTGACCCGCTCTTGTAGTCCGCACAAACACACATATTATGCTCCCCTTACCTCCCGTTCCCACGCCGGTCTCCTGGTTCTTGAAGTCCGCCGGTATAGGATGTGTACCGGGTAACCATTGAGACAATGGAGGAACTTCCGCTGTCAGCCGCTTCTCAAAGGCAGCGGAAGCTCCGGCATCGGTCGAGATGGCTACCCGATACACATACTGTACCGGCGGACTACAAGAACCAGGAGGCCGGAAAGAGAGCGGAAGGTAAGGTGAGCATAGTATGTATGTTTGTGCGTGTGTGAAATGGCACAATAGGGGACCAGGATGGGACATTGAAGAAGTTGTGGAATGAATTGTCTGAGCTTCCATTATTTCGTATGGGAAATTTTGCTTTGCTAGACGAGTAACTTTGTTTACAAGCACACTCCCAGAACAGATTGTTCTTGTAAACCAAGGTTTCACTGTATTAGCTGTATGATTGAGTTCATTTTCCTAACTGCAGAATAAATTCTGAGTCAATCAGATGCCTTTCTGATGATATTGCCTGATGAATAAGTATTTTATTTAATGTCTCAGCATTGACATTAAAGGACATCAAGAAATGGGAAACATTGAGGATCATAGACTCAATGGTCGGACTAAGAAACAATGCAGCAGATGAAAGATACTTCACTTCAAAATTAGACAACATCGAGCAGTGCCATCAGCCAAGAGCTGTCAGCAACCAGTGGGTCTCAGCTACAAACATCTACTGTTCAGGCAAGAATTTGTGGCTGAATTGTAGCCAGAAACACATACATTTGACATTGAAACATCAAGCGTCTTATAAAACAAAAGCAAAGGAAATGGGAGTGCAAAAAATGCAGCAGCTGTTATGAGCCAAAATTTGAAATATTTGACTGTCAAAGAATGCAGCTTGTTGATGAAGGTCTCAAGGGTGGAACAGTAAGGCTGGGGCCACACGGGGATTACGGAGATCCCCTTGCATGATACTCGGCTCATGCTGGCAGTACAGCAGAGCCGACTGTCATGCGAGTGTCCCTGCGACTGAGGTCCGTTCGTGCGAGCGGATCTCAGCTGCTGGGGGCGGGCCAGCTCTGAGGTGGGGCAGGTCAGTGCTGCGGAGGGGCGGGCCGGCATGGAGGAGGGGAGGGAGGGATTTCTCTCCCTCTCTTCTCCATAGCCGGTTATTGCCATTCTCACACTGCACTGGCAGTACACCAGTGTACCGCGAGTGCAGTGCGATTTTTCTCTCGCCCCATTGACTTGAATATGTGCGAGAGAAAGGAGTCTCGCATTACAATCGCAGCATGCTGCGATGTTTTCTCGGTCCGATTAGGGCTGAGAAAATAATCGCTTCTGTGCGCTGACACACAGGCTAATATTGGTCCAAGTGGAATGAGGTTTTTTATCGTACTCCACTCGCACCGTTTTTCTTGCCGTGTGGCTTAGGCCTAATAATGATTGTTGGCAAGCATCTCTGAAGCATGCTAGAGGTTTCTTGCAAATTTGGTGCTGCATTTCACATAGCTGCAAATGGAGTTGGGGATTGGTCAGGCTTAATAGTGTCTTCAATGTTAAGAAATACAGGCAAATACATACAGTATCTATCATACAATACCATCTGGGAGACGTCTGATTGGCTATATGTTTGTAGTCATTGTCCTCCTACAGAATAAATTTAGAGCCAATGTCAAGAAAAATTATCTTCAACATAAAAAAAAGAACAAGGAGACTTGTATGATATTATATGGTCCCACAGAGCTTTCATATCAACATTATTGAGTTTGTCTGGGTTCACATGAAAAGATAGAAATATTCGAGCAAGCATTCATCAATAGAAGATCTGAGTTTGGTTCCCCAATATGTTTGGAACAATTGTGTACAAATGTACAAAGAATTATTGATTCAGTTTTAAAAGTAAAGGTTGTTCACACCAAATATTTATCTCATTTAAATTACCCTTTTGTGCTAATTGATAAAAATACTCTATTAATACTTCTCTTATTGAAATCATTCTTGTTTACAGTATTGTTTCTATAGCAGCCTAAAATTTGTGTACAGTACTGTATATATCTACTTTTATGTAAAGAGAGACAAATCTGGATATTGTGAACAGCAGAAGTATGGAGTGTGTTAAAGGGAAGGTGTAAGTAGTGGGCGGGCATAAGCTTTGCCCTCCATCTGTTAAATAGCCAATAATCACCCAACAGATGTAATCTTATCAGCAGAGTCAAGAAGAGGGATTGTAGTGATGGTGTTATCTTCTCTCTGAGCTGCTCTCTTACATAACTTCATTGCATTCTGCTTTGGATAGAAGAATTATTTCAGTTATCTAACCGAGTTTTGCTCTCTGCTAATCCATTTGAATCTCAATATGTCCATTAAATAAAAAATTGCTTAATCACTCAACATGAGACCTTTTATAAAGATGGATATCTACATGATTTCCTGACAGAATAAGGCTATGCTGCGTTTTTTTAGACGCTGCGTTTTTGTGCGTTTTTGGCCGCTAAAACCGCACAAAAACGCACCTGCGTCGAAAAAACGCATGCGTTTATACCGCGATTTGGTGCGTTTTTTTCTGCATTTTTGATCTCTGCGTTTTGCTGCGTTTTTCCAATGCATTGCATGGGCTGAAAACGCAGAAAAACGCAGGAAAGAATTGACGTCCATTTTTTTTTTCAAGCTCAAAAACGCAGCTTAAAAAAAAACAGTTGTGTGCGGATAGCAAAAATGAAAACTCAGACTTTGCTGGGGAAGCAAAGTCATGCAGTTTTGAGGCCAAAAACGCACCCGAAAAACGCGCAAAAACGCCGCGAAAAACGCACTGTGCGCACATAGCCTAAGAGCTCACTCACAAGTAATGTTTGCACAAATGAGTTCTCCACCCCCTCCAGGTAGAACTCATACCGAATATTCTAAGGAGCTGCTCACATGTCCATGGATATTTGGAGAAATGTCCAATTTTTATATAAAAAGAGACCTAATACATGTTGGTACAATTTAGAGGCCAAATAAGTAGAAGGGGAGAGGAGAAGAAAGGCAAAAATTAATTCAGCTTGTATTTGTGTTAAGTTTTTTCCACAACTCTTCCATTTGCTGATTAAAATAGCATAGCATGTTGCTGTATAACCAAATATATATCTCTGATTGGCTATTAGAAATCAATTATGTTAAAAAACAAACAAACCCCACAATAAATCATTAGAGATTAACTCAGATCAGTTAAAGGGAATGTAGCATCAGAAAATGTATTGTTTAGATCAGGTTTTTGTGTTAAATCAATGACAGAGGTTCAGTATATGACTCGGGGCAGTGGACTAAAGCGGGCTTTACACGCTACGATATCGTTAATGATTTATCATCGGGGTCACGTTGTTTGTGACGCACATCCGGCGTCAATAACGATATCGCAGTGTGTGACACTTATGTGCGACCTAAAACAATCGCAAAAGCGGCCAAAATCGTTGGAGAGGTCGTCCTAAAACGAAAAATCATTCTCAATTGGAAGCCATGCATGTCTGTCCATCACACTGCCTCCACCATGTTTTACAAAAGATCTAGTGTGCTTTGGATCATGAGTAGGGCTGAGCGGATCAGGACAGTAAAAGTCCGGATCCGCACGGTTTCAAAGATGCCCAGGTGCTGGACCCGGGATTCTGGGTGCACGATCTGGATCTGCGGCACTGGGGAAATTAGAGGGAAAATAAAGAAAAAAAGAATTAAAACATAGTTTCATACTTACCGAGACTCTGTGTCATGGCGCATTCCGGGTCGCGCATTCACATTCTGTACTGCCAATAGGCTTATCGCATACACACAGCTTTCTGTGCTTTCCCCGCCCACTGGCCATCCTGTCATCTGTGATTGGTTGCAGGCAGACGAGCCCCCAGCCTGTGACAGCGTCTGCCTGCAGTCATCGCTCATCATGGCTCAGTCATAGGCTACACTCACAGCCGATGGTCTTCTATGGCTGCTAGCTGTGAGATGTAGCAGAGCTGGAAGTGTCGTCGTGGGACCTTGTGTGGATTATGCCGGATCTGCAGGGTGTTTGGAATTAATTAAGTGGTGAAGGAGGGTGTGTTTTGTATTTTATTCCAAATAAAGGATTTTTTTTCTGTGTTTGTTCTTATTTACTTTCATGTACAGGTTAATAATGGAGGTATCTCATAGGCGCCTGTGCCATCATTAACCTAGGGTTTAGTACCACCTGTGCGCTATTAGCCCGTTATTACCCCGATCGCCACCACACAGGGGCAACGGGAAGAGCTGATATAGCACCGGGATTGTCACATCTAATGGACGAGGCAATACTGGACAGCTGCGAGCTGAGAATACCAGCCCCTAGGCTGGCTTTATCATGGCTGTGGATGAAAATAGGGGGGGGACGAACATCATTTTTTTTTTTTTTTTTTTTAAGTAACAAAAAAAAAATAAAAAAAAATGCAAATTTGGAGCTGAAATCTGGTGCAGACGATTTCAGCACCAAATGTGCTCCTGGCTCAAAAACGCAACAAAAAGCTAGAACAAAAAAAACGCAGCAAGAAACGTGGCAAAAAATGTGTCAAAAACCCACAGTTATTTTGCCAGGAAGTGTAGATTGGATGAGGGAATATGGTGCAAAAATTTCAGCACCAAATTTGCATCCCTTGGCCCAAAAATCTTTTTTTTCTGCCAGGAGGTAGAAATTTGGTGCTGAAATCTGGTGCAGACAATTTCAGCACTAAGGTCTCATGCACACATTGCGTAATTGCATGCATTTACGCTGCGTATAGCACTGCAGCGTAAATGCATGCATCCTGCGTCCCCTGCACAATCTATGAAGATTGTGCATGACACGTGTACACGATGCTTTTATGAACGCAGCGATTTGGGTGCTAAAATTTTGACCCAAATCCGTTCGTTCATAAAATGAGCATGTCAATTATTCCGTGCGCTATGGATGCAGCTCCCAGTCTGTCTATGCTGGGGGCAGCAGCCATAGCGCATGAAATCGGCTTTTTTTTGTGCAGAAAAACTGCATCCATTATGCAGTGTTTCTGCAGCGATTTGACACGCACATGTGCAGTCAAATCGCTGCAGAATATTCAGCAGTTACGTGCGCATGATCCCTAAATGTGCACCTTCTGGCAAAAAGCCGGAACAAAAAAAAGTGGCAACAAAAATGCATAAAAAAAAAACAATTTCAGCACCAAATTTGCATTCCTTGGCCCAAAACTGAAGAAAAAAAAAGAAAAAGAAAAAAGAAATTCTGCCAGGAGATGGAAATTTGATGCTGAAATCTGGTGCAGATTATTTCAGCACCAAATGTGCACCTCCTGGCACAAAACTGCGGCAAAAATTGCACCAAAAGCCAGAACAAAAACTGAGGCAAAAGAATGTGTCAAAAACACACTTTTTTTGCCACGAGGTGTAGATTGGATGCAGGAATAAGGTGTAAAATTTTCAGCACCAAAAATCGCAACAAAAACCGCGGCAAAAAAAATGCATTAAAAAGAACACATTTTTCTGCCAGGAGGTGTAGATTGTTTGTTTGTTTTAATGTTTTCTTTATTGATACAATTTTAGCAATACAGAGTCAACAATAAACACGGTCAAATTTAGCATCATCACAAATAATCATATTACAATTAGCTCTCCCACTATAATCGAGTCCCATTGATACAAATACACTCAAAACTGAACATAGTGTTAAAACGTTCAATAGGGTCAGGAGGTGTAGATTGGGTGCAGGAATATGGTGTAAAAATTTCAGCACCAAATCTGTATCTCTTGGCCAAAAAAAGTGATTTTTTGATAGGAGATACAGGTCTGAACTCAGTGACCCCCACCTGAGGTCAGGTTACCTGCGATCACAGGTGAAGGAATGTTGGAACCTCCAGCTGTGACCGCAAATGACCAGAGTGACGTCACCACTCATTGCGCAACTCATTCATTCTCTGGAGCTCACAGCGAGTGGTCGTGCTCTATGGCCACTCGCTGTGATATTCATACGTAGCAGAGCAGGATGCGGTATGGGACTTTGTGTGGATTACGCCGGACCTGGAGGGTGCTGGGGGTTAATAAAGTGGTGAAGGAGGGTGTGTTTTTGTATTTTATTCCAAATAAAGGATTGTTCTCCGTGTTTGTACTTATTTACTTTCATGTACAGGTTGTGATGCAGGTATCTCAGACGCCTGTGCCACCACTAACCTACAGTTTAGTAGTAGCTGTGCGCTGTTATTAACCCCTGCTATTACCCCGATTGCCAACGCACGAGGGCAATTCGGGAAGAGACGGTATAGCACCCGGATTGTCACATCTAATAGATGCGTATACCACCCTGCTTCTCCTCTCTGCAAATCCCTCCATTGGCTCCCAATTTTCCACCGTATCCAATTCAAATTACTAACACTGACCTACAAAGCCATCCATAATCTATCTCCTCCGTATATCTCTGAACTAATTTCTCACTACTCTCCAAAACGCAATCTCCGATCCTCCCAAGATCTCCTTCTCTCCTCCTCGCTCATTCGCTCCTCACACAACCGACTCCAAGACTTCTCCCGAGCATCCCCAGTCTCCTGGAACTCGCTGCCTCATCATGTCAGACTATCTACTACACTTGCAAACTTCAAACAGAACTTGAAAACTCATCTGTTCAGAAATGCCTATAACCTTCAATGACCTCACTGCTTCACCACCACCACTGTGCGGAGCTGCCGCCCAACCTACACCCCACCTACTGTCTCCTCCCCAAAATCCTATAGAATGTTAGCCCGCAAGGGCAGGGCCCTCTTCCCTCTGTACTAGTCTGTCTATTGTAACTTATATATGTATTCTGTATGTAACCCCCTTCTCATGTACAGCACCATGTAATCAATGGTGCTCTATAAATAATAATAATAATAATAATAATAATGCGGTAATACTGGGCGGCTGCGGGCTGAGAATACTAGCCCCCAGCCAGCTTTATCTTGGCTGGGTATCAAAATTGGGGGGACCGCACATCGGTTTTTTAAAAAATTATTTCAATATTAAAAAAAAAGCCGCATACGTTTTTTCTTAGGCTGGTATCACACTTGCGAGGGACTCGCACGAGTCTCGCGACGCATCACCCGGCAAAACCTCACACGTGACTCTAGGCACTGGATACACAGCACAGATACAACCAGACAGCGGGGGGCTGCAGTCGTGGGCTTTATCTGTGCTGCCATCAGACTACGGGGACATTCTGGTACAGTTTGATCTTCATTTCATCTGTTTAAAGAAGCCAGCCCAGTTCTGGAAAAGCATTCTTTGAAGGTTTTTTTTTTTTGGCAAAGTCTAGTCTGGCCTTTCTATTTTTAAGGCTGATTAATGGTTTGCACCTTGTGGTTAACCTTCTGTATTTATTCTCATCAAATCGTCTCTTTATGGTAGACATAGATACTGAAACATCTACTTCCTGGAGAGTGTTTTTCACATGGGTGGATGTTGTGAAGGGGGTTTTCTTCACCATGGAAAGGATTCTAGGATCATCCACTACTACTGTCTTCTGTGGACGTCCAAGGCCTTTTTGAGTTCCCAAGCTCACCAGCACACTGTCTTTTTTTTTTTTTGCAGAATGTACCGAACTGTTGATCTGGCCACTCCTAACATTCCTTCTCTCTCTGATGGATTTCTCATTTTTTTTTTTCCAGCATGATTGTCTGTTTCTCTTACATTCAAAACGTCTTGGACGGTCATGTTGTGGGTTCACAGGAAGTGCTTCCAAATGCAAATGCCACTCCTGGAATCATCTCAAGACCTTTTACCTCCTTAATTGATGATGGATTACTGAGAGAGTGACCCATGCAGCCCATTAACCCCTTAACGACCGGTGGCAGTAATATTACATACCTGGGGTCATAATGTTATTCCCCACTGGCTGTGATCAGCGTACATGTCAGCTGATTTATACAGCTGACATGTGCCTTGCAGGCATGAGTGGAATCACTATCCACCCGTACCTGTTAACCCCTTAAATGGCGCTGTC
Source organism: Anomaloglossus baeobatrachus (assembly GCF_048569485.1). Taxonomy (NCBI): domain Eukaryota; kingdom Metazoa; phylum Chordata; class Amphibia; order Anura; family Aromobatidae; genus Anomaloglossus; species Anomaloglossus baeobatrachus. The sequence continues at coordinate 442,198,156 of NC_134356.1, read as the reverse complement.
AAAATGTAACAGCGCCATTTTAATGGTGATCGCGGTAATCGCATACTCACCTACCTCCACTGAAAGTCACGTGATGTGATCATATGGATCCAATAGTTGTCATGGTAGCACAGGGTCATGTGATAACTCTTGTAGCTCACATGACTCTGGTCCTGTAACAAGCAGCCGAGTACTGCAGGTTACAAGAGGTGAGCAGTTCTCCCAATCTGAGCAATGCTGCTCTGATTGGGAGAAAAGAATGAGCGATCAGACTGCTGATCCTTATAGCCCTCTAGGGGGACTAGTAAAATAAAATTAAAAAAAGTTAAAAAAAAAAAAAGTGTAAACATTTTTTTAAAAAAAAACTTAAAATCACCCCCCCTCATTAAAATTAAAGGGTTAAAAAATTAAAAAAAAATATACACACATTTGTTATCGCTGAGTTCAGAAATGCCCAATCTATCAAGATCTAAAATCAATTAAACTGATTGGTAAACTGCGTAGCGTAAAACAAAATTCCAAAAGCCAAAATTATGTTTTCTGGTTGCCGTAAATTTCGCGCAAAATGCAATAACAGGCAATCAAAATGTAGCATCTGGGCAAAAATGATACTATTAAAAACGTCAGCTCGAGACTCAAAAAATAAGCCGTCACTTAACCGTAGATCGCAAAAAATGAAAAAGCTACGGGTCGTGGAAAATGGCGCAAAACGTGCACTTTTTTGTACAAATTTCTGATTCTTTTAACCCCTTAGATAAAAAGTAAACATACATGTTTGGTGTCTACAAACTTGCACCGACCTGCGGTATCACAAAAACCCATCAGTTTTACCTTATAGTGAACACAATGAATAAAATCTCAAAAACAATGGTGCAACCGCACTTTTTTGCAATTTTTGCCACATTTGGAATTTGTTTGCGTTTTTCCAGTACACTCTATGGTAAAACTCGTGGTTTCAGTTAAAAGTACAAATCTTTCCGCAAAAAACAAGGCCTCGTATGGCAAGATTGACTGAAAAATAGAAATGTTACGGCTCTCTGAAGAAGGGGAGTGAAAAAAAACAAACTGAAAATCAGCCGTGGGTGAAGTGGTTAAAGAGCTTTAAGAGTTAAAGAGGCAGCTACATGTTAAACAGATGTAAATCCTAAACCTTTACTCTAATTAGGATGTTAATACCCTCAAATTAAAGTCTGTACTTTAAGCACATATTTATTATAGAACTATCTTGAATATGTTTTGGTAAACCACTAAAGTCCCCAAATGCCACTGTCCAAATATTTCTGGACCTAACTGTATATACAATTCATAGAATAATGTGTACTTTTTTGTCATCTTTAGTGGTTAAACAGTTTTCACTAATCTATATTCTACATTTTTACTCTCTTTCTTAAAACTTCTTTTCTTAGTACCGCTACATAATTTGTATATTTTTCATTTTTACTGCTGGTCTCATGCACTGCAGAACATGGAGTCTAACACGCCACTCTGGGGAAGGGGTAAACCCAATTGCGGCGCACCACAAGGGTTAAAGTAGAAGCACTTTCATACTTTTAGCTATCTATATGTGGCTCTCACGACAGACAGGTTGAAATAAGGGGTTAATTGCCCCCCATTCAGTACCAAAACAAATTAGGAAAAAAGGGCAGAGTTTAAGCTGCCATAGACAGCTGACATTGCATTTTCACTTTGTGGTGGCACGATTTATTTAATTCCCAGCGCCGTTAAAAAGCAGCGCTGAGGCTTAAAGCTCCTTAATGAACATTGGTAATAGGTAGCATTGAGCGGACCCGAATCGGCAAAATCCGGATACGCACGGTTTGAGCGGCAGATCAGAGTCCAACCCGGAACTCCGGGTGCACGATCCGGATCCGTTTTTTTTTTTTCTCTCTCTCGCTTTCTCGTCCCGGATTCCACTCCCCATTGACATATATGTGCCGGATTCCGGATCGGATCCGGACTTCTTTATTAACCCGTCGCGGATCCGCCAGACCCGGATTATTCCCAGTCCGCTCAACTCTAGTAATAGGCAGTTATGTGTTTTTTTCAGGGGTTAAAGTGTTACAATAATTGCTTGCAAACTATTAATGCAATATCCCCCAAAATAGATGGGTGCAGATCAGGACCCAGACCTGTTTCACTCGTAAAATTTTATAGACAAGCTGCACAGTCTAAACCAGGGGTCTCAAACTCGTTTGGGTATGGGCCACACATAAGAAAAAAGTTAATTTGGGGGGCTGCATTCTTTGCAAAAAAAAAAAATATACTGACACCATATTTTTTCTATACAGTTTCATAGCTTAGGTCGTCATGTGACGATAGCATGCACTTTTTTTTTTAGTTTATCTATATAAAGAAAACATTTTTAATTATAAAAAAAGTCACGCTTTATTTAGAATTTTTTTTTTACATTTTATCCGCTTCTTGTAAGTAATATCTTACAATTAGCACCATATAGTAATTTTGGCCAACACCTTGTAATAATGTTCACATCCTAGTCCCCATCTTGCAATAATGTTCCCATCCTCATCCTGCAGTAGTGTCACTATCCTGCATTAATGTGTCCCATCCTGTAGGAATGTGCCCCATTCTTGTCCCCTTGTATTAATAGTAATGTGCCCCATCCATGTCCACATTCTGCAGTAATGTGCCCATCCTTGTTCCCATCCTGTAGTAATGTGCCCATCCTGTAGTAATGAGCCCCATCCTTGTCGCTATTCTGTAGTAATATGCCCATCCATATCCCCATCTTGTAGTAATATGCCCATCCTGGTCACCATCTTTCGATAAATGTTTCCAATTCTGGTCCCCTTCTTGTAGTAATGTCCCCATCCTGCAGTAATATGCCCATACTGGTCCCTTTGTAGTAATGTGCCCCATTCTTGTCCCCATCCTATAGTAATGTGCCCCATCCTTGTCCCTATTCTGTAGTAATATGCCCATCCATATCCCCATTTTGTAGTAATGTGCCAATCCTGGCCACCATCTTGCAATAAATGTTCCCAATTCTGGTCCCCCTTTTGTAGTAATGTCCCCATCCTGGTCCTCATCCTGTAGTAATATGCCCATCCTGGTCCCTTTGTAGTAATGTGCCCCATCTTTGTCCCTATCCTGTAGTAATGTGCCCCATGCTTTGCCCCATGCCAGTCCTCCTCTTATAGTAATGTTCCCTTTCCTGTTCCCTTTCTTGTAGCAATGTGCCCATCCTGTAGAAAAGTGCCCATCCTGTAGTAATGTGCCCCATTCTTGTCCCCATCCTTTAGTAATATGCCAATGTGGCAGTGTGTCCCCCCGCCCCCGGTCTGTATTCATGTACTCTATGCCATATAGGGTCAGGTAGATTGCTCTGCAATTTTGCTCTTCTCAGCTGGGGGCGACTCCAATAGACCAGCCTGTGGGAGACAATGGAGCCATGAGCTTCTGTAGACTTCATAGATAGCCACATACTCAAAAGTGTGTGTGAACTCTTCTCCTTCAAGGGTTTGACCACAGGCACTGGAGAACACACTCTTGGTGGATCAGTCAGTTGAGTTGAGTGTGTGCTGAGGTTCACCTGTGTGTGGACTTATGGAAGCTGTCACGTGTGATTGGGTTATGTCTCTCACCTACTGGATTGACTTCTTCCAAGGATTACTGCTACATGTTCTCTGGCATCGGATTGCTGGGTGGCACCCCCGTAACTTTGAGGACTCATTGTGGACTCTAAAGAACTCTAAAGAACAATATTGATATCGGATGTTCTATGCCCCCTGCCTCATTAAAACTTGTTGGATTCTTCATCGGCCTGCTGTCCTTGCCTGCTCTGTCGCATACCCAGTCACAGCCAATCCATGTCCCTATCCTTTAATAATGTGCCTACCATTGTCCCCATCCTGTAGTAATGTGCCCCATTTTTGTCCCCTTCTAGTAATAGTAACTTGCCCAATCCTTCTCCCCTTATAGTAATGTGCCCCATCCATATCCCCCATCCTGTAGTAATGTGCCCATCCTGGCCGTTCTCCTGTATTAATTTGCCCCATCCTTGTCCCCATCCTGTAGTAATATGCCCATCCTTATCCCCATCTATTAGTAATGTACCCATCCCGGTCACCATCTTGCAATAAATGTTCCCAATTCTGGTCCCCTTGTAGTAATGTGCCCATCCTGATTCGTTTAGTAGTAATGTGCCCATCCTTGTCGCCTTGTAGTAATGTCCCCCATGCTTTGTTTCATGCTGGTCCTCCTCTTGTAGTAATGTTTCCTTTCCCGATCCTTTTTTTGTAGCAATGTGTCCATTTTGTAGCAATGTACCCATCCTGTAGAAAAGTGCTCATCCTGTAGTCAAGTGCCCCATTCTTGTCCCCATCCAGTTGTAATGTGCCCATCTTTGTCCTTATCCTTTAGTAATGTGCCCATCCTGGTCCAAATCCTGTAGTAATGTGCCCATCCTTGTTCCTTTCTTGTAGTAATGTGCCCCATTCTTGTTCCCATGCTGTACTAATGTTACCCATCCTTGTCCACATCCTGTTGTAATGTACCCACCCTTGTCCTTATCCTTTAGTAATGTGTGCCTATCCCATCTTCATCCTGTGGTAGTGCCCAACCTTCTCCAAATTCTGTAGTAAAGTGCTCATGCTTGTCCCCATTTTGTAGTAATTTGCTCATCCATGTCCCCATCCTGTAGTAATGTGCCCATGCTGGTTCTCTCCTTGTAGTAATGTGCCCCATCCTTGTCCCCATCCTGTAGTAATGTGCCCATGCTGGTCCTTTTCTTGTAGTAATGTCCCCTTTCTTAGTCCCCTTCTTGTAGCACTGTCCCATCCAGTGATTGTGTCACCTGAAATGCCGTTCTTCACATACACAAAAAAAAAATTCGTCTCACCTGTCCTCCTTTCTGTTTCTTGCCACCCGCAGGTCTATTCCACTAAAAGTGCCCTAGCCAAAAATTACTAACGTCTTAGTGCCAAAACTAAGACATTATTCTATATTCCTACTTCTAGCCCTGTTCTCTGCCTTTGACATAGTCGACCATTCTTTCCTACTACAGATCCCCACTTCTCTTGGCATCAAAGGGCTTGCCCTCTCCTGGAGCTCCTCATACCTCACTAACCACACATTTGGAGTCTGTCATTCCCATACTACCTCCTTATACTGCCGTCTCGCTGTTAGTATCCTACATGGCTGTCGAGACCCATTCTCTTTTCCATCTATGCCTTTGGCCTGGGAAAATGCAAAGTCCCATGGCTTCCAGTACCACCTATACGCTGAGAACATTCAGATCTACCTCTCTGTTGTCCAGAATTCCAGAGTGTCTATCAGCCATATCCTACTCCTCTTCATGCTTCCTAAAACGTAACATGGAGAAAACCAAACTCATCATCTTAACCCATCCAACTTAAATCTCCCACCCAATCTATCACAATAAATTACATCACAGCTTCTGGTGTAACGGAAGTCTGCAGCCTCGGAGTAACCCTTGACTACACCCTGTCCTTCAAAAGACACATCTAAAGATCTTACCACCTCCTCCCACCTCCAACTCAATAAATCCATCCTTTCCTCAACCCTGAATCTAAAGGCCCCGTTACACGCAACAACATCGCTAACAAGATATCGCTAAGGTCATGGAATTCGTGACGCACATCCGGCCTAGTTAGTGACGTCGCTGCGTGTGACACTTACGAGCGACCGCTAACGATCCTAAACACTCACAAAATCGTTGATTGTTGACACGTCGTTCATTTTCAATATATCGTTGCTCGTTTGGGACGCAGGTTGTTCGTCGTTCCTGAGGCAGCACACATCGCTACGTGTGACACCCCGGGAACGACAAACAATAGCGTTCCTGCTTCCTCCAGCAACGAGGTGGGAGTGATGTTCATGCGGCTGCTCTCCGCCAATCCGCTTCTGTTGGTGGCCTGCTGTGTGACGTCGCTGTGACGCCGCACGAACCGCCCCCTTAAAAAAGAGGTTGTTCGCCGGCCACAGCGACGTCGTTATGAGGGTAAGTTCGTGTGACACGTACCTGCGATATTGTTCGCCATGGGCAGCAATTTGCCCGTGACGCACAAAACGACAGGGGCGGGTGCTATCGCTAGCGACATTGCTAGCGATGTTGCTGTGTGTAAACCGGCCTTTAGAGTTCTCCCGATCGTTTCCCATTCTTTGGAATTCCATGCTCCAACACATCTGATTATCCACCTCATTCAGAACTTTCAGATGGAAGCTTACAACATGCAATAACCCTGCTGTCACCTCAACACCACTGAAGCTGCTGCAACCCCCCTATTGTCTCCTTCCCCAATACTCTGTAAAAGGTAGCCCCTCGAGGGCAAGGTCCTCTTGCTCTCTGATCCAGTCTGTCAATCTTAGTTTGCTCATTGTAATTTATATTTGGATTTTGTATATAAACCCCTTTTCACATATGTAGTACCATAGACTCAATAGTGGGCTAAAAATAAATTGTAATGTGTATATAGCAGTCTGTTTCTCCAATATAGGATGTATGCAGCAGTCTCAGTGTCTCCTAAGTGATCAATATACAGCAGTCTCTGTGACTCCAATGTGAAGTATTTACAGCAGTCTTATTGTATCCTATGTTGTCTATATACAGCAATCTCAGTGCTTCCTATGTGATGTATATGCCACAGTCTGTTTTCTATATGTAATGATGTACACGGTAGTCTCAGTTTCTCCTATGTGATGTATATACAGCGGGCTTCTCGATGACAACCAATCAAGTGTAGGTGCCTCATTGTATCCTATGTGATGTACATACAGCAGTCTCAGTGTATCCTATGTGATGTACACAGCAGACCTTTTCACTGCTTGAGTTCTATAAATATTACATGAGCAATGGTGACTGATAACATTCATGGGCCATAAAAATTATTACTCAAATGGACCTTAACAGAAAAAAGTTGCCCACCCCTGTGCTAGTCGAAGTAGCTAATGCCAAGACTTCACACATACTCTATTCCAGGTAGCTGCTCTGATAGCCATACACTTATTCAATCCAGGTCCTAACTCTGAAATTTGCTGTTGCCTATGTTGCAATCTAATTCTCAAGTCTACATTCATATGAACTTGTCAGTTAAAATTTATTGCATCCATAAATTGTGGATGTGACTATATAAGGCGCTGTGCGCATGTTGCGTATTTGCGTGCAGTTACGCTGCGTATTGCACTGCAGTGTAACTGCATGCGTCATGCGTTCCCAGCACAATCTATGAAGATGGTGTATAATCCATGCGCACGTTGCGTTTTAGAACGCAGCGATTTGAATGCTGCCAAAACGCTGAGTTCTAAAAAGCAACATGTCACTTATTCCGTGCACTTTGGATGCAGGTCCCGCTCTGTCTATGGTGGGGGCTGCATCCAGAGCGCATGAAATAGTCTTTTTCACTGCATTCATTATGCAGTGTTTCTGCAGCGATTTGACGTGCACATGTACTGTCAAATCGCTGCAGAAATTTCTGCACGGACACGACGTGCGCACATACCCTAAAGGGTGCTTTACATGCTGCGACATCGCTAACGATATATCGTTGAGGGGCGTGGCCTGGACGGCAATGTGAGGAGACTTGTCTGTGGAGCTCTCCTGCAAACACCCATGATAAATACCTGAACACCGCTGTTATCACTGCCTCAGCCGGCTGTCTGGAAGATAAGGTGGTGGGGACTTGTCTGGGGTGAGTCTGGTGGATGCAGAGCGGTGCCATGGTCCATCTCAGGCAAAAAGATTCTGGAGGCGGGAAAGTCCCCAGCTCTCAAGATGGTGCCATGATAAGCCAGGAAGCTGAGAAAGTTAATGCAGCCTGTCAGCAGAGGATGCAGATCGCTGCAAGGCTGGAGAAGTTTGCCTGGACTCCAGAGAAATCACTTCAGCATATAGATAACAGAGGTGAGAAAGGAGAGGAGGGGGAAGACAATGCCAGCTCTGATGAGATGGGGGATGGTGAAGAGCAGCAAGATAATACAGGAGAGGTGGAGAAAGCACATAGTGCAGAGGAGGCTACAGAAAACCCCACTTTAAAGGACGTTTTTGCAGTGGTGTCTTTTTGTAAAGAAGCTCTGACTACCCTGACAAAGCAAGTTAAGGGATTACAGGCAGAGGTTTCTGGCATTAAGAAAGACCTCAAAAAAGCAGAACTGAGAACAGGAGCTGTGGAGGAAAGAGTGGGGATAACAGAGGATCATATTACAAAACTACAAAAGTCTGAAAAAACATTTGCACAGCAGATAGCTGAAATCATGGCAAAAAATGATGATTTAGAGAATCGATCTAGAAGGAATAACATCAGGATTTTCGGCATCCCTGAGAAAGCGGAAGGAAGAAACCCCACTGAATATGTAGAAGGCTGACTCAGGGAAAAAATTGGTGCCAATGTCTTATCCAAGGCTCTATGCCGTGGAACGTGCACACAGAGTCCCGATGCAGCCACAACCAGCAGGCAGGGGCCCTCGCACTATGCTAGCCAAGCTCCTCAACTACAGGAACACTATACTGCGAAAGGCAAGAGACATGGAGGATCTTATGATTGACGGCCAGAGAATTTCCATATACCTGGACTACTCCATTTCCGTTCAAAAGCTACGTATGACTTTTACTGGAGTAAAGAGGCGCCTGCGAGAGATTGGGGTGCAATACTCAATGATGTTCCCGGCAAATCTAAGAGTGACGGCGTTGGAGCGGGTGCACTTTTTTACAACTCCGGAGGAAGCCATGCAGTGGTTGGACGCAAACGAAAAGCGGATCCGTTTGAAGGAATGAACTGACTGTCTGAATCTGAAGTGTGTTGGAGAAGGCCAGCTGAGGCTCTACGACATCCTTAGGAGCTTACAGGGGACCCTTCTTGTTTTTTCTTTCTTTTCTCCCCCCTTTTTTTTTCCTTCTTCCCTTTGGGATTAAGGTAGTATGCAGGGGGAATGCGAAGGGTTTGATGTGAGCTTTGCAGGACACGGGGACTGCCTAATTAGGCGCGGTGGTGGTGTTTACAATTTGAGATTCCAGTTTAATTACTGTTCGCCATTTTACTGTTATATTGGTTGAGTGGAATATGATTATACATAGAAAGGGTGGGAGTGGAGAATTGTAGGAAAAGGGACGAGTTTCAAAATGTGTCTAAGCGGGGAAGGCGAGGGAGGTGGGGGGGAATTTAGTAGGGATTATGGACCAGGTTTGGAAAACCTGATGCTTCACTGGAGTACTCAAAAACAGGAAGTGGTGGGGAGCAGGGGGGGAGGGGGGAAAGGGGTAGGGTAGAGGCAGCATGGGGAGATACTACAATGTTTGATGGTTTTACTGGGTGGGATAATGGGGGATAGAATTAAGGTGTTGAGTTGGAATATTAGAGGGTTATCAGATAGGTCTAGGAGAGCGGAATAATTAAATATGTTCAAGACCAGAACCCGTCAGTAATATGTCTACTAGAAACGCATCTAACAAAGGAGACAACACATGTTTTAAATAGGAGATGGGTGCAGAAGGCCTATCATTCCACCTTTTCGAACAATGCAAGGGGTGTATCACTGCTGATCCATAACTCTGTGCAATATGAAGAGATAGAAGTGTATGTGGATAAAGAGGGACAGTGTGTGGCCGTCAAGTGTAAAATATTTGGCAGACTCATGTGTATAGCTGCAATATATATACCACCTCCATATATGTGCACCAAACTAAGGGAGATAAGGGAGTTCTCTGAGAAGGAGGGATTAATCCCTTTTTTACTGGTGGGGGACTTCAATGATGTGATAGATCTGTACTGGGATAGGAGTAGTAGACCTCCAGGTATCCAGGATAGTTGTATGACTTCGTTTGGCACTCTTATTGGGGAACTTGGAATGGTGGATGCCTGGCGAGTGAGGAATGGGAGGGTATCCTGCTTCTCTTGTTATTCGGCTTCACATAACACTCTGTCCTGCATTGACATGGCTCTAGCTAGTGATCTGATGGATGCAATGATAGGCGAAGTGCAATATCTGACAAGAGTGATTTCAGATCATAGCCCAATTCTAGTGTCCATACGACGGGGGATCCTGACAGGGGAAAGGAGGGGAGAGTGGAAGCTTCATCCAGCATGGATCCGTCATATTAATATGGGGAATATAGAACGGGATCTCGGGGAATTCTTTATCCACAACGAGGGTAGCACTGGTCCCCTGGTGGTATGGGATGCGATGAAGGCATACCTCAGGGGGCTCCTGTTCAGGGATATCTGTAAACGTAAAACACAGACGAGGCAGTATGAGAAAGATAGCCTGGAGGCCTTAGATAAGGCAGAGCTGGAAGCAATTCGGAGTAATACTACGGACGCGAAGCAAAATCTTAGGCAGTCGCATGAACAGGTTAATAAGATGCTTTTGGAGAAGGCGGTAAGGAAGCTGGCATTCCAAAAATTGCATTTTTATGAGGAGGGAGAAAAAGTTGGTCATCTATTATCGGTCATAGCTGCAGCTCAAAGGAGTAGCTCATTTGTGCATGGTATGGACACGGTGGAAGGGACACAGGTCACTGAGGTTGAGGAGATCCTTGGGGTCTTTTAAAGATTTCCATCGCACACTATATTCTTCTAGCGGAGAGATGAGGGTGGAAGAGGTGGACTCATTTCTTGAGCGAGGTGAGCTTCCGTTGTCGTCTGTGGTGGATAGAGATCAACTGGAGTCACCTATTACTATTGATGAACTGGAGGGCGCTCTGCATGGCATGAGCAATGACAAGGCACCGGGAGCAGACGAGCTACCGGTTGAAATTTATAAACAGTTAGAAGAAATCCTATTACCCAAACTATTAAAAGTCTTTGAGGTGGCGGAGGGGGAAAGTATATTGCCTGAATCTATGAGAGAAGCAATAATAGTAGTAATTTGTAAGGAGGATAAAAATCCGAGGCTTCCAGACTCCTATAGACCAATATCGTTATTAACTGCGGACGTGAAGCTTCTGGCTAAGGTGTTGTCAAACCGGCTGACTGGAATTATATCTAACCTAATACATATGGACCAATCAGGGTTCATGGCAAATAGGTCGACAGCTGCTAATATCAGGAGATTATATCTTAATCTACAGTTGCCGCCTGACAACCCTGGCCAGAGGGTGATCACTTTGCTAGATGCTCAGAAAGCATTCGATAGTGTTCAGTGGGGGTATCTGTGGAAAGTGTTGCAACATATGGGTTTTGGCCCACGGTTTGTAAAGTGGGTGCAGCTGTTGTATAATAGGCCTACTGCTAAAGTTAGAGTTAACGGTATGACCTCCTCAGCGTTTGAGTTGCACCGGGGAACAAGAGAGGGCTGCCCACTATCACCGCTCCTATTTGCTATTGCAATAGAGCCTCTGGCGGCGGCCATTAGGAAATCAAAGGAGATCCATGGATTTAGGTATGGGCATTTAGAGGAGAAAATAGCTCTTTATGCTGACGATTTATTACTTTTCTTAGGGGATCCATCAGCCTCATTGGATCATACCATGCAGATAATAGAGAAATTTGGAGAAGTTTCAGGACTGACCATTAATTGGTCTAAATCGAGCCTCTTTACAGTTGATGGGGAAGTAACCTGGACAAATGATGATACTGGGGCTAACAAATTGAAGAGTGTGAACTAATTTAAATATCTAGGTGTCCAGATCTCTGCCAGTAGAAAAATACATGCAGGTGAACTTATGGCCGCTTTTTAAAAAATTGAGAGCCAAAGTTGATGCCTGGAACAAGCTACATTTGTCAGTTGTTGGAAGGGTTAATTTACTAAAGATGATAGTAATGCCTAAACTCCTATACACACTGCACAATGCCCCTGTTTGTATTTCAAAGAAAAGATTTAAAGGGATAAACTCGCTGTTTAGGGACCTGGTGTGGGGTAAAAAGCAGCCTAGGGTGCGATTAGATACTTTACAAAGGCCGAAAGATGAGGGGGGTCTAGCAATCCCAAATCCGGAATTGTATTTTCTCTATCGTTTCATTGGGGGACACAGGACCATGGGACACAGGACCATGGGTTATGCTGCTGTCACTAGGACCCTATATAACAAGAAAAAACAGCATAAAAACAACCTCCACTCAAAAATATTATGTATTGCAAAGTGTGCACAGTACCAACATTCCAAGCTGTACTATTGAAAAAATGAGATTTTTGGCAAAAAATTGCAATTTTTCGAGCCACCCCGCCAACGTCACGGCAAATCTCCTGGGGCAGTCCTAACACTAAAATATTTTTATTTAAAGTGTGCCATGTGGCCTCACATATGCAAAATTAGGACTGCACAGCACGTACCTTGTGCTTTTCAGTCACCGTCTCCATGACTGATTCATGGTTGTGGGCGGGACAGGCCGAGCACATGCTGCTTAGAATAAATAACCAGTGGACGGGGTTGGATGGCAAGTGTGAACAGCCACCAACCGCCAAAAATCAGGACAGATGGAAAAATAAACATGAGGTGCACTGCAAGAACAGCCTTTTTATTCTCCTTGTCCTGATGAAGAAGGCGGTTATGCCTTTGAAACGCGTTGACCTTTGGAAATAAAGAAAAGTATCCATTTTGACATGTGGAATTGTGGTTTTTAGCGCAGCATCAAACCTGATTCTTTGTTCTACCTGTGTTTTTCTGTAATTTTATATCAGGGCTGCAGCTTACCACATCATCTTTACATTCATTTGTTTCTGCTTTACAAGGAGTTGTGCCTGTCACAACCCCAACAGGTGAGTACCTGTCTTATTGTCATATATCCATTTGTCATCGGATAAGACCCTATGTGCGCTTTTTTTTCCACAGTTCTCTTTGACATTCTCCTGCAGGGGGGCTGCTTCCCCCATCATGTTGTCCACTTCCCTGCCTCAGCATGCTCTCCCCCGGAGACTTCAGTCTTCCTGGACGAGAGCACTGTACACAGGCAGGGGCAAGGCGCCCTGCCTGCACCGCATCCGTCGCTGGGCCGGCGCCGCCGAGAACAGGTAGGACCGACCCTCTCCTACCTTCTCCTCCAGGCGGCTACAAAATTGAGGCCCCGGTCTCGGCCTAGATGCTCTGCGCCCCTGCCACGTCTCAGCTGTCGGCGGCGCGCGCGGGGACAAGCGCAGACCTCCCTCTTGGCGCTCCGGTCATCGCTGCTGCCCCACCACTGCTTGCAGGCAGGACCGCCTGTCTCTACTTCCCTGCGCGCCGGCAGCCCCAAAATTTAGGCCCCGGCTCCGGCCTTGTCTCCAGTGTCACAGGCCCGCCCCTTCACTGCAGCGCTATTGGTCGCCGGCCGTCCGTCTCCGCCCATCCGCTCTGCCCCAGGCATCACAGGGGGGGCGGTGGCTGTGTTTTTCCCGCTCTCCAGACTCCCTCAGCGTCCATCTTCTTTTAAAAAAAAAAAAAAAAAGAAATAGTACTCCCAGTGTGCGGATTGCTGAAGCTGCAGCAACCGTTTATAACAGTAAAAACAAGCCCTCAAAAGTGCCACAAACAACGGTGGTTTTTACTATCAACATATGTTCCCAGAATAATGTCTCAACTTTTGAATTCACCCAATTCATGTCAGATTTAGTGATTGCAGCCACCGCAGCCCCTGACACTGCAGGTCCCGGTATCTCCCCCGGCCGGCTGGTCAGCGCCCCTGTCTCAAGCCATAATTCCCCTAGCTGACGTCCTCAGGTCGGTACGCATACGCTGCGTCCCTGGCCGACGCTCTGTCATACCTCCACAGGACTGGCGCAATCCCCTCGGGGAGTTTTCACCTTCATCCCCAGGTCCAGACGGCCGCTGCTCCGGAAGCCTTTCGACCTTTCAGGTGATGGCCCAGGCGTACCGCCTCTGCTGGAGTCCGAGCAGGCGCCTGATGTTCGGCGCATGACGAATGGCCTGGAAGAAATGGTGAGTCAAGCCATAAAGGTACGGACAGCCCTTTTCTCTCCGTGCACACACAGGGGGAGGCGAGTCCCATGCCAGGGACCTTATCCACGGCTCGAAGGGACCCGCCTGGTCTCTTCGGCGCCCCCCCCCTAGTTTTTCCTTCATTCCCAGGTCCAAACTTCCGCTCCACCGGAAGCCTTCCAGCCCCTCTGGTGATGACCCAGGCATACCACCTCTGCTGGATTCCGAGCAAGCGCCAGAGGTTCGCCGCATGACGAATAGCCTGGTAGAAACGGTGAGTCAGTCCATAAGAGCACGGTGAGTCCTCTTCTCCCCTCTGAGCACACAGGTCTCCTTTAAGACTTTTCTGGCGGACCCATGATGTATTCAGTGGACATCCAGTAGTTCGCCGGGTTGTTGCGTCATGGCAGACAACAACCAGACACGACGTTTACCAGTGGTAAGTCTTGTCATTGTCATTATCCCTTCCCCTAAGGGCTCCGGAGAGAAGGGGCATGCTCCCCTGTGATCGGCCCGCCAGGGTTCCACCTGGCTTATCATCCCTAACGCGACGCCTCTCTGGGACTCCACGGACACCCTACGCAGTGGTCTACGTTCCATCTCGGCCGATTCAGAACTGGTTGACATCTTCGGTGAGTACCTTCTCAACACAGCCCGGGCGTCTGCCAGCGGCACGGTCTAGGTCTCTAGCAGCAGTGTGACCACCCGTTAGCACTCTAACTCAAGATCTGGAATGCGGATGCGACCTCTATTGTAGGTCTCCCTTCCGCTCTTAGGACAGCGTCCCTTCGGAAATGGGCTAGTCCAGTTGGTCCCCTAGGCCACCTGAGGGAAGAGATTCTTCCCCTACCCAACATCGACCAGACACATGTGGGTGCGTCGCTACACCGCTCGGTTCCAGTCCTTCGCGCCTCAACCTTTCAAGGCGCCTCTATCCCACCAATAGCTCATCCACCTTGCGAGGCAAGGGACCACTTCCTTGCTTAAGGGTCGTTACAGGGACCATAGCGGCTGCCATGCCCATCCTACACTCCAGAGCTATTACGGTCACTCCGCCCTGGTACGACCTGGTGGTCAGGAGTTCTTCCCTCAAGGGCTGTCGTATGGGTGTGTAGATAGCCTCGTCGCCTTTTCGCTTCTAGAGTAGCCGATCTTTCGGGAAAGGTCTTCTCAGACCCCGCCCCGGCGGATCATCCCTTTTAGACACGGTATTCAATACCGTCCGAGGTCAGGTACTCCTCGCACAAGAGTGGTTCTCTTCCCTGCACCGAGGCCTCCGTACTCTCTGCCATCCCCACCAGTTTGTCCATCGGTCTTGGTATGCGAGTCCCCGGCCAGTTGTCGGCGGGGATATAGGCAGTACACTGTACCCAGTTGCATCCTCGTCTCTTTCAGCGGGCCCTAACGAAGAAGGGGGTCAAATCTCCCCTTGCTATGGACCGCTGGTCCCGTCTATATCGAATGACCCGCCATTCCCTTCCTAAGTGGACCATTCTTCGCATCCTCCCTGGGGAGAGTCCCTTCTCTTCTTCTTCTTCTTCTCTGGAGGATAGTGTCCACCGTCACCGATCTCCAAGACTGGGGTGTGCCTCTCCATTCCCGCAGCACAAAGCTGTTGGACACCCCTGAGTATTGTCTCCCTATCAACATTCCAGAATTCAGCCATCCGGCTAGCCCGGCTACGATTTTAGCACCGTGTACTGGGTTGCCCAGTCAAATTCCAGTCTGACCATGCCGCAATGGTGGCGTGCATCATCCACCAGGAAGACGCAAGGAGTATCATGGTAATGGGTGAAGTCAAGAGGACCTTGCACTGAGCCGGATCTCTTCGCGCCCTAATCTCGGCAGTGCACATCCCTAGCGTGGACAATGGAACGGCCCTCTTTTCTCGGCAGGGATGGCCCCGCGTCAGGCAGACGGTTCCTCAACAGAGAAGTCCCCAGCCAGATTTTCGGTGAAGGAAGACTCCGGTCAGGGAACCAATGGCCTCACGATTCGACTATCAGGTCCACGGTTCATCGAGTGCTGCTCCCTCCACCTGGCCTAGGTGTCGACGTCCTCGCCCTGTCGTGACGCCAGTTCAGGCTCCCGTGCATCTTCCCTCTGCTTTCCGGGTTTTCAAGGTTTCTTCAAAGAATCAAGGCAGAAGGTGGCGCCAGAGTGGCCCAGACGAGCATAGTTCACACAACTCACTCAGATCCTAACAGTTGCCCCGTGGCACCTTCCAGACCCTCCAGATCTTCCGTGTCGGGGCCCTCTATTCCACCAAGACTCAAAGGTCCTTAATTTGACGACCTTACTAGTGGATCCCGGCTACTGGCTCAGACAGGCCTTTCGACAGGAGCGATACACACAATGTTTAAGGCCGGACAGCCAGTTTTCATCACAAATCTATTTCCACACGGGGAGATCTCCTCCGGTGGTGTAAGGAGCACATCTTCTCTTCTCTTGCTCCTTCTCCCTTCCGTCATTGCTGGTATTTTTGCAGTCAGGTCTGGATGCGGGTCTCTCGCGCGTCCCTTTAAGGGCCAGGTGTCTGCTCTATCTATTCGGTTTCAGAAGCCTCTCGCTTCTCGTCTGCCAAATTAGGACTTTCACCCAGGGAGTCACCCATCTGACTCTACTGTACTCGTCATCCACTAGAGACGTGGGACCTAGATCAGGCGAGGGGTTCGCTTCAGGGTATCCTGATTTTTCTTTCCTAGTTTCCTTCTGTTCTCACCTATTTTGGAAAGTGGGCTCCTCGTTGCCATCACGTTTTTTTACGAAGGGCATCAGGACAGGCAGTCCTCTCTGGTCGTTTTCTCCTCCTTTTTTCTGGGCCTCCACCTGCACAGGAGGGGGTGCTCCGGCCAGACCCCGCCTTCGGTCCGGGGCTGTCTCGCCGTTCCACCTAGATAGGGGATTGGGTTTCGGTCATTCTGTCCTAGTACTTCTCTCAGCCTGAAAGGGGCCTTGTTTACTCTGGCCCTGGTACGAGCTCTCAGTTTTTTATGTCCTCAGGACCGCACCTTTCGGTGACACCGACAGTCAGTTCATGCTGGCGCCCAAGGCCAAGTTTGCCACATAGTTCCAATTCCGCTAGAGTTGAGGCCTACCGCAGGTAGAGCGGATCCCTGCCACGGGCAGTGAAGGCGCACTATACCCGTGCAATGGGAGCATCTTAGTCGATTAGTCTTCGGACGTCGGCCGGCCAGGTCCGCGAGGTCGCCTCCTGATCTAGTCCGCACCCAGGTATTGGCAGAGGCCAGTCTTGGTGTAGGTTTTTGCGGGCGGCGGTAGCACACCTGTAACAAGTTAGGTACTGGCAGGTCTGGGTCAAGCCCGACAGGGGGAAGATGTTTCCTACCTATCTCCGGTGCTTGCTCTTTTCCCACCCAGGGACTGCTTTTGGACGTCCCATGGTCCTGTGTCCCCCAATGAAACGATAAAGAAGGATTTTTGTGTACTCACCGTAAAATCTCTTTCTCTGAGTCTTCATTGGGGGACACAGCACCCACCCTGCTTGTCTTGTGTTACATATTGCCTGCCTATCGCCTTGGTGGTCCATATTTCCAGGCCACTTGTCGCACGACGACTTGGTTATAATTTTTACTGTGACTTATCTATGGGTCTTTGTTTTGGTTCTCCTCCTACTGCTTGTGCATTAAACTGAATTGAGCCCGCCTCTGGCTCGGGGTGTATACTGCTGGGGAGGAGCTAACTTTTTATGTCTACTTAGTGTCAGCCTCCTAGTGACAGCAGCATAACCCATGGTCCTGTGTCCCATGGTCCTGTGTCCCCCAATGAAGACTCAGAGAAAGAGATTTTACGGTGAGTACACAAAAATCCTTCTATATGGCGGCGCAATGTCAACACCTCAGGGGCTGGTCTGATCGAGAGAAAGATGGGGGCATTAAAAAAGTGCTGGAATACATAGTGTGTAGAAGTCCATTGGTAATGGGACTAGAGGATGGTGCGGTGGGGATCTTGGGTGGAACGTCTCCTACAATGGCACTTATAAACAAGACCTGGGATAGGCTGAAAAGGGTGAGAGGGGTGACCCGGTTAACTAAGTTTACATCTATCTGGGATAACAGTAATCTCCCGGAGATTCAGAAAATGGGGAATATTGAGGAATGGAGACGCAAGGGTGTAATATACATGCATCAGATATTGGACGGAGGAATTTTGAAATCGTTCCCACAGTTACAGAGTGAGTTCAGTTACCGGCGTCTGGCTGGCTCCACTACAGTCAATTAAAACATGCGATTGCAGCCCAAGCGGCTAAACAAAGTGTGAACATACAGACTGACCTGGTACTGGAGTATGTGTGTAAGGGGTGAGGAAGCACTAAAGGGATCATTTCTGACACGTATAAAGATATATTACATACCTTTCTTTTAGGCTACCCAATTAAAACTAAATCTAAATGGGAGGAGGAAGTTGGGCCGATAACGGAGGAGGTGTGGGAGAGTATCCTGGAGTATGTACCTAAACTCTCTATGAGCGAACCGGCCAGACTATCTCACCTATACGTGATTCACCGGGTATATACGTCTCGCTTACTGATGTTTAAAATGGGGTTGAAAAGGAATTCGGAGTGTCCAAGGTGTCAGGGATCTGACGCAGGTATTTTTCATATGATGTGGTCTTGTCTGAGACTGGTTTCCTTTTGGACTAAGGTTATCCACAAGATAGGAAGAACATATGGGTGTGTCCTTCCCAGGGAACCATTGCTATGCATATTGGGATATGTTGAGGAGCTTGGGGTGGAAAATACTATGAAAATTGCCATTGCTAGGCTGCTGTATGTGGCAAGAAAGCTGATCGCCAGGTCCTGGATTAAAAAAGACCCCCCGACCAGGGGAGAGTACATTAAAAGGGTGAAATGTATTCTTCAGCTGGAACAGGGAGTGTATGAAAGAAGGGGGAATGTTAAAATGTTTGAGAAGCTATGGTGTCCTTGGCTGCAATGCGAATAGGACGAGTGATGGACCAGTAAACTGGTCTGGGATCGGGATAGCCGTCGGAGACCTCTGATGTGTGTGTTTTGTTTTATTTGTGTTACTAGTAGTTCTTCCTGCACGTCGGGATGAATGGGATGGTTGCTATACTGCAGTTGGAGGGTATTCTAAGTGTGTACTAAATGGGATGTAGTATCGGGGAGAAGTGTTGCTGCCGGGGTGGGGGAGGGGGAGTTAAAGGGGTAATAGATGTTATAAACTGACTTTGGATGCCGATTTGTTATTCTGTTGTATGTATTCTGTTTTAATAAAAAAGTATATGATTTAAAAAAAACGATATATTGTTGGGGTCACGGTATTTGTGACGTACATTCGGCGTCATTAGCAATATCGCAGCGTGTAACACCTATGAGCGACCTTAGTCGCAAAACAGGCAAAAATCGTTGGTCTGACACACGTCGTTCATTTACCAAAAATCGTTGTCTGGTCAGTAGCGAGGTTGTTTGTCGTCCCTGCGGCGTCACACATCGCTATGTGTGACACCGCAGGAACGACAAACATCTCCTTACCTGCGTCCACCGGCAATGAGGAAGGAAGGAGGTGGGCAGCATGTTCCGGCCGCTCATCTTCGCCCCTCCTCTGCTATTGGGCGGCCGCGTAGTGACGCTGCAGTGACGTCGCTATGACGCGGAACGCACCTTCCCCTTGAAGGAGGAATTGTTCAGCGGTCACAGCGACGTCGCTGCAAAGGTATGTGCGTGTGACGCTGCTGTAGTGATAATGTTCCCTTCGGCAGCAATCACCAAATTTCGCACCAACGATGGGGGCGGGTGCTAACGTGCACGACATCGCAAGCTATCGCTAGCGATGTCGCAGCGTGTAAAGCACCCTTACGTGTGCAGCTCCCTGCTCTCACCTGCATTCTAAAAAGGTGCAGGAATTGTCTGCCATTAAAACTAGTATGTGTTTGTCTGCAATTTTTGTACATGTACTGAAAATGTTTGCATGAATGTAACCGGAGATGAAAAAAATGATAAGGATGTACATTAGTCAAATCTGGTGGTTTTCCTTTTTGCATACTTTAGTCCAACCACTCTAGCAGTAATTAAGTGGGTTTCTCATAAATGTGAGCGTAAAATATATATGGAGTATGAGTGACGTCTGCTGCCGTCTTAAGCATGCCATTAAGAATACATCTTCAGAAAATATTTGGTTCCTGCCAAACAAGCTACACATGGCCTGCTGACACCCAGTTAGTTATTCAGTTTAGCCTAGAAGGCAGACACAGATCTGACTATCATAACTGTTTTTGGCCTTTTTTTACTGGAAGAGAATAACCTTTGTTTCTTTTGCATACTTGGTTTACGTAACAGATCAGGATGGCCCACTATGTTTCTCCCCACTAAATGATGGAAAGAACACCCTGTATCCTTTCTAGTTGGGATGGCAGGTCCATAGATAATACCCTTGTGGCAATCAAGTAACCAGGTGGAGGATCATTTGTGTTTTTGACTCCTGCCCACCCATTTTACAGAGGGTTGCACATTGCATGGAGCAAAACATGAATCTGGGATTCCCAGAACTACAAGACAGTTAAGCACGTCCTTACATTAGTCCAGTGTTGGGCTGTACCTTTCCTTCAGCAACTCCTGGTGACATTTTCCTTGTAGGCCAACAAAGTTTTTATTTCTAGATGGCCTTGCGAATGGGTTGACTCAATTTCTTGGAGCCCCCCTCCTTTTCTGCACGTCCCTGTATAATTCGGGTATTCTCTTTAAAGCAGTCAAGCCGGCTCTTGGTGGGCCAAGCCTCATTCCACTCTAGCAAATCAATCACTTGATGGCTCTTCTCCCGTCCTTCTGGTGGGCTTTGCTCCTTGCTTTCTCTCTCTGGGCCCTGCCATCCTCCTAGTTTTGCTGCATCAGTTTTAGTAAACACCGAAAATGGCCCTCGCCTGCCAACCGGCTTCTCCAGTCACCATCTGGTCTTTCCATGACACTGTTCAGCCGCTCCTTGTCACCATCCAGCCTCCCTATTGGTCATACTCAGCTGACCGCAGTCATCCTCCAAGATCGGGTAGGCTGTTTGCTGGGGGACTGACACTAGTTGAGCCTCAGCAGCAGCTGTCACAGTACTGGCATTCTCTCTCATCATGTCCTAAACCAAAGAAGATTACGCATGCCCGCCTGCCCTAGTTAGCCATGTTATGGACATGATTGTATGAGGATACCAAAAAATAACTACTCAAAATGGCACTTGCACTGTGTACCGCACTCATATCTGCACTCGGACATTATAAGACATTCTGGGATATTACTGTGATTTAAGATAAATCAGCTTATTAGAGAATATATCTATATAAGTTTCTTCACTGCAGTTTGACCAATATGCAGTCTTGGATTGCATGCAAGAAACTCGCTATAAGTATTTCAAGTTTCTCAATTAACTCAATCTTGTTCCTCTTGTGACTGAAGCATTTTGGTCTCTTTGGATACTTTGTATGTATACATAGATCAGAGTCATAATTCAGAATATGGGTAATTAGGATGGTATGTGCATGATTAGTGTGCATGGCTAAAATCACCCTTTACATCTGCACATCATGTAAGTGCAAATTTCCAATAGATTAATCTGTGGAGAATGTGATTTGAACTGCTGGCAGCACCCCATGGACTATCAAAAGCTTACCCCTTTCTGTAGTAGCTCTCTCTCACATTATGCTGCTCTCGGAAGGTGTAACAAATACCTGGTGACATTCCCTTTAATCATTTTGTGCATATGAAACATGTTGCAGATCCCCAAAAATAAGAGAGAAATGTTTTAAGGCATTTTTATTACTTTCTGTGAAGTGTAAACTTAACATACATTTCACTAGAATTTGGTACCATTGCCCCTTAACCCCTTCACGACCGGCCGATTTTTCGCTTTGTTTTTTTTTTGCCATTCTTTTTCCGAGAGACGTAACTTTTTTATTTTTCAGTCAATATGGTCATGTGAGGACTCATTTTTTGTGGAACGAGCTGTACTTTTAAAATGAAACCATAAGTTTTACCATATAGTGTACTGGAAAACGGCAAAAAATTTCCAAATGCGGTAAAAATTCCAAAAAAAGTGTGATAGTTTTTGAGAGGTTTTATTCACTGTGTTCATTATATGGTAAAACTGATGTGTGGGTGTGATGCCTGAGGTCAGTGCGAGTTCATAGACATAAACATGTATAGGTTTACGTTTATATAAGGGGTTAAAAAAAATCAGAAGTTTGTCCGAAAAAAAGAGAATTTTGTTTACTTACCGTAAATTCTTTTTCTTATAGTTCCGTCTTGGGAGACCCAGACCTTTGGTGTATAGCTTCTGCCTCCGGAGGACACACAAAGTACTACACCTAAAAGGTGTAGCTCCTCCCTCTGAGCCTATACACCCCCTGGTGAACTAGTCACAACCAGTTTAGTGCAAAAGCTGAAGGAGAATAGCCACCCACAAGTAGAACAGAGCAAGAGCCGGAACAACTGGAGACTCTGTTCACGACAACAGCATGTGAAAACACACGGAACAAGGAAATTGCCAACAGGCAACAGGGAGGGTGCTGAGTCTCCCAAGACGGAACTATAAGAAAAAGAATTTACGGTAAGTAAACAAAATTCTCTTTTTCTTTAACGTTCCTTTGGGAGACCCAGACCTTGGGACGTTCCAAAGCAGTCCCTGGGTGGGAAATAAACAAAAAAACTAAGAAGTAGGCAGAAACCTAACTTCACAAATGGGCGACCGCCGCCTGAAGGATGCGTCTTCCAAAGCTCGCATCTGCCGAAGCATGAGCATGCACTTGGTAGTGCTTCGAGAAGGTATGCAGGCTAGCCCAAGTGGCAGCCTGACAGACTTGCTGAGCCGTAGCCTGGTGCCGAAAAGCCCAAGAGGCACCGACAGCCCTGGTCGAGTGCGCTTTGATCCCCGGCGGGGGAGGAGCCTGCGAACTTTGGTAGGCGTCCGAAATGGTCGACCTAATCCAACGGGCTAAGGTCGGCTTAGAAGCAGGGAGGCCCTTGCGCCGACCTGTGGTTAGCACAAAAAGAGAGGTACACCGCCTAAGCGCAGCAATGCGAGACACAGATCCGGAGAGCACGCACCAGATCTAGAGTATGTAGAGCTTTTTCAAAGCGATGAACGGGGCCGGACAGAAGGAAGGTAAGGTAATGTCCTGGTTAAGGTGGAAGGGAGAAACTGTGGAGGTGGCACTGAGCTATAGCTTGTTTGTTCAAACGTAATAAGAATATCTGTGTATATAAATAATCAAAATATAGATGTAATTGCATAGTTATCTGTCTGTCTATGTAGCAATTGCACAGACCTATCGTATAATTCAAAGTTGTATAGTCATGAAGGGGTTAACCAAAGATAATGAAGCCAAAATATGAAGCTACAAACCTTTATCAGTAGTGTCCACACAGAATGTTTTAATGAAGAGATGTATTGTACAATATGCTGGGAGAAATAAGGGAGTGACACTCCCATAAACTCTATGTATCATTTTCAAGGCCGAAGGTGCCTTCTGTAATAATTAAGTTTCTTTCAATACAGTTAGTTGATGACGCTGACTCAAGCAGAAAGGGTGTCTGTGTATTCATTGTCTGATACATACATTAATATATCGGCACTGGTATACAGCATTAATGGGGCACAGTCTCTGGATCCTAAACGAAGACTCCATTAACAGTCTTCACCCAAAATTCCTTCCTTGACAGTTTGGCGCCCATCAGCGTGGGGCTCCACGGACGCACTGCTGACCTGGAGATACCGATCGTTTGGATGTCATGGACTGAGACCTCCCTCCGCTCCAACCAGGCTGATTACCTCCGACCCCACGGGTAAGTGTTACATACTGTGTATTCACTACTGTTGTGGTTGGTTTTGGAGAGGAGGGAGTGACGGGCTGTGTGTCCATATCGGTGTTAAAAGGTACCTGATTGTGACTCAGGGGTAGTGCCCGCTGGAGCTCAGAGCACGATCCCAGCCCTGAGGTGTGGATCGAGAGTGTCACACGGGATCCAGAGGACAGTTGTTAGGGCAGGAAAGACGGTGGTGGCTGGATATAGCTAGTTAGACTGACCCGGTCTGTAATTAAAGACGCGGGGGGGTTCCCATGACTGAAGATAGGGATTAGGACATTAAATTTGATACAGTTGACCAAGTCCGGAGGTCGGGACATTTTTGTATATGCATGTACATTTTTGTACGTCCTCCTCCTTTCATGAGACAGATCCTCAATGAAAGAAGATAGGGATTAGGACAATAAAAAATATTGGTGCAGCTGATCAAGTCCGGAGGGAATACATTTTGTACCCCTCCTCCAAGCGCGGGATACCCTTATTACTATATAGCTGAGGAGTTGCCAGCTAGTATAGAGGTGTAGCCTTAGCTGCCGGCCGGACTCTAACGTTCACCGCATAGTTATATTAGTGTAATTCAGACACCCCCAAGATAGCAAAAATGTTTAGAACGGAGAAGACAAGGTTAAGAAAGCTGAGGATTCACAGTGGATTTAGTAAGCATTCCTTAGGGAGGGGCACGTGCTGGAGACAGTTCAGCTGTGTGACATGCCCCGGAGATTTCCAGAGTATTTGTTGATTGATGCTGAATTGTTTAACAGAATAACGCAGATATTGCTATCAGAAGGATATACTGAAGTCAAAGAAGAGGATGAGCGAGGACATGTTGTGTTTTTCTATACGTTACCCGAGTCTGAGGACAGATCTGAGGGTCCTCTGGCAGGTTGTTTAGTTGCTGCCCCACAACTTGATCCCCATTCAATTCCCCTGTCCCGGAGATATTCACAGATGCTGCAGTCATTAGACAGCATCCCTTAACCCTTTCCACACCCATACCCCTTTTCCCTCCCATACCTGCAATGCCGTCTCTCCCCTCACCGGCCAGTCTGCCGTCACGCTCCCCAATTACCAATCCCCTCCCCTTTTTCCCTTAGGACACATAGTGAGCCTTACCCCGAACCTGACGAGGAACAGCCCTCATTTAAATATGTCCCTTTCAACCCCACCCAGTCAGCGGCATTAATCCCCTGCCTGCCAGATCCCAGCATTAACCCTATGCGATTTTATAGGACAATGCTACAGGTCCATCAGTTATACTCAGCTGCCCGGAAGGACCTTGTTAATCTCACCAAAGTAAAAGCAGGATACAGTTTTTGGCCCTTAATGGAGCCCCATCTCACAATGCCCCCAGGCACTGATGACACCATTTTCCAAAGTGGACAACAGTATTGTGCCGCTTTAAAAAGATGGGCTCAAGATCAATTGGTATATACAAATGTGCCGGTGCAGCCCCCGCCACAGCCCATGCCCCGACACGGCCCAAACCCCATATACGTAGCTCCCAATCAACAAAACCAGCAGAGCCAGCAACAGAATTGTTGGCATTGTGGTCAGCCCGGTCACTATCAAAGAAAGTGTCACGCCCACAAATCTCAGTGTTTGGCCAGGTACCCTCAAAACCGTAACCAAAACTTGCAACACATAAATTTACAATAAAGGTGTTCCCTCTAGATCCAGTAATGATCTACCTGAAGCCTGGTGTGCCTTTTCCCAGAGTAGGAGATTTCCCAAGATACTGCCCACAGTCCAGCTGCACCCAGGAGTCTGCCCCAACCTTCCCTACTGACACAGGGGGAGCCCCGGACTGCTTGTTTTTGTTGCAGTGATTTCCAGTCCCAAGCTACGCGCTCTAATGATGCTCTCCATTCCACTCCATCATTCTTAAGGTTTCTATAATATATGTTTCTGTAGTACTTTTGTTTTTGCTGGCTGACACGGTACAGAAATATATTTTCTATATTTCTATAGTGAAAGTTCTGCCCATGGTTTTTTCTTGTATCTGTTTTTCCCACCAGCTGTTCTAACATCGCGCATCCTGAAGGAGACAGGGGGGGCATAAGTCAGCGCAGGGATGTGCGGGAGTGTTTTCAGTAAGCTGCTGCTAGTCACAAGTTGTAGAGAGCAGAGAAAAAAAAATAAAAAATAAGGAAGTAGAGAAAAAAAATAAAGTAGTTTCAGCAGATTTACAAAGCTGTTTCTGTCTTATGTACTAACCAGTGCTTTTTCCGGCTGGTGGAGTGGATTTTGTTTTATCCTTAGAGTTCAAAATTTCATAGGAGATTATCAATAGTATTCTGCTGCTATTTAAATAATTAAATTAATTTTGCAGGGAAAAGTATATTTTTTTTTAAAATATACAAAATTAGGTTTTTTTTTTGTTTTTATGGTTATGTTTTTGTTTTGTATTATTTTTGCATACAAAATGCCAATATTGATTACTTTCCTTTTCTTTTGTAGATACAGAATATCTATGAACCCTGTTGTAAGGTTTCAAAATTTCCCAGTAGAGTATAAGTTATATTTATTGGTTGGTTAATCATATTGTTTACTGTTATGGATCTATATATTTTGCCAAAGTAGTATATAAAAAGGGAGGAAGTAAATATCTATTGCATTTTTCCAGCAGCAGATATATTGGATAGGCTTTAAAGCAGGCTTTAAAGCTGGCCTTTCTTTTGCAACAGTTATGTTATGTTTATTGGATTATTATGAATGTAGGAATATATGTCTGTTATAGGAATGATCTAATCTATATTTCTTTTAGTCTTTGTTTTTATAGATGGAATCAGATGGTGGTCAATTCTGCACTGGATATGCTACAGTTTGCACAGCATGAGGTAGTCTAAATTTAGGCCACTCCCTCCCCTCCTATCAGTACGGAAGGAAGTGACGTAAGTGTCTCTCTAGATGGGTGGAGCAGAGGTAGGTAAGATAGTCAAAATGTATGTAGGATGTAGATCTTTCCTGTTGTCAAATAAGCTAGGTACGCCGAAAAGAAAGTCTAGATCGGAGCTGATGGAATCGGATGGAGATCCCCGCACAGGTGCAGCTGACCAAGAAGCAGTGAACGGGCCTAGAGTTGAGGAGTCCTTTACCATGCATAAAGACCATGCCTCGGTGACACCGGTCACGTCAGTGACGTCTGTCACTCCTTGTGTTCTTAAATCCCTACAGGAAAAAGCGAATCAACAAGGAGTGGAGTGCGAGACGCAGGGAGCCGGCTGACTGAGGAAGGTCTGTGGATGAAGGGCAGTAAGCTTTCTCTGCCATGAGATCTCTTCTTAATGATGGCCCAAGTAACATGGACTAACATCTGTGACAGTTGGATATCAGTGTGCGCTTTGGTGACGCCAGGGTTCAGTACCCAGGTAGGCAAACTCACCCGGTCTTGTGAAGCACGTTCTTAAAACAATGAGGAAAAACTGTAAAGAGTCCATAGAAACACCCTGCACCTGCTCTACCCATTCTTAGAGACTGCAAACTGATTATAGATGTTTATCATGAGCATGTTGTATGCAAGTCTGTGCGTGTTGTGTAAATTTCTTTCCAGGTCTGGTCAGAGGCTTTCCAGTGCAGAAAACGACATCATTGCTGAAAATCCATATAATGCAAGTGGTATGTAAAAAACAAACTAATAAGTTGTAAACCAATGCGTGTTGTATTTCTCTTTAGTGTGTGTTTTGTTTCTCTTTAGTAATAAACAGGTTCCAATGTAAAATGTTTTTTTGTCTGGCGCAAAGCATGTATAATTTTCATATGATTGACTCATTAGAGAAATAAACAAGTGTATTTTCTAATTCCAGATCCTAAATCAGAGTTAGTAGTATATGGTTTTCGGTCAGGAGACTGGACACAGAAATTTTGATAAAGCTCAACGGCAGGACAACATGGATTCACGCCCCGCATTGCAGAAGGGTCGATCCACCGGAGGTGCACTGAGCGTCCTGCTTATATTTATCCTTACAAAAAGCCTGTACAGTCCCAAACCATTATTGCCGAAACAGTTAGAAGAGAGGACTTAGAGAACCTTGAGACATGGGAAAGTCCAACTACAAAGGGTGAGGACTTGTCTAGGGGTCCTTGGTCTCAAACCGGTGAAGAAATCCCATTCCCCTCTCCACCCATGCCTCAACGTTCAGTCAGGCAGGATTTCCCAACAGATCTTTTTTCCTCTTTTCGTAAGGGAACACGGTACCCTTAGTATTTGGAAATGGCAGAAGTAAGTCAAGGGGGGACTGTTGAGGGTACGAATTGAGTAACCTAAAATACTTAATTCAGCCATTTCATAGACCCAAAAATGTGGTTTGGTTAATGTAATTAACCATTTACAAATGTTTTTGTCTCCTACTAACTCATATGAATATATTCAGTGATTTTCCTTAATATAAAATGCTAGCTATGAATTCTCTCATCTCGCGAAAAGTTTTGGAATAGCCTATCGCATCAGGCTGATGTCTCTCCGGCCTAGTCTGCTGAGTACTGGCAGTGACACGCGAGTCGACGTCACATCTCAGAAACCAATGGACCCAAAACAACCGAAGCAGAAAGCGGCCGCTATTCAACCCATTATCCCAGAAGGTTTTTCCAAGTCTGGGCCACAAACTGTTCACATGAAGCCTCATCATGTTTTGTTGTTTTTTTTATCAAGAGCAGATTATCCAGGTTCACAAAGTGGCCCTAAGTGGACTAGCACTGACTAAGCATCCTTCTTTTTGTTTCATATCCAGAAATAAGAACCATGGACAATTTCCAATTTCCAAAGGTCCTTTTGTTTTTTTTTTTAATTATGTGCTAATTTTTAAATAAGGTTTAGATTCAATTTTTCTTAATCAGGATAATGTGCCCTAATGAGAGTAATAACGCCAATTCTAATAGCCCCTATAAATCATAGAGTTATGTTTAATAAATAAAAATAAGTACTTAAGGGGGGAGCTAAAGCCTGTAGTGTTAAATTAAACAACCGATCTCATGAAAAGCCCACATATATAGATATAGATATAATTAAAGTCCCAAGGGCAGTAGGTCACAAATAAGTCACAAATATTAAAATATATCTAAATGGGGAACATTTTTAAATTTAAGGTTAATAATATTCACAGATATTTTATTAAAGGGGGGACTGTGGAGGTGGCACTGAGTTATAGCTTGTTTGTTCAAACGTAATAAGAATATCTGTGTATATAAATAATCAAAATATAGATGTAATTGCATAGTTATCTGTCTGTCTATGTAGCAATTGCACAGACCTATAGTATAATTCAAAGTTGTACAGTCATGAAGGGGTTAACCAAAGATAATGAAGCCAAAATATGAAGCTACAAACCTTTATCAGTAGTGTCCACACAGAAAGAATGTTTTAATTAACAGATGTATTGTACAATATGCTGGGAGAAATAAGGGAGTGACACTCCCATAAACTCTATGTATCATTTTCAAGGCCGAAGGTGCCTTCTGTAATAATTAAGTTTCTTTCAATACAGTTAGTTGATGACGCTGACTCAAGCAGAAAGGGTGTCTGTGTATTCATTGTCTGATACATACATTAATATATCGGCATTGGTATACAGCATTAATGGGGCACCGTCTCTGGATCCTAAACGAAGACTCCATTAGCAGTCTTCACCCAAAATTCCTTCCTTGAAAAAAACACCTTAGGAAGAAAGTCCGGACTCGGACGGAGAACCACCTTGTCTTGATGAAAGACTAAAAAGGGTGACTCCGAGGAGAGCGCAGCCAAATCAGAAACTCTCCTGAGAGAAGTTATAGCAACCAGAAAGGCCACTTTCTGTGAGAGACGATACAAAGAAACCTCCCTAAGGGGCTCAAAGGGGGGTTTCTGCAAGACCGTGAGAACCAAGTTAAGGTCCCAGGGGTCCAAGGGCCGCCGGTAAGGTGGGATGATGTGAGACGCGCCCTGCATGAAGGTGCGGACCTGAGCTAGCCGAGCGAGACGCCGCTGGAACAGGTCTGACAGGGCCGAAACCTGTCCCTTGAGAGAGTTGAGGGACAGACCTAGCTGCAGACCGGACTGTAGAAAAGACAGAAGGGTCGGCAAGGAGAATGGCCAAAAAGAATGGCCGGTAGAGCGACACCAGGACAGGAAAATTTTCCAAGTCCTGTGATAGATCTTAGCGGACGAAGACTTACGGGCCCGAGTCATAGTGGAGATGACTTCAGGGGGAATACCAGAAGCCGTCAAAATCCAGGACTCAAGAGCCACGCCGTCAATTTGAGGGCCGCAGAAATCGGGCGGAAGAACGGACCTTGCGAGAGTAGGTCTGGACGGTCCGGGAGAGGCCACGGCTTCTCTACGGACAGTTGGAGCAGGTCCGGATACCAAGCTCGCCTGGGCCAGTCCGGTGCAATGAGGATGACTCGACGACCCTCCATTCTGATCTTGCGCAGGACTCTGGGCAAGAGGGCTAGAGGGGGAAACACGTAGGACAGACGAAACTGGGACCAGTCCTGAACCAGAGCGTCCACGGCGAAGGCCTGAGGATCGTGGGAGCGAGCCACGTAGACAGGAACTTTGTTGTTGTGACGGGATGCCATTAGGTCCACGTCCGGAGTGCCCCATTTGCGGCAGATCGACTGAAATACTGCCGGGTGCAGGGACCACTCGCCACCGTCCACGCTTTGACGGCTGAGATAATTTGCCTCCCAGTTGTCCACGCCTGGGATGTGGACTGCGGATATGGTGGACCTGGAGTCCTCCGCCCATTGAAGAATGCGTTGTACCTCCATCATTGCCAGGTGGCTGCATGTCCCGCCTTGATGGTTGATGTAGGCAACCGCTGTCGCGTTGTCTGACTGGACTCGAATGTGCCTGCCCGCCAGCAGATGGTGAAATGCTAGGAGAGGTAGAAGTACGGCTCTGATTTTCAGCACATTGATTGAAAGGGCTGACTCGGACGGAGTCCAAGTGCCCTGTGCTCTGTGGTGGAGACATACCGCTCCCCAGCCGGATAGACTGGCATCCGTGGTGAGAATCACCCAGGACGGGGCCCGGAAGGAGCGCCCTTGGGACAGGGAGAGGGGACGAAGCCACCACTGAAGAGAGCTCTTGGTCCGTGGCGACAGAGCCACTGACTTGTGTAAGGAGGAAGGCCACTTGTCCCAACAGCGGAGAATGTCCAGCTGCAGGGGGCGCAGATGGAACTGGGCAAAGGGAACAGCCTCCATGGACGCCACCATTTGACCCAGCACCAGCATCAGACGCCTGAGGGTATAACGGAGGGGCCTCAGGAGAGAGCGCACCGCCAATTGGAGTGACAGCTGTTTGTCTAAGGGCAACTTCACAAGTGCCGGCAGAGTCTCGAACTGCATCCCTAGGTACGTGAGACTCTGGGTCGGAGTCAGAGTGGATTTGGGAAGATTGACAAGCCACCCGAATTGGGCTAGAGTGCTGAGAGTGAGCGAGACACTCCGCTGACAGTCTGCGCTGGATGGCGCTTTGACTAGAAGGTCGTCCAGGTAGGGGAGCACTGCCAACCCCTGAAGGTGCAGAACCGCAATCATGGCTGCCATGACCTTGGTGAAAACCCGAGGGGCCGTGGCTAACCCGAAGGGGAGAGCCACGAATTGGAAATGATCGTCTCCTATTGCAAAGCGTAGCCAACGCTGGTGTGAAACCGCAATGGGCACATGCAGATAGGCATCTCTGATGTCGATGGACGCCAGGAAATCCCCTTGGGTCATTGAGGCAATGACTGATCGCAGGGACTCCATGCGAAAGTGCCGCACCCGAACATGCTTGTTGAGAAGCTTGAGATCCAGGATGGGCCTGAAGGTACCGTTCTTTTTGGGAACTAGGAAGAGGTTTGAGTAGAAACCTCTGAACCGTTCCCGGGCGGGAACTGGTACAATTACTCCGTTGGCCTGCAAGGCTGCCACGGCCTGTGAAAAGGCGGCGGCCCTGGAGCAGGGGGGAGTTGAGAGAAAAAATCTGTTTGGCGGGCTGGAAGAAAATTCTATCCTGTAGCCGTGAGAGATGATATCTCTCACCCACTGATCGGAGACTTGTTGAAACCAAGCGTCGCCAAAGTGGGAGAGCCTGCCACCGACTAAGGACGTGGCTGGATCGGACAGAGAGTCACGAGGAGGCTGCCTTAGTGGCAGGACCTCCTGCGGTCTTCTGCAGACGCGCTCTGGAGTGCCAGTTGGATTTCTGGTCCTTGGCTGAGTTAGCGAACGAGGCAGAGGGCTTAGAGGACGACCAGTTGGAGGAACGATAGGAGCGAAACCTCGACTGAATCCTACCCTGGGCAGGTTTCCTGGTCTTGGTTTGTGGCATGGAAGTACTCTTCCCGCCAGTAGCCTCTTTAATAATTTCATCCAGCTGTTCACCGAACAGCCGGGAACCAGCAAAAGGGAGCCCAGCAAGGTACTTCTTTGAAGAAGCATCTGCCTTCCACTCTCGAAGCCACAAGGTCCTGCGGATAACGAGGGAATTAGCCGAAGCCACCGCAGCGCGGTGAGAAGCCTTCAGCATGGCAGACATGGCATAAGAAGAAAAAGCTGAAGCTTGAGAGGTTAAGGCAACCATCTCGGGCATAGATTCCCTGGTGAGGGAATGCATCTCCTCCAGACTAGCAGAGATGGCTTTGAGGGCCCACACTGCTGAAAAAGTGGGAGAAAACGCGGCCCCCACCGCTTCATACACGGATTTGGCCAGAAGGTCAATGTGACGGTCAGTGGCATCCTTAAGGGAAGTGCCATCAGCCACCGACACAACGGTCCGAGCTGAGAGCCTAGACACCGGAGGGTCTACCTTTGGGGAGTGAGCCCACTCCTTGACCACCTCAGGTGGAAAGGGAAAACGGTCATCAGAACCACGCTTTGGGAAGCGTTTGTCAGGACAGGCCCTGGGTTTGGTCACACTGAAAACTGGAGTGGTTAAAGAACACACTCTTTACTCTCTTAGGCGAGGTAAACTGGTGCTTTTCTGCCAGAGAGGGTTGCTCCTCTGATACTGGCGGATTGAGATCCAGTACAGAATTAATGGAAGCAATCAAGTCACTAAATTCTGAGTCACCCTCGGAAGGAGCAATCCTCAGCCCTTGAATCAGAGCCACGGGATGAGGAGGGAGAGGGAACCCTGCGGAGCCTCTTAGACGGACGGGGTCCGTGCCCTGATGATGAATCCTCTGCGAGCTCCAGTCCTAAAGGCCCCTTAGCAAGAGCATTAGAGGCACCCTGTGAAGGGGGCTGATGCATATTCATCAAAGTCCTGGACAGAAGTCCCATGGACTCAGCAAATGACTGGGAGATAGACCTAGAAAAGGACTCTACCCAGGCCGGGGGTTCAGCCACATGTGCAGGAGCAGCCTGAGAGACCACTGGGGCCGAGACCCCAGGCCGTGGCACCTCCAAGTTAGAGCAGACCTCACAATGTGGATAGGTGCTCGCTTCAGGCAGCGGAAGCTTACATGCAGCACATACAGCATAAAGCTTTGGAGCCTTGCTCCTTGTGTGAGACATGCTGCCTGAGTGGGGGGAAACAGCTTCTATAAAGGGAATGAATCCCAGGGAGAATATAGCAGAGGTCCACAACCGGATACCGGCTGTGGCTTACCAGACCGCTGGAAGCGGTGTTGTGTGCCCTCCAGATCCCGAAGCCCGGACCCCCAATGCACAACACCTCAGCAGGGATGCAGAGTGCAGGACGGGCCAGAACAGAGTGAATCCTGCCCAAGAAAATGGACGCCGGAGCGAAGAGAGGGGGCGGAACCTTGGGCGTCCCTGTAGGAAGGGCGGAATCTGGAGGGCCATAGAGGCCTGCAGGGGGGGAGTCGCACACAAGCAGTGAGGAGGGTCCCTCCCCTGTGCAGGATGGCCACCGGGAGGGGCCATGCCTGTCCCTCAGCATGAGTGACATGCGAGGGCAGGTAACAGAAACTAGGCCTCCGGCGAAGCCGGGGCCTAAATTTAAGCAGCGAGGCCGACGCGCAGGCACCATCGGCGCGGTTCTCGAGCGAAAAGCCAGAGGACCGGCCGGAAATGCTAAAAAACACAGTAAACACACTCTCCCCCCACAATAAATGACAGGGACCCCCAACATATGAACGTCTCAAGGTACTTAGCTGCTGAGACGCAGGGCCAGGTCCCTGGGGGTGAGTGCTCCGGTCCAGAAGGGTCCTCAAGGGGCTGTGGCCGGAGACCGGTCTCCTGCCAGGCATGGAGACCGTGCTGGCTCCCACTTCAATCCAGAG
This sequence comes from Anomaloglossus baeobatrachus, assembly GCF_048569485.1. Taxonomy (NCBI): domain Eukaryota; kingdom Metazoa; phylum Chordata; class Amphibia; order Anura; family Aromobatidae; genus Anomaloglossus; species Anomaloglossus baeobatrachus. The sequence continues at coordinate 442,164,315 of NC_134356.1, read as the reverse complement.
CCCAGGAGGGATGGTGAAGGAGCACGGCATGTAAGGCTCCAGCCTTGGAAATCAACCTTACAACACCACCGACACAGTGGAGTGAGAAGGGACATGCTGGGAGTCCAGACGTGGACCCGCATTTCTTCAATCTTCTTCCAAAAAAAGGAAAAAAAGGAAAAAATCATATGAGAATGCATGTGTGGATGTATGCCTCCTGAACACAAAGCGAAAAACTGGTTGTGACTGGTTCACCAGGGGGTGTATAGGCTCAGAGGCAGGAGCTACACCTTTTAGGTGTAGTACTTTGTGTGTCCTCCGGAGGCAGAAGCTATACACCCAAGGTCTGGGTCTCCCAAAGGAACGTTAAAGAAAAGTGGCGTACATTTTACGCCATATTCCGTGACCCGTAGCGTTCTCATTTTTCGGAATCTATGTCTCAGTGACAGCTTATTTTTTGCGTCTCAGGCTGCAGTTTTTAGCTGTATTTTTGCGCAGATGCTATGTTCTGATTGCCTGTTATTGCATTTTGTGCAAAATTCATGGCGACCAAAAAACTTTATATTGGTGTTTGGAATTTTTTTGCTGCTACGCCGTTTACCAATCAGATTAATTAATTTTATATTTTGACAGATCGGGCATTTCTGAACGCGGCAATACCAAATGTGTGTGTATGTGTATGTATGTATGTATGTATGTATGTATGTATGTATATATATATATTTTAACCCTTTAATTTTCAATGGGGCGAAAAGGGGGTGATTTGAACTATGTTTTTGTTGTTTTTTTTTTTTAAAGCAGGTATGCTTATTTTCTGCTTCACTCAGATCCGAGCCGGATGAAACCGAATGTAATTCATGTGAGCTACAGGAGTCATCACATGACCCTGTGCTACCATGACAACCACCAGAAGTCACGTGATCATGTCACGTGACTTCCGGTAAGTAAATGTGTACTGCCGATGCCGTCATATTGACAGCGCCATTTAAAGGGTTAAACAGCACGAGCAGATAACGATTCTGCTTGTGCCTGGCAGGCACACATCTCAGCTGTGAAAATCAGCTGAGATATGCGCTGATCGCGGCAAGCTGCCGGAAGCTGACTGCGGGCAGTAACACTATGACCGCTAGGACGTAATATTACTGCCCGTGGTCGTTAAGGGGTTAAACTTTATGACTTGGGTCAAATGTCTTGCATATCCTTCCACAATCTTCTCACAATAGTTGGTAGGAATTTGGGCCCATTCCTCCTGACAGAACTGGTGTAACGGAGGCATGTTTGTAGGTCGCCTTGCTCGCACCTGCCTTTTCAGATTTGCCCATAAATTTTCAGTAGGCTTGAGATCAGGCCTTTTTGATGACCACTCCAAAACAATGACTTTGTTATCCTTAAGCCACTTTGTAACCAGTTTGTCCGCATGCTTCGGGTCATTGTCCACATGGAAGACCCATTGCCGCGCAAGCTTTAAGTTCCTGGCTGATGTCTCGAGATGTTGATTCAGTATTGCCACAATCTTCTTTCCTCATGAGGTCATCTATTTTGTAAAGTGCACTCCTGCAACAAAACAACCCCACAACATCAAGCTGTCACCCCTGTGTTTCAGTTGGGGTGGTATTCTTAGGCTTCAAAGCTTCTCCCTTTTTCCTCCAAACGTAACAATGGTTATGGCCAAACAGTTCAATTACAGTTTATTTAGACCACAGGACATCTCCAAAAATTAAGGTCTTTGTTCCTGTGTGCATTTGCAAACACTTATCTGGCTTTTTATGTTTTTTTTTTTAATAATGGCTTCTTTCTGGCAGAGTGGCCTTTCAGTCTATGTTGATACAGTACTCGTTTCACTGTGGATAATGACACAATCTTACCAGCATCTTCACAGGGTCTTTTGCTTTTGTTTTTAGGTTGATATGCACATATCTGACTAAAGTATGTTCATCTCTGGTACACAGAAAAAGTCTCCTTACTGAGCAGTATGATGGCTGGACATCTCCATCTTGTTTGTACTTGCATATAATTGTTTGTACAGATGAACGAGGCACCTTCTGGTATTTGGAAATTGCAACCAAGGATGAGCTAGACTTGTGCAAGTCCACAATTCTCTTCCTGAGATCTTGGCTGATTTCTTTTGACTTTCCCAAGATGCTACACAAAGAAGCAGAGTGTTTTAGGGGTGCATTAAAATAAATCCACGTGTGTCTCTAACTCACATGTTGCCAATAAACCTATCAGAAGCTTCCAAAGACAAGACATCATTATATAGGCCAAAGCAAGAAGGCCTGCGGAGACACCATCACATGTTTCTCAACGCTGGCAGGAAACTAGCCAGGTCTTTCACCGGGAAGGAACAACCACGGGAAGGGCAGTCTCCAGTCAAGGAGACCACCTATGCCAAACATGGTATCCATCCACAGACAGCCGTTTCGGGGTATTTGCCCCTCATCAGTGTGGAGTAGGAATCTGGCTAGTGGGACATTGCCTAGTAAAAGACTATGTGAGCAAGGATGGTTGACCTTAGGGAGATCAACATCCACCACTGCGGAGACACCATCACGTGTTTCTCAACGCAGTGATTCTAGAGCAATGCCCCCTGGGAAATATTCAAAGCAAGAAGGCCTGCGGAGACACCATCACATGTTTCTCAACGCTGGCAGGAAACTAGCCAGGTCTTTCACCGGGAAGGAACAACCACGGGAAGGGCAGTCTCCAGTCAAGGAGACCACCTATACCAAACATGGTATCCATCCACAGACAGCCGTTTCGGGGTATTTGCCCCTCATCAGTGTGGAGTAGTACTTCTTGCTTTGAATATTTCCCAGGGGGCATTGCTCTAGAATCACTGCGTTGAGAAACACGTGATGGTGTCTCCGCAGTGGTGGATGTTGATCTCCCTAAGGTCAACCATCCTTGCTCACATAATCATTATATAGGCCAGTCATGGCGAACCTTTTACAGGCCGAGTGCCCAATCTGTAGCCCTAAACCCATTTTTTTTTCCGAAGTGCCAACCAATCCTATTATATAAAGAATTGATTGTAACCTTACCTTTGCCGTCTTCTCCTCAGCAGGGGACATCACACTCATGCTTACCACACACTGAAGCTGAGCCCCTGCCCTTTCCAGACACAGCAGTTGGATTGATCTTTCTGGAAAAAATTGCAGCATATTAGACAGAGATTTTAGCCTGGAATGCAATCAGATGTCACCCTGTAATCCACATCTACATTTCAAAGTCTGAACACCCTGAAATCCCATAAAGACGTACGAGTTGCCCCCTCCCCTTCATTGTGTAGTTCTGTTCCCCTTCCTTGCCACTTCCTGGTAAACATCACCCCCATCCCCATCCTGATATATAGATTTCCTACATTCTGGTATATTTGTCCCCATCATGGCCCCATCCTGGTAAATGTCCTCCACTCTGGTAAATGTACCCCATCATTGTAAATGTATCCCATCCTAGCATGTTCCCCCATGCTGTTAAATGACCCCATCCTGGTAAATGTACCTCATCCAGGCATGTGGCCTTATCCTGGTAAATGTCCCCTTTCCTGGTAAATGTCTCCTTTCCTGGTAATTGTACCCCTTCCTCCTAAATGTTCCCCATCCTGGCATTTGTCCTCATCCTGGCATGTTCATGTACCCCCATCCTGGCATATTTAACCCCATCCTGGTAAATGTACCCCTTACTGGCATGTTCCCCTTCCTGCTAAATGTACCCCATCCTGGCATGTTTCCCCCCATCCTTGCAGTCATGTTTCCCCCATCCTTGCAGCCATGTTTCCCCCCATCCTTGCAGTCATGTTTCCCCCCATCCTTGCAGCCATGTTTCCCCCCATCCTTGCAGCCATGTTTACCCCCATCCTTGCAGCCATGTTTACCCCCATCCCTGCAGCCATGTTTACCCCCATCCTTGTAGTCATGTTTCCCCCATCCTTGCAGTCATGTTTCCCACCATCCTTGCAGCCATGTTGCCCCCCATCCTTGCAGCCATGTTTCCCCCCATCCTTGCAGTCATGTTTCCCCCCATCCTTGCAGTCATGTATGCCCCGGGCTCTGTTTGCTTGCCCCCGTGCTCCGTCGGTTTGCCCCCGTGCTCCTATGTTTGCTCCCCATGTGTCCCCCGTGCGCTCCATGTTTGCCCCGTGCTTGCTCTGTCCCCTGTGCTCCCATGTTTCCCCCGTGCGCTCCATGTTTGCCCCGTGCTTGCTCTGTCCCCTGTGCTCCCATGTTTCCCCCGTGTGCTCCATGTTTGCCCCGTGCTTGCTCTGTCCCCTGTGCTCCCATGTTTCCCCCGTGAGCTCCATGTTTGCCCCGTGCTTGCTCTGTCCCCTGTGCTCCCATGTTTCCCCCGTGCGCTCCATGTTCCCCCGGTGCTGGCTCTGTCCCCTGTGCTCCCATGTTCCCCCGTGCGCTCCATGTTCCCCCGGTGCTGGCTCTGTCCCCTGTGCTCCCATGTTCCCCCGTGCGCTCCATGTTCCCACGGTACTGGCTCTGTCCCCTGTGCTCTCATGTTCCCCCGTGCGCTCCATGTTCCCCCGGTGCTGGCTCTGTCCCCTGTGCTCCCATGTTCCCCCGTGCGCTCCATGTTCCCCCGGTGCTGGCTCTGTCCCCTGTGCTTCCATGTTCCCCCGGTGCTGGCTCTGTCCCCTGTGCTCCCATGTTTCCCTCGTGCGCTCCATGTTTGCCCCGTGCTTGCTCTGTCCCCTGTGCTCCCATGTTCCCCCGTGCGCTGGCTCTGTCCCCTGTGCTCCCATGTTCCCCCGTGCGCTCCATGTTCCCCCGTGCGCTCCATGTTCCCCCGTGCGCTGGCTCTGTCCCCTGTGCTCCCATGTTCCCCCGTGCGCTCCATGTTCCCCCGGTGCTGGCTCTGTCCCCTGTGCTCCCATGTTCCCCTGTGCGCTCCATGTTCCCCCGGTGCTGGCTCTGTCCCCTGTGCTCCCATGTTCCCCCGTGCGCTCCATGTTCCCCCGGTGCTGGCTCTGTCCCCTGTGCTCCCATGTTCCCCCGTGCGCTCCATGTTCCCCCGGTGCTGGCTCTGTCCCCTGTGCTTCCATGTTCCCCCAGTGCTGGCTCTGTCCCCTGTGCTCCCATGTTCCCCCGATGCTGGCTCTGTCCCCTGTGCTTCCATGTTCCCCCGGTGCTGGCTCTGTCCCCTGTGCTTCCATGTTCCCCCCCGGTGATGGCTCTGTCCCCTGTGCTCTCATGTTCCCCCGTGCGCTCCATGTTCCCCCGGTGCTGGCTCTGTCCCCTGTGCTTCCATGTTCCCCCGGTGCTGGCTCTGTCCCCTGTGCTCCCATGTTCCCCCGGTGCTGGCTCTGTTCCCTGTGCTTCCATGTTTGCCCCGTGCTTGCTCTGTCCCCTGTGCTCCCATGTTCCCCCGTGCGCTCCATGTTCCCCCGGTGCTGGCTCTGTCCCCTGTGCTCCCATGTTCCCCTGTGCGCTCCATGTTCCCCCGGTGCTGGCTCTATCCCGTGTTTCCATGTTCCCCCCGTTGCTGGCTCTGTCCCCTGTGCTCCCATGTTCCCCCGTGCGCTCCATGCTCCCCCGGTGCTGGCTCTGTCCCCTGTGCTTCCATGTTCCCCCGTGCGCTCCATGTTTGCCCCGTGCTTGCTCTGTCCCCTGTTCTCCCATGTTTCCCCCGTGCGCTCCATGTTCCCCCGATGCTGGCTCTGTCCCCTGTGCTTCCATGTTCCCCCGATGCTGGCTCTGTCCCCTGTGCTCCCATGTTCCCCCGTGCACTCCATGTTCCCCCGGTGCTGGCTCTGTCCCCTGTGCTTCCATGTTCCCCCCGGTGCTGGCTCTGTCCCCTGTGCTCCCATGTTCCCCCGTGCGCTCAATGTTCCCCCGGTGCTGGCTCTGTCCCCTGTGCTTCCATGTTCCCCCGGTGCTGGCTCTGTCCCCTGTGTTTCCATGTTCCCCGTGCGCTCCATGTTCCCCCGGTGCTGGCTCTGTCCCCTGTGCTCCCATGTTCCCCTGTGCGCTCCATGTTCCCCCGGTGCTGGCTCTGTCCCCTGTGTTTCCATGTTCCCCCGTTGCTGGCTCTGTCCCCTGTGCTCCCATGGTCCCCCTTGCGCTCCATGTTCCCCCGGTGCTGGCTCTGTCCCCTGTGCTTCCATGTTCCCCCCGTGCTTGCTCTGTCCCCTGTGCTCCCATGTTTCCCCCGTGCGCTCCATGTTCCCCCGGTGCTGGCTCTGTCCCCTGTGCTCCCATGTTCCCCCGTGCGCTCCATGTTCCCCCAGTGCTGGCTCTGTCCCCTGTGCTCCCATGTTCCCCCGTGCGCTCCATGTTCCCCCGGTGCTGGCTCTGTCCCCTGTGCTTCCATGTTCCCCCGGTGCTGGCTCTGTCCCCTGTGCTCCCATGTTCCCCCGTGCGCTCCATGTTCCCCCGGTGCTGGCTCTGTCCCCTGTGCTCCCATGTTCCCCCGTGCGCTCCATGTTCCCCCGGTGCTGGCTCTGGCCCCCACACCTTGGCACAGCCGCACAAAGCTTAAAAATAAAAAAAAAACTCACCTTGCAACACCCGCGCCATCGCTGCGTCCTCAGTTCAGTTCCCGCGCGGCCACAAGACACCGGCACCGCCTACTGACGCTCCTCCGTCTCCTAGGCAACAGGCCTGCGGCCCAGGAGAGGAGGCGTGTCAGAAGGAGCAGAGATGTCCTCTGCTAAACACCAATTTGCACTGTCGGCACGACCACACCGATAGTGTAAATTGGTGCAGTGTGGCGACAGCGCGCGTGCCAACAAAAAGGGCTCTGTGTGCCCAGTCTGGCACGCGTGCCATAGGTTCGCCATCACTGATATAGGCTGTCCCACATTGTTTAAAGGCATAGTTCTCTTAGTTTATGTAAGCTTTTGACTTTACAGAAAGTAATAAAAATGGCTTAAAACATTGTCTCTCTCATTATTTTGGCAAATATAAATAATTTTGGTAATCCTAATTGACCTAAAATGGGAAAAGGTTTATTCTGATTTCATGTCAGATAGTGAGAAAAACAAACATGTGTCTTTTTACATAGTGTATGTAGGTTTCAACTGTATATCTTTCCTTAACCAAGAATCAGCAAAAACATTAGTGCATGCCCTCTGTGAGGCAAATCCCGGGATATGAAGATGAATTATGACTCCAGTCATAATCCCTCATCACTCCCTGGCAGTGCCCCCTCCCTTCTTGTTCTCAGTGTTCCACTTACACCTCCATGGCCATGTCCTGTGATATGGAAATTAGGTGGCTTGGGGACAATGGACACAGGATGACTCCCTGCCGTGACCCTGTAGTGGGGGCTGCTAGCTAGTTAGCAAGGCTATGGAAATAGCCAGACAGAACGACTCCAGTAAAAAATGGTTCATATCTCGCAAGCCATATTTCCGATAAATATGGCAACCATAAAAATGGTGTCTCCGCATGCGGACGATGCCGGCACACCCTTTTTATGGGAGCAGGACATTGGGAAATGCCCCAGGCGTGATATCAGCCAATGGGGAACTGGCAGACAGGTCATGAGTCCCCTCGTTCTGTAGCTAAATTCATAACTGTCACAATGAGAGCATTGGCGTCCGCCTACGACGCTCCCAGGCAAAGTTATGGCCCATATTCCATGTTGTGGATTGTCCATAACTCAAGCCAGGGGTGGAGCAGTGCTCCCTCTGAGGTCACTAAGGTAGGAGGGGACCTGGATTTGCCCAGGTTGATAACCCTACTTCGGCCATTTTCCAGTGTTCTTTTCGCTGGGGGCACGTGTAGGAAACATCTGTGGGAAGGATCCTAGAAACCTGGGTACAGCGCCCCCCTGTGGCCAGACGCACAAGGTAACTGCTGGAACTGTGTATGCCTGTTTGTAACCCATGCTTTGATTGTAACTGTACTCTGACATATGTATATTCTGTAGATTCCCTATTGTATATATTGTAGTTCTAGTGTGCTTTAGGCTGATTAAATTATATAATTAATCTTGGGCTGTTCTGTTATCTCGATCTTGAATCCCACGTCTGTGTGTTCGGCTAATAGTTACCGTGAAGCGGTTGGTGGCAGCGAGTTGTGCCAAGGATTATTGTGGGGAGGCCAGTGAGATTCGGGAAGATATTATATATTCCGCCCGCGGAGGTCGGGGGAATATATACCCTACTCTCACCGGGGACCCTTCAATAATCGGCATAAGTAGTATAGCGGCCTCCTTGCTTATTGTCGGGCAATTCCATAATTGGCCTGACTATAAGAGGGGCGCTAGAGAGCGCGTCACGTGCTCTGTCTGTCGGTCGGGAGGTATAAAGGAGGGGTGACCCCCACTTGTTACCCCCCGATTGTGACGTACTGGTAGCCAGCGCGGGGGATTTCTGAGTGACCCCCCCCGGTGGTTTGTGACATATTGGTGGCATAGCGGTGGGATCGAGATAATAGTGTGTGTGAGTGTGAGACCCATACTCCCAGACACTAAAGACTGCCTGCAGCAGCTGTGGCTGCTGGGGTCTTCAGACTAGCTCAACACTAGAGTGTCAGAGTGCAGATACTGTAAGGTGTGTGGAGGCATCAGGTGTCAGTTCTGTGTCAGTGACCAAAAGTCTGCAAGAATGGCTGATGGCACCAGGAGCAGAGCTATGCAACTGGCCAATGCTAAGGCAGGAGCCGAAGAGAGGGAGGACGGTGCTGTGGACAGCAATGAGGAGGTTGCCCACGAGTCCTCCAGGAGCTCGACGCCAGAAAACCGTTCTGCCGAGGACATTGCGCAACCTGGCACTGCTGGACAAGATGAGGAGGAGCTCACCCAAGGTTCCTCAACGAGCCAGATGCCAGCCCTCCGCTCTGAAAGGGACAGTGAATCGCCTAGCTCTGCAGCGTGCCGCAGATCACCACGTGCCATTCCACCGAGCCTGGGAGGCTCGGATAGCCTTCTTCAAATGGCTATGGCCCTTCTCCAGGCTGGAGACCAGAAGGGCTACAAGGAACTCCTGGCAGAGCGCAGGGCAGAGCGGCAGGCAGCGCGTGACGCTGAGGCTGCGGAGCGGCACGCAGAGCGTGAGGCTGCGGAGCGAGAGCGGCAGGCAGCGCGTGAAGAGCGAGAGCGACAGGCAGACCGTGACTACCAGCTGCAGCTAGCTCAGCTCCGGCCCTCATCAGCCACATGTGACCTTCGAGACACCAAACTTCCAAAGGTCCGTGTTGAGGACTTCCCAGTGCTGGAGAAGGATGGAGACTTGGACTCTTTCTTGACTGCTTTTGAACGGACTTGCTTGCAGCACCATCTGGACAAGGACCAGTGGGCCAAATACCTGACCCCCCGTTTAAGGGGTAAGGCCCTGGATATCCTTGGGGACTTGCCTGCTGAGGCAGATCAGGGCTACGACACCATCAAGCGGGCCCTGATCCAACAGTACAACCTCACTCCAGAGTCCTACCGCAAGAAGTTCCGGAGCCTACAGAAGGGACCAAAGGACTCCTGGGCTGACCACCGGCGGGCACTTGCCCGAGCTGCCGACCACTGGACCCAAGGCCTGCAGCTTTCCACCGGACCGGAGATCCTGGACTTGTTCATCACGGAGCAACTCTTGTGGAACTGCCCTGAGGATCTCCGCCAGTTCATCCGAGACCAGAAGCCAAAGGGGTCCACGGCTACAGCTGCCCTTGCCGATGACTACACCAACAACCGGGCCCCTGAGGCCAGGAGAGCGGCCACCAGCAGCACCTGGAGAGGGGGTAAGATGAATTCTGCGACTGCCCCACCTGCCCCTAGACTGCAGGGGGTGTCCCCCTCAACTCCCCTCTCCAGGCCCGTGGCGGAACCAAGACGGTGCCACCAGTGCAACCTACCTGGACACTTCAAGGCCATGTGCCCTCAGCGTCCCAAGGCCCCGGCTCCGTCCCCGTCCCAAGGGCCGCCCAAGGTGTATTGTGTGGGTGGGGGTGGTGGTAGGTCCCTGGACAGCTTCCAACCTGTCACCGTCGGCCGGTCTGTGACCATAGGACTGCGAGACAGCGCCTCGGAGGTGACTCTGGTGCGGCCTGAGATGGTGTCCCCCCAAGACTTGATCCCTGGAAAAACCCTCGCTGTCTCCGGGATTGGAGGCACTGACCCGGCGCTGCCTGTTGCTGACATTTATGTGGACTGGGGCGCAGGGCGAGGGGTGAGGGAGGTGGGGGTAACTGATCGGATCCCTGCAAACGTGCTACTTGGGACAGATTTGGGGCAGATAACCTCCCAGTTTGGGCCCCAACCAAGGGCTGAACCTTCAGCCAGTACTGACATGCCTCCGGACAATGTTAATGTGTTATCTATGAATGATGTAAGGGAGGAGGGAGTGAACTCTGATATTTCTGCTTGCATAGACACCATAGACACACACTCAGCTGCAGCTGTGACAGGGGAGGGGGTCAGAGAAAGGTGTGACAATGCCTCTACAAGTAACCAGCCTGTGAGCTGGGATCTGTTGCCCTCTGCAGGGATAAGCAGAGAGCAGGGTGCTGCAGGGGGAGGACCAGTGTGTGGGGTGGGGGCTACCACAGCAAATGTGGGGTCCCCAGAGATTTCACAGCGGGGTTCTGTTGCTGCAGGAGGGGAACAGGCAGGTGAGATTGGGGCCGGTCCAGGAGCGGAAGTGCTCCCAGGTAAGATCTCGGTGCATGGTTCCCCCACAACCGGGGTGTCAGGAAGCCAGGTAGGTCTGCCTGAACCGGCGACTTGGTCAGGAACGGAGGAGGAGCAGGCACGACCCACGGTCGCAGCGGCTGTGGCCGCTGTCACCCGCAGTGGGAGTGCTGGAAGCCAAGGGGCCTCCCGGAGGTCCGATAGCTCTTCCCCTTCTGACCAAGTGGCAGCCGAGTCAGGTGGAGGCCAGGACACAGGTCCCGGGGTACTGACTGAAGATGTGACAGTCTCGTCGATTCTGGCCACATCTAGTCAGGGGTTTCAGGCAGCGTTAGAAGCTGACGACAGCCTGAAAGCTCTTAAGGAGCAGGCGGCACAGCCTCCCTCGGACTCGGACCCGGAGCGAGTGGTCTGGGACCAAGGACGGCTGTACCGGGCCACGGTCCAGCAGGGTTCACCGGAGGCGTGGCCCAGGGACCGACAGTTGGTGGTACCCTATCCGTTCCGGACGGAGTTGTTGCGGATCGCACATGAGATTCCGATGGCCGGACACCTAGGGATCGCTAAGACCAAGGCCAGGTTAAACCAGCATTTCTACTGGCCAAAAATGGGGGCCGATGTGGCTGCCTACTGCCGTTCGTGTGAAACCTGTCAGAGAGTGGGGAAGGCGGGGCCACGCCCCAAAGCCCCACTAGTATCTCTGCCAATCATCGATGAGCCTTTCAGGAGGGTGGCTGTGGATCTGGTCGGCCCGCTGGCCATCCCCAGCAGCTCCGGGAAACGCTTCCTACTGACGGTAGTGGACTATGCCACCCGGTACCCAGAAGCAGTGGCCTTGTCGTCCATTCGGGCTGACAAGGTGGCCACCGCATTGCTGGAGATTTTCTCCCGAGTGGGTTTTCCCCAGGAAATGCTCACTGACCGGGGGACCCAATTCATGTCCCAGCTGATGGAGGCCCTCTGTAAGCAAGTCCAGGTGCGACATCTGGTGGCCAGCCCGTACCATCCACAGACTAATGGCCTGTGCGAGCGGTTCAATGGCACCTTAAAGCAGATGCTTAAGATGTTGGTCGACTCCCATGGGCGTGACTGGGAGCGGTATCTCCCACACCTGTTATTTGCTTACCGGGAGGTTCCACAGGCCTCAACAGGATTCTCACCGTTTGAGCTCCTGTACGGGCGGCGTGTGCGGGGCCCCCTGGCTCTGGTGAAAGAGGCTTGGGAAGGGGATTTGGCCACCCCTGGAGTGTCGGTTATCGAGTATGTCATGCGCTTCCGGGACAAAATGCAGGCCTTGACGCAACTGGTACACGACAATATGGCTCAAGCCCAGGCCGATCAGAAGCGTTGGTACGACCAGAACGCTTGTGAGAGGACCTACCAAGTGGGTCAAAAGGTGTGGGTACTGGTCCCCGTACCACAGGACAAGCTTCAGGCAGCCTGGGAAGGCCCATACCTCGTGTACCAGCAGCTCAACCCTGTAACGTACCTGGTCACCCTGGACCCTGCCCGTGGAAGGCGGAAGCCCTTCCATGTGAACATGATGAAGGCACATCATGAGCGGGAGGCATGTGCGCTCCCCGTGTGCAACCTGCCCGAGGAGGGAGAAGCGGAAACCCTCTTGGATATGCTAGCCCAGGTTAGGGCAGGCGGATCCATTGAGGATGTGGAGGTTGGCCACCAGCTCTTGGAGGACCAACGGTCCCAGCTGTGGGCCACCCTACACCCCTTCCGGGGGTTGTTTACCAACCAGCCCGGAAGGACTGACTTGGCTGTCCATCACGTGGACACTGGGGATCATCCCCCGATCCGGCGTTCAGCATATCGGGTCTCCCTGGAGGTGCAGCAACACATGCGCCAGGAGATTGACGAGATGCTGAAGCTGGGGGTGATCCAGGCATCCAACAGCGCTTGGGCCTCGCCTGTAGTCCTCGTCCCTAAGAAGGACCGAACCACTCGGTTCTGCGTGGACTACAGGGGGCTCAATGCGGTCACGGTCGCCGATGCGTACCCAATGCCACGCATCGATGACCTGCTCGATCAGTTGGCCGGGGCTCAGTACCTGACCATCATGGATCTGAGCCGGGGATATTGGCAGATCCCCCTGACTCGCAAGGCCAGGGAACGCTCTGCCTTTATTACCCCATTTGGACTGTACGAGTCCACGGTGATGCCATTCGGGATGAGGAATGCCCCTGCCACTTTCCAGCGGATGGTCAACACCCTGCTCAAGGGACTTGAAGGGTACGCGGCCGCGTACCTGGATGACATTGCCGTCTTCAGTCCCACCTGGGAGGACCACCTAGAGCATCTAGCACAGGTGCTCAGGCGGATCCACCGGGCAGGTTTGACCATCAAGCCGGGAAAGTGTCAGCTGGCCATGAGCGAGGTCCAGTACCTCGGTCACCGGGTAGGTGGGAGAACACTGAAGCCCGAGCCTGAGAAAGTGGAGGCCATCGCATCCTGGCCCACCCCCAGGACCAAGAAGCAGGTGATGTCCTTCTTGGGGACCGCTGGGTACTATAGGAGGTTTGTTCCATGCTATAGTAGCCTGGCAAAGCCCTTGACGGACCTCACCAAGAAGAAGCTGCCCTCTGCAGTCGATTGGACAATGGACTGCGAGACAGCCTTCCGGGCCCTAAAGGACGCCCTGTCCAGCCCGCCCGTGCTACAGGCAGCCGACTTCACGCGGCCGTTTGTAGTACAGACCGACGCCAGTGACTTCGGCCTCGGTGCGGTGCTCAGCCAGGTGGACTCTGCGAGCCAAGAGCACCCAGTCTTGTACCTGAGCAGGAAGCTGTTACCAAGGGAAGTTGCCTATTCCACGATGGAGAAGGAGTGCCTGGCCATAGTGTGGGCCCTGCAGCGTCTGCAACCCTATCTATACGGGCGCCACTTCATCGTGGAGACGGACCACAATCCCCTCAGCTGGTTGCACACCGTCTCTGGGACGAATGGGCGATTGTTGCGATGGAGCCTTGCGCTCCAGCAATACAACTTCACCATTCGCCACAAAAGGGGCCGTGACCACGGTAACGCAGACGGGCTGTCCCGACAAGGAGAGGTCGCGGACGGGCGCACGGGGGAACACCGGAGTGTGCTGCCCCCTAGCGCCCTCAAAAGGGGGGAGGTGTGAGGCAAATCCCGGGATATGAAGATGAATTATGACTCCAGTCATAATCCCTCATCACTCCCTGGCAGTGCCCCCTCCCTTCTTGTTCTCAGTGTTCCACTTACACCTCCATGGCCATGTCCTGTGATATGGAAATTAGGTGGCTTGGGGACAATGGACACAGGATGACTCCCTGCCGTGACCCTGTAGTGGGGGCTGCTAGCTAGTTAGCAAGGCTATGGAAATAGCCAGACAGAACGACTCCAGTAAAAAATGGTTCATATCTCGCAAGCCATATTTCCGATAAATATGGCAACCATAAAAATGGTGTCTCCGCATGCGGACGATGCCGGCACACCCTTTTTATGGGAGCAGGACATTGGGAAATGCCCCAGGCGTGATATCAGCCAATGGGGAACTGGCAGACAGGTCATGAGTCCCCTCGTTCTGTAGCTAAATTCATAACTGTCACAATGAGAGCATTGGCGTCCGCCTACGACGCTCCCAGGCAAAGTTATGGCCCATATTCCATGTTGTGGATTGTCCATAACTCAAGCCAGGGGTGGAGCAGTGCTCCCTCTGAGGTCACTAAGGTAGGAGGGGACCTGGATTTGCCCAGGTTGATAACCCTACTTCGGCCATTTTCCAGTGTTCTTTTCGCTGGGGGCACGTGTAGGAAACATCTGTGGGAAGGATCCTAGAAACCTGGGTACAGCGCCCCCCTGTGGCCAGACGCACAAGGTAACTGCTGGAACTGTGTATGCCTGTTTGTAACCCATGCTTTGATTGTAACTGTACTCTGACATATGTATATTCTGTAGATTCCCTATTGTATATATTGTAGTTCTAGTGTGCTTTAGGCTGATTAAATTATATAATTAATCTTGGGCTGTTCTGTTATCTCGATCTTGAATCCCACGTCTGTGTGTTCGGCTAATAGTTACCGTGAAGCGGTTGGTGGCAGCGAGTTGTGCCAAGGATTATTGTGGGGAGGCCAGTGAGATTCAGGAAGATATTATATATTCCGCCCGCGGAGGTCGGGGGAATATATACCCTACTCTCACCGGGGACCCTTCAATAATCGGCATAAGTAGTATAGCGGCCTCCTTGCTTATTGTCGGGCAATTCCATAATTGGCCTGACTATAAGAGGGGCGCTAGAGAGCGCGTCACGTGCTCTGTCTGTCGGTCGGGAGGTATAAAGGAGGGGTGACCCCCACTTGTTACCCCCCGATTGTGACGTACTGGTAGCCAGCGCGGGGGATTTCTGAGTGACCCCCCCCGGTGGTTTGTGACACCCTCATCTCCCGACTCGACTACTGCAGCCTCCTGCTCTCTGGCCTCCCTTCCAACACTCTTGCACCCCTCCAATCTACTCTAAACGCTGCGACCCACTTAATCCACCTCTCCCCTCGCTATTCCCCAGCCTCGCCACTCTGCCAATCCCTTCACTGGCTTCCCATCGCCCAACAACTCCAGTTCAAAACATTAACCATGACAAACAAAGCCATCCACAACCTGTCTCCTCCTTACATCTGTGACCTAGTCTCCCGGTACCTACCTGCACGCAACCTCAGATCCTCACAAGATCTCCTTCTCTACTCCTCTTCCCACAATCGCATACAAGATTTCTCCCGTGCCTCCCCCATACTCTGGAACACGCTACCTCAGCATATCAGACTCTCCACTACCGTGGAATGCTTCAAGAGGAACCTCAAGACCCATCTCTTCCAACAAGCCTACAACCTACAATAACCCTTAGTCCAGTAGACCACTGCGCAACAAGCTCTGTCCTCACCTATTGTACCATCACCCGTTCCCTGTAGACTGTGAGCCCTCGCGGACAGGGTCCTCTCTCCTCCTATACCAGTCTGTTTTGTACTGTTAATGATTGTTGTACGTGATGCGGTTATCTCTTATCAGCATGGATTCACATCACTAACTGCAGAAAAGCTCCAGACAAAGGGGTCTTTTTTCTCTCATTTCATCACACGAGTGGTAGTTTACACACATATATATTTAATTTTTACAAGAGTGCCAATACAAATACTAGGCATAAAACCATGTTCTAAGCTATAGATAATCATCTTTAAAATAACAGGTAGTTCCAGTATGCAAATGCTTGGCATGCACAGATCATAATATTATTCACCAAGCTAAAGTTAGATATGAAGCTCCAAAGAGTAACACAGCAAGGATAAGGTATGTGAGTGTGGCGGGGAGGTAGCAATTATTTTGAACTGAAGATCTGGAAGAGAAGGGTCTCATGGTAATAATTAAAACGAAAATTTTAAAATGACCATAGTGAGTTGTACGTTTGTTAGCAGATTCATTTTAAAGGAAAAACCTTGGGGTAAAATTAAGGCCGAATTCAGATGTCCGTATATAATCGTCTGAGTACAGGCCACAATGCACGTACTTGCCTTTCAGACTGTCAACTTAAAATCAGCAGACTGGCTGGAAATCCGTGCATTTTAATCAGTAACTGAAACTTGATATAAGGATGCCTGCATTTGGCCTAAGTTTGACAAATATGAACAAAGGTACTGCTATATTGATGGAAGAATATTGGCAAATGTGCTATATACCATACTCTGAAGACTGGTCAGGTGTATTTGTGTCGCCCTGGGCAAGCCAGGGGACACAGATAACAACACACACGCACCCCACATTCCCTGCAGGTACACCAGCTAACCCACAAATCCTTGTTGCCTTCCTCCAGAGGCTGATGATTCACACCAGGGGGTGGAGCCAGGCGGTTGGTGTCCGCCCACCAAGGAGATCACAGCTCTGGAGGCAGGAAGTACCAGGCAGATAGCTCAGGGAGGAGCAGGAGTGAGGAGCTAAGAGAGAGATTAGCCCAGGCAGGGCTTGTGTGAGAAGGAAACAACAGAGTGTAGCTCAGGAGGGAGCTAGAGTGAAACAGCAGTGAAAGTGACAGAAAGCCTGAAGTTGGTCTGTGGCTGTGTGCCCAGACGGAGTCAGCAAGGTCAGCAGACGGTGGTGAAGATCTGCAGTGGGACTGTCTGGAGGTTGCTGGAAGGGACACGGAGGCTGTGTGTATCCGGGGGTCTGGAGCAGTATACAAAGGGCAGTCAGCACCAGAGCAGGGGCTTTCGGATCCCAGCAAGGCTTGGAGTCGCTGTAAATTGCTAAATCCGTTAGTGAAGGGGACGCAGATCTCCCAACAAGCAAGTCCTGATAGACGGCAAAGGTCCAACCACAACGGGGAAACACCGCCACCGCCAAGGCACCAGTTTCCCAGGGCCGGCGCCTGCGGGCAAAGTGTGGAGCTCCTCCGGCACAGATTGCAGTCGGGGAGCGGGTAACCGGTGGGAATCCACCGCTACCAAACAGACATTTCAAAGGTGCAGGGAAGAGACCGTCACCGCTAACTGCAGGGAACCGCAGCACCGTGAACCGTCCGAGGGACCCGTCCAACCAGTCGTTTGTTTACCGAGAACTGTGTCGTGTTTACTGGCTGAGTGAGTACCTCAGTGCCGCAAGGCACAGCGCTGCCCCTGCGCCCCTGCACCCCACTGGGCCCCGGGATCACCACCCCTACCCACGGAGGGGCAACACAACAACTGGCTGCTCAGCATCACCATCCCCGGGATCCCCATATTGAGCAGCGGTGGTGAAATCACCACAACCGTGGGTGGCGTCACGAACTATAACAATCCCCACACCCAACCACAACTACCCCCTTTCACTCACGGGCGAGGAGTGTCGCTCGAGAAACCCCGGGATCCGGCCCACCGCTCGAGCCACCACTGAGCAGCTGCCGGACCCGAGCAGAAGGGGTGAGCGCGGTGTGCTGACACCCTCCTCCCCGCCCGCGACATATTCTTAAAGGTAAAATTAATATACCTGCTGTTAGTAATCTGTTAGCATCTATAGTCCAAGTAAACGTTTGAGAGGAAAAAAAAATAAGTCCAAATTTTGCTCCAATAGATGCTCCGGATGACTAAGATGGATTTTCTCAAAAGCTTAAGTCTTCTTTGCAAGTCTTCTAGCTCCTGGAATGCAAGCAGCAGCACAGGTGAGATGGACATGGAAAACCAGATATGAACTGTGAAAATATATAAATGTATATATTACAGATGATGCTCTGAATGCTGTTGAGGGCAAACTCAGACCTTTGAGACTGACCGCAATGCAGAATTTATACGCTCTGGGTTTCATACTTGCGTCCCCCAAAGGGGTCTTGTGCTGTGATTGTGGACTCTTGTGGTATTTTTCTTTCAGCTAATGATGGTGAGCATTATCGGACACTTACTAAAGTGATAGATCATCTTCATTCATTAATGGAACAGATGGTTGAGAAGGTCAGTGTCACAGGTAATTAATTTTTAGGATGGTCTTTTAATTTCCCTTCTTGTTTCTTACCATAACCTCATGTTAGTCTAGGGAAAGCGACTGCCAACACCAATGTAACGGCGGCGGTAGCGGAGGTGAGAATAAGCTCTTTTATGTTAATAGCAGCAAACATAGGAAATGAGAAGGATTTGTCTGAGTAATGGACAACCCTTTTAAAGCAACCATGATGATTATAAATACATCTGTTTCTGCCACAAATATTAAAGATTAGAAGCTTGATCTTTTCTCACTAGATGAAGAGGATATAATTGAAGTAGATTATTATTATTTATTTCTAGAGCACCATTAATTCCATGGTGCTGTACATGAGAAGGGGTTACATACAGAATACATATACAAGTTACAGTAGACAGACAGTACAGAGGGAAGAGGGCCCTGCCCTTGGGGGCTTACATTCTACAGGATTTTGGGGAGGAGATAGTAGGTGGGGTGTAGATTGGGCGGCAGCTCCGCACGGTGGTCGGGCGGCAGCTCCGCACGGTGGTCGGGCGGCAGCTCCGCACGGTGGTCGGGCGGCAGCTCCGCACGGTGGTCGGGCGGCAGCTCCGCACGGTGGTCGGGCGGCAGCTCCGCACGGTGGTGAGGTAGTGAGGTCATTGTAGATTAAAGGCATTTCTGAACAGATGAGTTTTCAGGTTCCGTTTGAAGCTTGCAAGGGTAGCAGATAGTCTGACGTGTTGAGGCAGCGAGTTCCAGGAGACTGGGGATGCTCGGGAGAAGTCTTGGAGTCGGTTGCGTGAGGAGCGAATGAGAGAGGAGAGAAGGAGATCTTGGGAAGACCGGAGGCAGCGAACTTTGGGTACTGGCGAGAGCATGGTGTTATTTATTGTAATAGATTAGGTGGAGAGTGTAGGTGAGATGGAGGAAAAATGATTAGTTCAGTTTTGGCAACATTGAGCTTTAGGAAGCGAGAGGAGAAAAAGGAAGATATAGCAGATAGACACTTCGGGATTCTGGACAGCAGAGATTCTAAGCAGCTTGTGATGTGTACATCAAAGTCTCAGTTTACTTACATATGTTCTTTTGCCCATTACAACAGCCTTACGGAAATAAATGGTGGTAGAAAAGGGTACTTATTCTGATCTGCCGTTTATAAATGGCAGCAAGATAAAGTGACTAGCGCCCCCCAGCGT
Source organism: Anomaloglossus baeobatrachus (assembly GCF_048569485.1). NCBI lineage: Eukaryota > Metazoa > Chordata > Amphibia > Anura > Aromobatidae > Anomaloglossus > Anomaloglossus baeobatrachus. The sequence continues at coordinate 442,145,140 of NC_134356.1, read as the reverse complement.
TAGAAAATCTCCAGGGTTTTAGCAACCAGGGGTAGCGGAAACCTTGGAGATCACGATTCCAGCCATTTTTTCCGGTACCCTCTCACGTAATCATCGGTATACACGGTATATTGACAAATATAGTCGCTGACAGAAGTTCTGTCGCTTATCCATGTTATGTAAATAAAAGCTTATAACCTGACTTTAAATTCATCCATTGGTTTTATAAATTACTCTTTTGACAGCTGAAACCCAAATTTGGTTCAGGTTATGAAAATAAAGTTGCTGCAAAGCTGAAATATTTTTCATTTAATGAACACAGAAAGGTCAGATTTTGGCAAGACAAAAGTTTTGTCACCCACAGAAAGTAATGTGAAATTCAAACAAATAATTTCTAATACAAAGATATGTTGCATAACATTAGTGAATGGAAGTTGTGGTGCTATTAGAGCCATATTTTGTGTGACTTCCACAAGCTTGAAGGACTGCATCCATGCGGTTCAACAATGATTCATTCAATTAATTGATGAAGTCATCAGGAATAGCAAAGAATGCAGTCTTCCATGCCTCCCAGTGTTCATCTAAATTCTTTGGTTTTGTCTTCCAAGCTTCCTTTCATACTACCCCAAACATGCTCAATGATGTTCATGTCTGGTGACTGGGCTGGAAAGTCCTTGATCACCTTGATCTTCTTTGCCAGGAGGAACATTGTTGTAGAGATGGGTGTATGAGATTGAGCACCATTCTACTGCAGAATTTGCCCCCTTTTATGATCGGGAATGTAAGAGGTAGCTAATACTTCTTGATATTTTAGGCTATTGATATTGCCTTCCACCTTGCAAATGTTTCGAACACCCCCATACTGTATGTAACCCCAGACCATGATCTTTCCACCACCAAATGTAACTGTTTTCTGGATCCAAAACGGGCTCCAGTAGGTTTCCTGCAGTATTTGTGGTGGCTGTGGTGTAATTCAACTGAAGATTCATCAGAGAAATCCACCTTCTGCCACTCTTCCAACGTTCATCTGTTTAGCAGGCTGTGGGACTTGGCAAATGCCATACGGTTTTTTAATTGCCTTTTTAGTGATGGCTCCTGTGCACTGATTCGACCATGGTGGCCAATTAGAGACAGAATCCTGCAAACTGTTCTAGTTGACACAGGGGACTTGAGGTGACCAGGCCTGTTGGACCTCTGCTGCAGTGGAAGAGGGACTGGCTTTTTGGTTTTCTAACCAACAAACGTTCCTCCTGAGCAGTTGTCTTGCGGGGTCTGCCGGACCTGGGCTTGTCAAAAACATCTCCAGTCGTTTCAAATATTTTTTTTAATTCTTTGTACTTGACGCTGAGACACATTAAAGGTGCCAGACACCTCTGCAGTGAATCTGGTCTTTAGCCTCTTCATAATCAAGGCTTTGGTCGCAGGGTGGATTTTTGGCATGTTGTCAGAGGTGAAGTTCCAATTCAACTGAAGGTCTGGGGTGCGGGGTTTCTTTTTATACACACCCACTAATTAACCGATCATTTAGTGAGCACAGGTGAGGATGTAAACTAGGATTGGGTGCATTATATGACAAGGCGACAAAACTTCTGTCTTGCCAAAATCTGACCTTTCTGTGTTCATTAAATGATCAATATTTCAGCTTTGCAGCAACTTTATTTTCATAACCTAAACCAAATTTGGGAGGGTTTCAGCTTTCTAAAGAGTAATTTATAAAACCAATGGATGAATTTAAAGTCAGGTTATAAGCTTTTATTTACATAACATGGATAAACGACAGAACTTCTTTCAGGGACTGTATATACAGTATACACCGTATTTGATCACGTTAAAGTAAATGACCGCGCCGGTAAAAAATGATTTATCTCCCACCTGGCATGATCAAACATGTCAGACGGGAGATAAATCTATTTACCTGGTCCCCTCTAGTCCCCCGGTGTCGTCAAAGTGGCCCTCAGACCCAAACTCCCCTCAATCTTCCAAGATGGCGGCCGCACTAGTGGCGAGCCGTCCGCCATCATCCTCATGCGACATGTCAGATGCGACAGAAAAGTCGTACCCAGAACCACCCCTATAACACCTTTGATGTCCCCGGTACCTGTTGCAGCATTGATTACATGCGATCCTTCCTCCTCCTTCTCAAAAGATGGCTGCCGCATGCGCAGAGCAGCTCTCAGCTGGCTCCCTGCAAGCAGTGACACTGAGCTTACTGCGACTCATACTGCTGTGGACCCGGGGAGAGTGGGTGCAGTATGCTCAGGTCACTGCACCCACACTCCTCACATGGGGGGTCTGCACTTTCAGAAAATGGGGGATATGTTCCCTAAGCGTGCCTCCCATATTCTTGAAGGTGCACAGTCATCGTGAAACCTCCAAAATGGATTACAGTGGGCCGCATTTTTTTTTCTTATTTTCAATAAGTTGGTGAAAGAGGGAATGTGTTGGGGAGCATTTTTCAAATAAAAATTTTTTTTGTCAGATATGTATATTTTATTTACAGTTAGTGATGTTGGGTATCTGATAGACTTGATGCCAAGTGAAATTACATATGGTATTAATCCCATATATTAGCCAGTTTGCTACTACAGCAGGACAACGGGATGAGCTGGGGCGAAGCGCCAGGATTGGTGCATCTATTGGATGCGCCACTTCTGGGGTGGCTTGCTATTTTTAGTCTGGGAAGGGCCAAATAACCATGGCTCTTCCCACCCTGGCAATACCAGACCCCAGCTGTCCGCTTTACCTTGGCTGGTAATCCAATTTGGGGAGGACCCCCATTTTTTATTTTTTTTTTTAAATTACTTATTTATAAATAATTAAAAAAAAGAGCCTGGGATGCCCTCTGTTTTGGATTGCCAGCCAAGGTGAATGAAAAATGGGGGAGAACCCCACATCGTTTTTTTAAAATCACTTATTTTGTTGCTAAATACCCTTTAGTTCCACATCAAAGTCACTAAAGGGTGCTAGCTTGGAATATGCAGGGGGGTAGGACATTATATATGTGTTTGACATCTATCCATCCATCCATCCTAGCTCTTTAGGCTGTGTGCCCAGAATCAAGATTTGCAGCGTTTTGGACAAAGAGTGTTTTCGCTGCGTCTAGAACACTGCGTTGTGCAGTACAAGCTCAGTGGAAAGATTTTTAGAAATTTCCTGCCCACTGTGCTTCTTTGCTCTGCAGCATAAACTGACCTGTGGCGTGGCTTCCTGAGCCTCAGCATGTTAATTTATGTTGTGGAGACGAAAGTGTTCTCCTCAGGGAGAAAAGAGCTAAAAGTCTGCAGCAGCCTGAACCTGGCTCATAGGCACAGGCAGCTGCGTTCTCCTGTGGACAACACTCACATTTCCGCAGGAGGGCTGGCACTGCGTCCTAGACGCGGTGTCGCCGTAACGTGGGCACATAGCTTAAAAGTGAGAAATTAGGTGCTACACCAACATTTATGTGAAGTACCTGTGGATTCAAAATGCTCACTATACCCCTGAATAAGATATTTGAGGTGTCTAGTTTCCAAAATGGGGTCATTTGTGGGGATTTGTGTTGTATAGGTACCCTATGGGCCCTGCAAATGTGACATGGTGCCCGCAATTTATTTCAATTTTTCCAAAATTCAAATATTGCTCCTTCCATTCCAAGCCCTCCCATTTGTCCAAACAGAGGTTTATGACTACACGTGGGGTATCACCGCACTCATATGGAAGTGGGTAACAAACCGTGGGGTCCCCTTTTTTTGAGGGTTACTTCTTGAAAAGAAGGGAATTTTGTTACTTACCGTAAATTCCTTTTCTTCTAGCTCTTATTGGGAGACCCAGACGATTGGGGTATAGCTACTGCCCTCTGGAGGCCACACAAAGCACTACATTAAAAGTGCAAGGCCCCTCCCCCTCTGGCTATACCCCCCCGTGGTATCACGGGTTCTCCAGTTTTAGTGCCAAAGCAAGAAGGAGGAAGCCAATAACTGGTTTAACCAAATTAACTCCGAATAACATCGGAGAACTGAAAAACCGTTCAACATGAACAACATGTGTACCCGCAAACAACAAAAAAACATCCCGAAGGACAACAGGGCGGGTGCTGGGTCTCCCAATAAGAGCTAGAAGAAAAGGAATTTACGGTAAGTAACAAAATTCCCTTCTTCTTCAGCGCTCTATTGGGAGACCCAGACGATTGGGACGTCCAAAAGCTGTCCCTGGGTGGGTAAATAAATACCTCATGTTAGAGCTGCAAAACAGCCCTCCCCTACGGGGGTGTCACTGCCGCCTGCAGGACTCTTCTACCTAAGCTGGCATCCGCCGAAGCATAGGTATGCACCTGATAATGCTTGGTGAAAGTGTGCAGACTGGACCAGGTAGCTGCCTGGCACACCTGTTGAGCCGAAGCCTGGTGACGTAATGCCCAGGACGCACCCACGGCTCTGGTGGAGTGGGCTTTTAGCCCTGAAGGAACCGGAAGCCCCGCAGAACGGTAGGCCTCTAGAATTGGTTCTTTGATCCATCGAGCCAGGGTGGCTTTAGAAGCCTGCAACCCCTTGCGCGGACCAGCGACAAGGACGAAAAGTGCATCGGCACGGCGTATGGGCGCCGTGCGGGAAATGTAGATTCTGAGTGCTCTCACCAGATCTAGCAAACGTAAGGCCTTTTCATACCGGTGAACCGGATGAGGGCAAAAAGAAGGCAAGGAAATATCCTGATTAAGATGAAAAGAGGATACGACCTTAGGGAGAAACTCCGGAATGGGGCGCAGCACAACCTTGTCCTGGTGGAACACCAGGAAGGGAGCCTTAGATGACAGAGCTGCCAGCTCAGACACTCGCCGAAGCGATGTGATTGCAACAAGAAACGCCACTTTCTGCGACAGCCGAGAAAAGGAAACTTCCTTCAGAGGCTCGAAGGGCGGCTTCTGGAGAGCAACTAGTACCCTGTTCAGATCCCATGGATCTAACGGTCGCTTGTACGGGGGCACAATATGACAGACCCCCTGCAGGAACGTGCGCACCTTAGGAAGACGTGCTAGACGCTTCTGAAAAAACACGGATAGTGCCGAAACTTGCCCTTTAAGGGAGCTGAGCGACAAGCCCTTTTCTAACCCCGATTGCAGGAAGGAAAGAAACTTGGGCAATGCAAATGGCCAGGGAGACACTCCCTGAGCAGAGCACCAGGACAAGAAAATCTTCCACGTTCTGTGGTAGATCTTAGCCGAATTCGACTTTCTAGCTTGTCTCATTGTGGCAATGACTCCCTGAGATAATCCAGCAGATGCTAGGATCCAGGACTCAATGGCCACACAGTCAGGTTCAGGGCCGCAGAATTCTGATGGAAAAACGGCCCTTGGGACAGTAAGTCTGGTCGGTCTGGCAGTGACCACGGTCGACCGATCGTGAGATGCCACAGATCCGGATACCACGACCTCCTCGGCCAGTCTGGAGCGACGAGTATGACGCGGCTGCACTCGGATCTGATCTTGCGTAGCACTCTGGGCAAGAGCGCCAGAGGCGGAAACACGTATGGGAGCTGAAACTGCGACCAATCTTGAACCAAGGCGTCTGCCGCCAGAGCTCTTTGATCGCGCGACCTCGCCATGAATGCCGGGACCTTGTTGTTGTGCCGGGATGCCATTAGGTCGACGTCCGGCACTCCCCAGCGGCGACAGATTTCCTGAAACACGTCCGGGTGAAGGGACCATTCCCCTGCGTCCATGCCCTGGCGACTGAGGAAGTCTGCTTCCCAGTTTTCTACGCCTGGGATGTGAACCGCGGATATGGTGGATGCTCTGTCCTCCACCCACATTAGAATGCGCCGGACTTCTTGGAAGGCTTGCCGACTGCGCGTCCCTCCTTGGTGGTTGATGTATGCCACCGCTGTGGAGTTGTCCGATTGGATTCGGATCTGCTTTCCTTCCAGCCACTGTTGGAAGGCCAGTAGAGCAAGATACACTGCTCTGATCTCCAGAACATTGATCTGAAGGGTGGACTCCTGCGGAGTCCACGTCCCCTGAGCCCTGTGGTGGAGAAATACTGCTCCCCACCCTGACAGACTCGCATCTGTCGTGACTACTGCCCAGGATGGGGGCAGGAAGGATCTTCCCTGAGACAATGATGTGGGAAGGAGCCACCATTGTAGAGAGTCTTTGGCCGTCTGGGAAAGCGAGACTTTCCTGTCCAGGGACGTTGACTTCCCGTCCCATTGGCGGAGAATGTCCCATTGAAGTGGGCGCAGATGAAACTGCGCAAAGGGAACTGCTTCCATGGCTGCCACCATCTTCCCTAGGAAATGCATGAGGCGCCGCAAGGGATGCAACTGGCCCTGCAGGAGAGATTGCACCCCTGTCTGTAGTGACCGCTGCTTGTCCAGCGGAAGCTTCACTATCGCTGCTAGAGTATGAAACTCCATGCCAAGATACGTTAGTGACTGAGTCGGTGATAGGATCGACTTTGGAAAGTTGATGATCCATCCGAAAGACTGTAGAGTCTCCAGCGTAGCATTCAGGCTGAGTTGGCATGCCTCCTGAGAGGGAGCTTTGACCAATAAGTCGTCTAGGTAAGGAATCACCGAGTGTCCCTGAGAGTGCAAGACTGCTACCACCGCCGCCATGACCTTGGTGAAGACCCGTGGGGCTGTCGCCAGACCAAATGGAAGAGCTACGAACTGAAAATGGTCGTCTCCTATCACAAAACGTAGAAAACGTTGATGTTCTGTAGCAATTGGCACGTGGAGATAAGCATCCTTGATGTCTATTGAGGCAAGGAAGTCTCCTCTGGACATTGAGGCAATGACAGAGCGGAGGGTTTCCATCCGGAACCTCCTGGCGTGCACATGTTTGTTGAGCCGTTTTAGGTCCAGAACAGGACGGAACGAGCCGTCCTTTTTTGGAACCACAAAGAGATTGGAGTAAAACCCTTGCCCTTGTTCCTGAAGAGGGACTGGGATAACCACTCCTTCCGCTTTTAGGGAATCCACCGCCTGCAGCAGAGCATCTGCTCGGTCTGGACGTGGGGAGGTTCTGAAGAACCGAGCTGGAGGACGAGAATTGAACTCGATTCTGTACCCGCGAGACAAAATGTCCGTCACCCACCGGTCTTTGACCTGTGACATCCAAATGCCGGAAAAGCGGGAGAGCCTGCCCCCGACCGGCGATGCGGAGGGGGGGGGCTGGAAGTCATGAGGTAGCCGCTTTGGAAGCGGTACCTCCATTTGCTTTCTTGGGGCGTGTGTGAGTCCGCCACGAATCTGAGTTTCTTTGCGTCCTCTGAGTCCCTTTGGACGAGGTAAATGGTGTCTTGCCCGAACCTCGAAAGGACTGAAACCTCTGCTGCCACTTTTTCTGCTGAGGTTTGGGTGTTCTGGGTTGTGGTAAAGAGGAGTCTTTACCCTTGGACTGCTTAATGATGTCAGCCAATGGCTCGCCAAACAGTCTCTCTCTAGACAAAGGCAAACTGGTTAAACATTTTTTGGAACCAGCATCTGCTTTCCAGTCCTTTAACCACAAGGCTCTGCGCAAAACTACCGAATTGGCGGACGCCATTGAGGTGCGACTGGTAGATTCTAGGACCGCATTGATAGCGTAAGACGCAAACGCCGACATCTGCGTGGTAAGGTGCGCCACTTGCGGCACTGCTGGATGCATGATAGCATCCACTTTTGCTAAGCCAGCTGAAATAGCCTGGAGTGCCCATACGGCTGCGAATGCCGGAGCAAACGACGCGCCTATAGCTTCATAGACAGATTTTAACCAAAGGTCCATCTGTCTGTCATTGGCATCTTTAAGTGAAGCGCCATCCTCCACTGCAACTATGGATCTAGCTGCAAGTTTGGAAATCGGGGGGTCTACCTTTGGACACTGTGTCCAGCGCTTGACCACCTCAGGGGGGAAAGGGAAACGCGTATCTTTAGATCGTTTAGAGAAACGCCTTTCTGGGTGAGCGTCGTGCTTCTGGATTGATTCTCTGAAGTCAGAGTGATCTAACAAAGCACTCAATTTACGCTTGGGATAAAGGAAACGAAACTTTTCCTGCTCCGCAGCCGCCTCTTCTGCTGAAGGGGCTGGGGGAGAAATATCCAACAGCCTATTGATGGCTGAGATAAGGTCGTCTACCATGGCATCCCCATCCGGGGTATCCAGGTTGAGAGGGGTTCCAGGAGTGGATTCCTGATCACTCTCATCAGACACATCACAGGGAGACTGATTGCGCTGAGACCCTGAGCAGTGTGAAGACGTCGAGGGTCTTTCCCAGCGAGCTCGCTTAGGGTGGCTGGGGCCATCATCTGAGTCATAATCCTCGGCCTGTGAAGCCGGGGACCCCCCTGTGGGCTGGATACATTCCAAGTAAGGGGGACCTGAGGACAGAGGCCTCGCCGTGCCCAGAGACTGAGCCCCATGCATAGATTGCAAGGTCTCAAGGATTTTTGCCATAGATACAGACATATTATCTGCAAAAACTGCAAAGTCCGTCCCTGTCACCGGGGCAGAACTTACAAGCGTCTCAGCCTGGGTCGCTACCTCTCCTGACTCCGGCTGGCGAAGCAGCACCGGGTCGGAGCATTGCACACAATGGGGGTCATCAGAGCCTGCTGGTAGATTAGCCCCACATGCAGCACACGCAGTATACACAGCCCTTTTTGCCTTGGCCGCCTTGCGTTTTGAGGATGACATGTTGCTGCTTCCACAGAGCGATCTGGGATATGCAGCCAGAAGCGCACCTCACAGTGCAAGAAATACAATATCTATATAACTGTATCCAGTACACTGATACACAGTGAGGCACTAGAGGGACCAGCACAGAAAAATCGCTTACCGCCCGCTTAAAAAGCGGGTGTGTGGTCGCCAGATAGCCCCTAGTCCAGGTCTCCCAGAGCCTTGCGTCCTTCCTCCAGCCAGGCATGCATGTAATGGCTGCCGGCGTCTCGAGAGAGGAAGGGGGGCGGGCCCTGGGCGTTCCTGGCCAAGAGCGGGAAGCCTGCTTCCCTCTGTGCCAAGTGAGAGGGCTGGAGCATGTAAATCAGGCTCCAGCCCTCGTCGCTGCTTGCGAACAGCGTCTCTCCCCTACCCTGAATGACAGGGTGGGGGCGGGAACGAAACGGAGCTGCCGGCGTCCTAGGCCCAAAAAGCCGGGGACTAAAGTTATAACCGCCGCCGCCGTAAAAGCGCGGACGGCGGATCCCCGGCGCACCACAAGTCACAGCAGCGCCGCCCGGTCCAGAGGGGGTCGGCGCTGCGTTCCCAAACACAAACAATCCCCCAGTAATCTGTAGGGACACCAACTCCACGTTGCGGTCCCCGGCGCACTATAACACCCAGCCAGCCCGGAGTGTGTCTGTGCCTGCCGGGAACACAGAGTACCTGTAAGATGCAGGGCCCTGTCCCTGATCGTACTCCTGCTCCGAATCCATCAGGTTCTAATGGGTCTGTGGATGGAGCCCGGCATCAGAGCTGAGAGGCCGGCAGGATCCCACTTCCACAGAGCCCTACAAGGGGATGTGGAAGGAAAACAGCATGTCAGGCTCCAGCCCTGTACCAGCAATAGGTACCTCAACCTTACAACACCATCCAGGGGTGAGAAGGGAGCATGCTGGGAACACTATATGTGTCCTCTTTTCTTCCATCCGACATAGTCAGCAGCTACTGCTGACTAAAATCTGTGGAGCTATGCATGGAATGTCTGACCTCCTTCGCACACAAAGCTAAAACTGGAGAACCCGTGATACCACGGGGGGGTATAGCCAGAGGGGGAGGGGCCTTGCACTTTTAATGTAGTGCTTTGTGTGGCCTCCAGAGGGCAGTAGCTATACCCCAATCGTCTGGGTCTCCCAATAGAGCGCTGAAGAAAGTGAAAAATTTGGTGCTAAAGCAACATTTTTGTGAAAAGAAGGGAATTTTGTTTACTTACCGTAAATTCCTTTTCTTCTAGCTCCAATTGGGAGACCCAGACAATTGGGTGTATAGCTACTGCCTCCGGAGGCCACACAAAGCATTACACTTAAAAGTGTAAGGCCCCTCCCCTTCTGCCTATACACCCCCCGTGGGATCACGGGTTCCTCAGTTTTAGTGCCAAAGCAAGAAGGAGGAAAGCCAATAACTGGTTTAAGAACAAATTCAATCCGAAGGAACATCAGAGAACCGAAACCATTCAACATGAACAACATGTGTACCCGAAAAAACAAAAATCCCTAAGCAAACAGGGCGGGTGCTGGGTCTCCCAATTGGAGCTAGAAGAAAAGGAATTTACGGTAAGTAAACAAAATTCCCTTCTTCTTTGTCGCTCCATTGGGAGACCCAGGCAATTGGGACGTCCAAAAGCAGTCCCTGGGTGGGTATAATAACCCCTCGTGATAGGACCGTAAAAACAGCCCTACCCTACAGGTGGGCCGTCGCCGCCTGAAGGACTTGTCTACCTAGGCTGGCGTCCGCCGAAGCGTAGGTATGCACTTGATAGTGTTTGGTAAAAGTGTGCAGACTCGACCAGGTAGCCGCCTGGCACACCTGCTGAGCCGTAGCCTGGTGTCGTAATGCCCAGGACGCACCCACGGCTCTGGTAGAATGGGCCTTCAGCCCTGAGGGAACCGGAAGCCCAGCAGAACGGTAGGCTTCAAGAATTGGTTCCTTGATCCACCGAGCCAGGGTGGATTTGGAAGCTTGCGACCCTTTGCGCTGACCAGCGACAAGGACAAAGAGTGCATCCGAGCGGCGCAGGGGCGCCGTGCGGGAAATGTAGATCCTGAGCGCTCTCACGAGATCCAACAAATGCAAATCCTTTTCACATTGATGAACTGGATGAGGGCACAAGGAAGGCAAGGAGATATCCTGATTAAGATGAAACGGGGATACCACCTTAGGGAGAAACTCCGGAATAGGGCGCAAAACCACCTTGTCCTGGTGAATCACCAGGAAGGGAGATTTGCATGACAGCGCTGCTAGCTCGGACACTCTCCGGAGAGACGTGACCGCTACTAGAAAGGCCACTTTCTGTGAAAGGCGAGAAAGGGAAACATCCCTCATAGGCTCGAAAGGCGGCTTCTGAAGAACAATTAGAACCCTGTTCAGATCCCAGGGCTCTAACGGCCGCTTGTAAGGAGGGACGATATGACAGACCCCTTGCAGGAACGTGCGTACCTGAGGAAGTCGTGCTAGGCGCTTCTGAAAAAATACAGATAGCGCTGAGACTTGCCCCTTGAGGGAGCTGAGCGACAAACCTTTTTCCAACCCGGATTGCAGGAAGGAAAGAAAAGTAGGCAATCTAAATGGCCAGGGAGAGACTCCCTGAGCAGAGCACCAAGACAAGAATATTTTCCACGTCCTGTGGTATATCTTGGCGGAGGTAGGTTTTCTGGCCTGTCTCATGGTGACAATGACCTCTTGAGACAATCCTGAACCCGCTAGGATCCAGGACTCAATGGCCACACAGTCAGGTTCAGGGCCGCAGAATTCTGATGGAAAAACGGCCCTTGAGACAGCAAGTCTGGTCGGTCTGGTAGTGCCCACGGTTGGCCTACCGCGAGGTGCCACAGATCCGGGTACCACGACCTCCTTGGCCAGTCTGGAGCGACGAGGATGGCGCGGCGGCAGTCGGACCTGATCTTGCGCAGCACTCTGGGCAACAGAGCCAGAGGTGGAAACACATAAGGAAGCCGGAACTGCGACCAATCTTGAACTAAGGCGTCTGCCGCCAGAGCTCGGTGATCGTGAGACCGTGCCATGAAAACTGGGACCTTGTTGTTGTGCCGAGACGCCATTAGGTCGACGTCCGGCATCCCCCAGCGGCGACAGATCTCTTGAAACACGTCCGGGTGAAGAGACCATTCCCCTGCGTCCATACCCTGGCGACTGAGGAAGTCTGCTTCCCAGTTGTCCACGCCTGGGATGGGAACTGCGGATATGGTGGAGGCTGTGGCTTCCACCCACATCAGAATCCGCCGGACTTCCTGGAAGGCTTGCCGACTAGGGCGGCATGGTGGCTCAGTGGCTAGCACTGCAGTCTTGCAGCGCTGGGGTCCTGGGTTCAAATCCCACCAAGGACACCATCTGCAAGGAGTTTGTATGTTCTCCCCGTGTTTGCGTGGGTTTCCTCCGGGTACTCCGGTTTCCTCCCACATTCCAAAGACATACAGATAGGGACTCTAGATTGTGAGCCCCAATGGGGACAGTGTTGCCAATGTATGTAAAGTGCTATGGAATTAATAGCGCTATATAAATGAATAAAATTATTATTATTATTATTATATGGTGGAAGCCGTGTCTTCCACCCACGTCAGAATCCGCCGAACTTCCTGGAAGGCTTGCCGACTGCGAGTTCCTCCTTGGTGGTTGATGTATGCCACCGCTGTGGAGTTGTCCGACTGAATACGGATCTGCTTGCCTTCCAGCCACTGCTGGAAGGCTTGTAGGGCAAGATACACTGCTCTGATCTCCAGAACGTTGATCTGAAGAGTGGACTCTTGCTGAGTCCACGTACCTTGAGCCCTGTGGTGGAGAAAGACTGCTCCCCACCCTGACAGACTCGCATCTGTCGTCACTACCGCCCAGGATGGGGGTAGGAAGGATTTCCCTTTCGACAATGAGGTGGGAAGCAGCCACCATCGAAGAGAATCCTTGGCCGCCTGAGAGAGAGAGACGTTGCTGTCGAGGGACTTCGACCTCCCGTCCCATTGGCGGAGAATGTCCCATTGTAGTGGACGCAGATGAAACTGCGCGAAAGGGACTGCCTCTATTGCTGCCACCATCTTCCCTAGGAAGTGCATGAGGCGTCTCAAGGGGTGTGACTGACCTTGAAGGAGAGATTGCACCCCTGTCTGCAATGAACGCTGTTTGACAAGCGGAAGCTTCACTATCGCTGAGAGAGTATGAAACTCCATGCCAAGATATGTTATCGACTGGGTCGGGGTTAGATTCGACTTGGAAAAGTTGATGATCCACCCGAAACCCTGGAGGGTCTCCAGCGCCACGTTCAGGCTGTGTTGGCATGCCTCTTGAGAAGGCGCCTTGACCAGCAGATCGTCTAAGTAAGGGATCACGGAGTGTCCCTGAGAGTGTAGGACTGCAACTACAGCTGCCATGACTTTGGTGAAGACCCGTGGGGCTGTCGCCAGACCAAAAGGCAGGGCTACGAACTGAAGGTGTTCGTCTCCTATAACGAAGCGTAGAAAACGCTGATGCTCTGGAGCAATCGGTACGTGGAGATAAGCATCCTTGATGTCTATCGATGCTAGGAAATCTCCTTAAGACATTGCGGCGATGACGGATCGGAGGGATTCCATCCGGAACCGTCTGGTTCTCACGTGGTTGTTGAGAAGTTTTAGGTCCAGAACGGGACGGAAAGACCCGTCCTTTTTTGGTACCACAAACAAATTGGAGTAAAAACCGTGACCTTGCTCTTGAAGAGGAACAGGGATCACCACTCCTTCCGCCTTTAGAGTGCACACCGCCTGCAGGAGAGCATCGGCTCGGTCGGGAGGCGGAGACGTTCTGAAGAATCGAGTTGGAGGACGAGAACTGAACTCTATCCTGTACCCGTGAGACAGAATGTCTCGCACCCAACGGTCTTGGACCTGTGGCAGCCAAATGTCGCCAAAGCGGGAGAGCCTGCCACCGACCGAGGATGCGGAGGGAGGAGGCCGGAAGTCATGAGGAAGCCGCCTTGGTAGCGGGTCTTCCGGCTGTCTTTTTTGGGCGTGACTGAGCCCGCCAAGAATCTGAACTCCTCTGATCCTTTTGAGTCCTTTTGGACGAGGAGAATTGGGACCTGCCCGAACCTCGAAAGGACCGAAACCCCGACTGTCCCCTCCTCTGTTGGGGTTTGTTTTGTCTGGGCTGAGGTAAGGATGAATCCTTACCCTTGGACTGTTTAATGATTTCATCCAAGCGCTCACCAAACAGCCGGTCACCAGAAAATGGCAAACTGGTTAAACATTTTTTGGAAGCAGAATCTGCTTTCCATTCCCTTAACCACAAGGCTCTGCGTAAAACCACGGAGTTGGCAGATGCCACTGCCGTACGGCTCGTAGAGTCCAGGACAGCATTAATCGCGTAAGACGCAAATGCAGACATTTGAGAGGTTAAGGATGCCACCTGCGGAACAGATGTACGTGTGACCGTGTCAATCTGTGCAAGACCAGCTGAAATAGCTTGGAGTGCCCATACGGCTGCGAATGCAGGAGCAAACGACGCGCCGATAGCTTCATAGATGGATTTCAACCAGAGCTCCATCTGTCTGTCAGTGGCATCTTTAAGTGCAGCCCCATCCTCCACTGCAACTATGGATCTAGCCGCAAGCCTGGAGATAGGGGGATCCACCTTGGGACACTGGGTCCAGCTCTTGACCACGTCAGGAGGAAAGGGATAACGTGTATCCTTAAGCCGTTTGGAGAAACGCTTATCTGGATAAGCGTGGTGTTTCTGGACTGACTCTCTAAAGTCAGAATGGTCCAGAAAAGTACTTAATTTACGCTTGGGATATCTGAAATGGAATTTCTCCTGCTGTGAAGCTGACTCCTCCACTTGAGGAGCTGGGGGAGAAATATCCAACATTTTATTGATGGACGCGATAAGATCGTTCACTATGGCGTCACCATCAGGAGTATCTAGATTGAGAGCGGTCTCAGGATCAGAATCCTGATCAGCTACCTCCGGCTCATCACACAGAGAATCCTCCTGCTGAGAGCCTGACCAGTGAGATGATGTAGAGGGCCGCTCATAGCGAGCTCTCTTAGGCTGTCTGGGACTGTCGTCCGTGTCAGAGCCATCACCCTGGGATGCGTGGGACACCCCCGGAGCCCGGAGCTGTTCCAACTGAGGGGGGCCAGGGAGCAATGAATCAACAGTGCCCATGGTCTGAGTTACTGGTCTAGACTGCAAAGTTTCTAGAATCTGAGACATAGTCACAGATAATCTATCCGCAAAAATTGCAAACTCTGTCCCCGTCACCTGGACAGTATTCACAGGTGGATCTCTCTGGGACACCTCCAGCAGAGGCCCTGGCCGAGCAGGGAGCACAGGGACCGAACACTGCACACACTGGCGGTCAGTGGAACCTGCCGGTAGAACAGCCTCACAAGCGGTGCAAGCAGCATAAAAAGCCTGTGCCTTGGCACCCCTGTTTTTTGCGGACGACATGCTGTATTCTCCACAGAGCAATCCAGGAGGGTATATAGCCAAGAATCACCAGCGACCGTTTAGTGCAATGTATAGCATGCAAGCATAAAAATACAAATGAACACTTTCACTAGTGGGGTCAGCACCGGAGGGTGCCGCTTACCGCCCGCTAAAAGCGGGTGTGTAGTCGCCAGAATCCCGTGCCTGGGTCTCCCAGAACTTGTCTCCCCTTTCCAGCTCAGCCTGCACACAGGAATGGCTGCCGGCGTTCTGTGAAGAGGAGCGGACCGTGGGCGTGCCTCAGACAAAGTGCGGGAAACTGGCTTCCCACTGTGCTCAATGTGAGGGCTGGAGTATGTAAAGCAGATTCCAGCCCTCGGCGCTGACTTTCTGTATAGCGTCCCGCCCTTCCCCTGACTGGCAGGCCTGGGGGCGGGAACGAAACGGAACTAGGCCGCAAAAGCCGGGGACTCTAGTAAAAAGCGCGGCCGACAAATATGCACGGCCAGCGCGGAAGTCCCCGGCGCACCACAAGTCCCAGCCGCGTCGCAGTAAAAACTGTCAGCAGGGGCCGGCGCGGCAGTTCCCCACACACTAACTCCCTTAGCAAGCTGTGGAAGTGTGGCACAAGCGCAGCAGCGCTATTGTCCCCGGCGCACTAACACACCCAGCAATACTGCAGTGTGTGCGCGGTCTGTACGGGGACACAGAGTACCTTGGCGTAGCAGGGCCCTGTCCCTGACGATACTCCGCTCCATATCCAGCAGATTCCCCAGGGGCTGTGGACGGAGCACGGTCTCTGTGCCTGGAGACCGGTAAATCCCACTTCACCCAGAGCCCAAAGGGGGATGGGGAAGGATGCAGCATGTGGGCTCCAGCCTCTGTACCCGCAATGGGTACCTCAACCTTAACAAACACCGCCGACACAAAGTGGGGTGAGAAGGGAGCATGCTGGGGGCCCAAGTATGGGCTCTCTTTTCTTCCATCCGACATAGTCAGCAGCTGCTGCTGACTAAAACAGTGGAGCTATGCGTGGATGTCTGACCTCCTTCGCACAAAGCTTGAAAACTGAGGAACCCGTGATCCCACGGGGGGTGTATAGGCAGAAGGGGAGGGGCCTTACACTTTTAAGTGTAATGCTTTGTGTGGCCTCCGGAGGCAGTAGCTATACACCCAATTGTCTGGGTCTCCCAATGGAGCGACAAAGAAAAAAAAAATGAACATTTTCAATATGACGGCCTAATGTTATCAAATTCTGTTAAGTACCTGTGGGTTCAAAATGCACACTATACCCCTAGATAAAATCCTTGAGGGGTCTAGTTTCCAAAATAGGGTCACTTGTGGGAGGTTTCTGCTGTTTAGGTACCTTAGGGGCCCAGCAAATGCAACATAGTGCTAGCAATCTATTTCAGCCAAATTTGTGTTCCACAATTCAAATATTGCTCCTTCTGTTCCGAGCCCTCCCAATTGTCCAAACAGAGGTTTCTGACCACATAAGGGTTATCAGTGCACTCAGAAGAAGTTGGGTAACAAATTTTGTGTTCTATTTTGTTGTCCTATTTCATCTAACAGTGAATAAACTGGGGCTAAGGCAACATTTTTAGGTAAAATTGTAATTTTGTCCTGTGAAGCACCTGAAGGGTTAATAAACTTCTTGGATATGGTTTTGAGTACTTTGAGGGGGTTCCGATTTTAGAATGGTGTTACTTTTGGGTATTTTATCTCACTTAGGCCTCTCAAACTCATTTCAAAAGTGACGTGTTCCCTAAAAAAATGGTTTTGTAAATTTTGTTGAAAAAAATGGGAAATTGCTGATTAATTTTGAACTCTTCTAACTTCTTAACCCAAAAAATTTTGTTTAAAAAATTGCGCTGATGTAAAGTAGACATATGGGAAATGTAATTTAAGTTTGAAAATTGCAAAATTTTCATGAAATTTCTGATTTTTTCACAAATAAAAGCAAAAAATATCGTCCTATATTTAGAACTATTCTGAACTACAATAAGTCACAAAAAACCAATGTCATAACTCTGGAACGCTTCCACGATTCCCAGTGATTCTAACTGTAAAAGTGACACTGGTCAGAATTGCAAAAATGGCCCTGTCATTCAGTACAAAATTTGCTTTGTCCTGAAGGGGTTAAAGCGAGCAGCCTATATATGCATATTAAAGGGAGCCTGTCACATGAAAAAACACTATTATCCTGAAGACATGGAGTTATTCTGAAGATTAATAGCGTTTTGAATCTGCCCAGGGCCTACACATTGAACCCTGCTTCAGTCAGTCTTCATGTATGGTTTGGCCCACTGCGTTTTCTGCTTGTGTGCAGTGGATAGAGGTGGTCGACAGGATGGCTTACGCACAGCTGCAAACCTCTGAAGGACCCTGCATCTTGTTGTTCGGGGGACATTGGAGGCACCAGCAGCTTCAAAAACTTAGATACAAAAAATTAGCCATAATGTATATATCACACCTAGGGGAGCCACTCAGTGGTGCCCCCTAGGGTAAGAGCCTACTTAAAAACTTGTCTGCTGCTATGACCAGGCATTTTAGCAGCTGCTCTTTTAACCTGAAGCAATTGCCTGTTGGAAAGAGTCCTCAATTTCTCCTTATCAGCCCGCACACGTGTGTGCTGTGAATCAGCTACATACTTCTTGATTGTGCGATGATCACGATGAAGTGTTGATTGTAGTCATGCATTGACCTAAATACTCCACAATTTGTTGCGTCTCAGCAGCCGACACATCCTTTTTCTTTCCCATTTTGGCAAAAAATGTAGGCTGCTTAATAATGTGGAACAGCCTTCTTAAGTAGTCTTGCCTTTATTTGGAGACACCTGCCAAACTAATTTGCACAGGTATCTGCAATTGCTTTCAGTGATATAAAGAGCCCCCTGACACATCACCAGCAATGAGTTTAAATGACAAACAAAAAATTTCTGACCTTATCACTGCTAAACTCTTTTTGCATAATAATTTGGAACACAGTGTATATGACTTGCGTCCAGCATTTTATAGCAGCTTTTGCCTCTGAACAAGAAGTCTCAAACGTTTGTCTTCTTTTGCTCCTTTCTCCCTCAACTGATGCCCGCTTCCCTATACATAAACTTTTATAGACAGTAGATGTGAATTGATCTCTCTTGTAAGACAGATTTCACACATTTTAAAGAGTAAATTAGAGGGGGCATTTTCTTCAATGAGATATATAACAGTGTCTTTATCTTTGCCTGTACTTTTGATTTAGGGGGGAATAAAGTATAGTTAATAATACATTTGCTGGGAAAAGAACAGTTTGGGCACAATAGATTCTAAAATGTATGTTTTCAGTTCAAGAAGATAAGCTTTTCAATAATGACAGGCCAGTAGTGATCCACCAATGTTTCCCTAAAAATAAAAAAAGGTTTCATATTTTTGGCTCCAGAAGATGCGCTTCAGCTTATTTACAGGGGATATCAGATTTGTTTTATTGCTGTACGCTGCCCCACTGTGTTACCATAAGCGCCAAAACATGTATAGTTGCACGCTGGCTCATTAAACATATATTAATACAAAATGAATATTCACTCCTTCCCCCGCTCAGCCTTCTTTGTCAGCTTCAGTGATTGGGTGCAGTTAGACTGCCATGTTACTTGCCCATTAACCCCTTAACGACCTTTGACGTACTGGGTACGTCACGGTGACCTGGTGCTAAACGACCCATGACGTACCCAGTACGTCATGGCGAAATCGCGGTCCCGGAGCCCCGGGGAGTCCAATTTCTTTGATTAAATGGTAGATTCGGGAAGGAGGGGACCTCTGCCTGACCTCAGGAGGGGTGGTGCCTCCTCCCCGAACCTACAGAGGCTGTGATTGGCTGACAAACGCCGCTCAGCCAATTACAGTCACTGTAATGTTCCAGCCATTGAAAATGGCTGGAACATTTAAATCCAGCCCTGATCAGTGCTGCTGTAGCACTGGCCATTGGCTGGAGCTGGGTGATCGGTGCTTCACCCGCCCCCAGCTCTGATTGGAGAGACCGGTCTTGTGACCGCTCTCTCCAATCAATGTGGATCTGCGGCCTGTGACCGTCCCTGGAAGCCGAGGAGAGCGGTCTCTGCGGGTGCCCATCGGTAAGTTGCCGCCCGCCCCTGTCCCCGATCGCCTCGCCCGCCCCCGCCGCTGTCTCCGATACCCCCGCCCGCCACCGCCAGCCTTGCCGCGGCTCCGATCGCCACCGCCAGCCCCGCCGCTGTCTCCGATCGCCCCGCCGCTGCTCCCGATCCACTGCTGCTCCCGATCCACCGCTGTCCCCGCCGCCACGCTCGCCACTGTCCCCGCCGCTGCTCCGGATCCACCGCTGTCCCCGCCACCACGCTCGCCACTGTCCCCGCCGCCACTCCCGATCCACCGCTGTCCCCGCCGCCACGCTCGCCACTGTCCCCGCCACTGCTCCGGATCCACCGCTGTCCCCACCGCCGCTCCCGATCCACCGCTGTGCCCGCCGCCACGCTCGCCACTGTCCCCGCCGCCGCTCCCGATCCACCGCTGTCCCCGCCGCCACGCTCGCCACTGTCCCCGCCGCCACGCTCGCCACTGTCCCCGCCGCTGCTCCCGATCCACCGCTGTCCCCGCCGCCGCTCCCGATCCACCGCCACGCTCGCCACTGTCCCCGCCGCAACGCTAACCACTGTCCCCGCCGCCGTCGCACCCACTTTTTTCAGCCGCTGCTGCCCCCGAATCGGCCCCCACTGTTCCCGATCGGCGACCGCTGCCTCCTTCATCGGCTGCCCCTTCTCCATCGCCACTACACCTCCTATCCCTCCATGTGCTGCAAGCCACCCTCCCCCCACATGTGGGGAGAGGGTGGCTTGCAGCAGTACATGTGGGGGGAGGGTGGCTTGCAGCAGTACATGTGGGGGGAGGGTGGCTTGCAGCACATGTGGGGGGCGGGTGGCTTGCAGCACATGTGGGGGGCGGGTGGCTTGCAGCACATGTGGGGGGCGGGTGGCTTGCAGCACATGTGGGGGGCGGGTGGCTTGCAGCACATGTGGGGGGCGGGTGGCTTGCAGCACATGTGGGGGGAGGGTGGCTTGCAGCACATGTGGGGGGAGGGTGGCTTGCAGCACATGTGGGGGGAGGGTGGCTTCCAGCATGTGCTGCAAGCCACCCTCCCCCCACATGTACTGCTGCAAGCCACCCTCCCCCCACATGTACTGCTGCAAGCCACCCTCCCCCCACATGTGCTGCAAGACACCCTCCCCCCACATGTGCTGCAAGCCACCCTCCCCCCGGGGCCCCCCCTCCTCCATGTGCCATCTCTCTCTCCCATTAGACTCTGCCCCCCTCCCCGATCTGCTGCCTGCTCTCTCCCATCCTCTTCATCTACTGCCCCCTCTCACCCTCCTCAATCTGTTGCCTCCTTCATCTGCTGCCTAGATCCATCCTGTAAGGTAGGTATCCCCATCTCACCTCCCTCCCCCCCCATCCTCTGCCGCTCCTCCATCCGCTGCGCCATTTCCCATCATCCATCCGCTGCACCCTTTCCCATCCTCTGCCGCTCCTCCACCCACTGCGCCCTTTCCCATTTTCCATCCGCTGCTCCCTTTCTCATCTGCCACCCCGCCCTCTCGCATCGCATTATCCAGCGCAGTTGCTCGCTTCCAGACTGCAGTGGATGATGCGATGCGAGATTCGTGCATTGCTCTCACGTTTGGCACTGGTCTCAGTGGCAGGCGCTCATTTTTTTTTTTTTATTCATTTTTTTTTTTTTTTACTGATGTCTGTATTTTTTATTTCACCAAACTAATTTTTTTTGTATGGGGGGGGTCTAGTTTCCAAAATGGGATCACATGTGGGGGAGCTCCATTGTGTAGGCACCTCAGGGGGTCTCCATGGCATCTGCTAATAATTCCAATCAATTTTACTGTGAAATGGCGCTCCTTCTCTTCTGAGCCCCGCCGTACGCCCAAACAATTGATTTCCACCACATATGAGGTACCTGAGTACTCAGGAGAAATTGCACAATACATTTTATGGTGCATTTTTTCCTGATACCCTTGTGGAAAAAAAAAGCTACCTGTTTGAAAAAACAATTTTGTGGTAAAAAAAAGAATAAAATAATAAAATATTTTCACGGCTGAACATTACAAACGTTTGTGAAGCCTCCAGGAGTTCAAAGTGCTCACTAAACAGCTAGATAAATTCCATGAGGGGTCTAGTTTCCAAAATGGGGTCAATTGTGGGGGAGCTCCATTGTTTAGGCACTTCAGGGGGGTCTCCAAACGCAACATGGCGTCCGCTAATAATTCCAACCAATTTTGCTGTGAAATGGCGTTCCTTGCGTTCCGAGTCCTGCCGTGTGCCCAAACATTTGATTTCCACCACATATGGGGTATCTGCGCACTCAGGAGAAAATGCACAATACATTTTATGGTGCATTTTTTCCTGATACCCTTGTGATAAAAAAAGCTACCTGGTTGAAGCAACAGTTTTGTGGTAAAAAAAAATGTTTTTCTTTTCACGGCTCAACGTTATAAACTTCTGTGAAGCCCCCAGGGGTTCAAAGTGCACATCAAACATCTAGAAAAAATATTTGAGGGCTCTAGTTTCCAAAATGGGGTCACTTATGGGGGAGCTCCATTGTTTAGGCACCTCAGGGAGTCTTCAAACCCGACATGGCATCCGCTAATGAGTGCAGCTAATTTTGCACTCAAAAATTCAAATGGCGCTCCTTCCCTTCCGAGTCCTGCCGTGTGCCCAAACATTTGATTTCCACCACATATAGGGTATCTGCGTACTCAGGAGAAAATGCACAATACATTTTATGATGCATTTTTCCTGATACACTTGTGAAAATACTAATTTTTATGGCTAAAGTAACATTTTTGTGTTAAAAAAGTAACATTTTCATTTTTTCGTCTACATTGCTTTGGTTGCTGTGAAGCTCCTAAAGGGTTAATAAACTTCTTGGATGTGGTTTTGAGCAGAGTGAGGGGTACAGATTTTAGAATGGGGTCACTTTTGGGTATTTTCTGTCGCCTAGGTTTCTCAAATCACTCCAAATGTGATGTGGAACCTAAAAAATTTTTTTTTGTAAATTTTGTTGAAAAAATGAGAAATTGCTGATGAACTTTGAACCCTTCTAACTTCCTAACGGAAATTTTTTTTTTTTCAAAAATTGCGCTGGTGTAAAGCAGACAAGTGGGAAATGTTATTTAGTAACTATTTTGTGTGACATATCTTTTAGATTTATGGGCATAAAATTTCAAATTTTGATAATTGCAAAATTTTCAAAATTTTCGCCAAATTTCCGAAATTTTCACAAATAAACGCAAAACATATCGGCCTAAATTTACCACTGACATGAAGTACAATATGTCACGAAAAAACAATCTCAGAATCACCAGGATCCGTTTAAGTGTTCCAGAGTTATAACCTGTCAAAGTGACACTGGTCAAAATTGCAAAAAAATGGCCGGGTCTTTAAGGTGAACACAGGCTGGGGGCTGAAGGGGTTAATACAAAATTAATATTCACCCCTTCTACCGCCCACCCCTCTGTGTCTACATCAGATTGATTGGGTGCAATTGGACTGCTATATTAGTTGCCCGAAGATTCCATCGCAATCCTTGGACTGGCTGTCCGCTCTACTGACCTGAGAATGACAGCTGCATACAAATACATGATGTGATGCTTGGGTCCTGAGAGTCGCCGGCAAGTTTGAGGATTACAATAGAATGCTGCATTGCTTGCCTGAGGATTGTAAGTGTACCCAACCACTGACACCGGCACAGAGGGGTGGGCAAGGAAAAGTTGAATATTCATTCTGCATTTCTGCATTAATGGGCGAGTATTATAACAGTGTGACTGCACCAAATCACTGACAACGGCACAGAGGGATTTTGCATTAACATACTTTTAACTAAACACAGCCCAAATATACACTTTCTGTGGCTTACAGAAACACAACAGGGCAACATACAGCAATAAAAGTTGCAGAACCTGAAAGGGCTAACCAAACCCTATTTCAGGATATTATTAGTATGATGAACTGCAATTAGGGCATATTTTTGAAGTAGGGCTTATATTTTATGTATACTTCAAAATGCCCTAAAAATCCTATTAGGGCTTATTTTTGCGGTAGGTCTTATTTTCAAAGAAACACAGTAGCTCATTCTCGGGAACTGTGAGAAGAACAGTTGTCAAAATGCTCACTGTTTAGACTTGTATCACTAAATTTAGTGACCGAATTATGGCTGCTTCTAAAGAAAATAAGGATATGTTTTAAACGGAAGCTTTCAGGTTCAATATGCACCCAGAACCACAAGCAGTTCTGGATGCATATTGCTAATCCCTGCGTAACAGTCTCTGAATCTAGCAGCATAGATAAAAAAGATCTTTAGAAAAATGTGTTTCTAAAGATCTTTTACCGTATGCTAATGAGTCCCCTCACTCATTAGCATACGATATAAGATCTTTAGAAATACTTTTTAGAAAAAGTTCTTTATCTATGCTACTAGATACAGGGACAAATAGGCAGGTATTAGCAATATGCACCCAGAACTACTCGCGGTTCTGGGTGCATATTGGACCTGACAGGTTCACTTTAATATTGGTGTTAACACTAAAAGTTATAAATACACTCGCATGACAAACAGTACATGATTTTTTTTCTTATTTTGTTAAATGAATGTATTTTTATATAAAGATCAATAAAGGCAGTGGTTTGTTTCTTACAACAATCGTCAGGATCAATATAATCATTGCATGCACAAAAATCCTCAAGTGCAATATTGGAAGCTTAACTTTACATTTGGACATGATGTTGATCTTCATCAGTACAAAGGAGTTGGGTATTGAATTCTTAAAGCTACAAACAATAAAGACACTTCATCAGTAACATTAAACTAGTTAGAATGATCAAAGTCCACAGAACAATATGTGCAGCAAAAGGAAAATAGTGCAAAAAATGCTTCAATGGTGTAGAAATAGTAAGAGATCGTATAAAAAAAAAAAAAAAAGCACAAAGGCATTTAGCTGCTGTATGTCTTGATGAACCTCTCCGATTTCTGCCTCACTAAGGTTTGTTGTTGGCGACTCGTCCGAGCCTCATCAAGAGCTTTCAGAACCTCCTAGATAAAAGCAGAGAAACAATTATAAATGAAGGTTTACGCCTCAATTGTAACCGATTTTGAGTGTATTTGTTCTGTTCTACAACTTGGGAATCATACAGTATTGTATTTTCATGGTTTTGCTTCTGCTACACACTATGTAATCAGTTTGCCTGTTAGAAGCTTGTCCTCTCTGTCTCTGCCTGTAGCTCTGAAGTGATCCCTCCATTCTTCCTCAGATATTGCATGTCATTCATCTTGCTATCATCTATACACAACTCTTTTTACTTACTGCAGAACTACAAACTACAAGAATTTAGCATGAAAATAAACCTACTTCTGGAATCTTCATATGCGCCTCCAACAGTGGAGTTAAAGGGAACCTGTCAGGTCCCTTATGCATTCTAACCTACAAGCAGGGTGGTGTGTGGCCTAGAAACCCCTTCCTACCCATCCCTGTGTTGTAATTTTGTCTAATATGAATGTATAAAAAAAGTTTTATTACTTACATGTTCCCTATGTAAATGAGCAAAGGCTCTAGCCCCCTGGGCGTTTGCATGCTTTCCGTGGAATCACGCTCCTGTGGGCGTGATACCATGGATTTACATGGGCGACGTCACCGTCAGCTCCATGAGATCCCGCGCGTGCACGCTTGCCATTCCTGCAGCCTTGTTATCCGGGTGCTTGCTTGTCGGCTTCAGACGTGCACTGCACATGCTCAGAAGACTCCTGCAGTTCCAACCATGCGCAGAGCCCATCTGAAGCCGGGAAGCAAGCACCCGGATAACAAGGCTGTGGGAATGGCAAGCGTGCATGTACAGGATCTCAAGGAGCTGACGGTAACGATGCTCATGTAAATCCATGGTATCACGCTCACAGGGGCGTGATACTTAGAAAGCATGCAAACGCCCATGGGGCGATGCAACGCCAAGGGGGATAAAGCCTCTCATCATTTACATAGGAAACCTGTAAGTAATAAAACTTTAATACATTCATAGTACACAATATTAAAACACAGGGATGGGTAGGAAGGGGTTTCTAGGCCACACATAACCCTGCTTGTAGGTCAGAATACATATGAGACCTGACAGGTTCCCTTTAAACTATCTGATAAAAAATGGAACATACCATGTCCAGAAATGCAATTTAGCTACACATATAGTTACCTGCAGGTAAAAAGCATTTAAATCATGTCTGCAATCCCTAACAGACCAATGGCTACAGGGAAAAAAAGGGTACGTATAGATTGAATGCATGCCCAACTGGACCAGTGTCTACAGGGAACAAAATGGGATAACGATGGTCCAGGGAGTGATTACAGACATACTGAGAGCACAATGTAATCACCCCCGCCATTTTGAATGACGGACTCGCCCACCTCATATCTGTAAGGGAGCGGCTGCAGTGAGGAAGTTAATTCACCCCTTTAGGGGAACTTCCGGTAGGGAGGCAAACAAGATTTTAACACGTTTTACCTGCAGATTACTCCTAAATCTGCAAGTAAATAGCGTTTCGGGACATGATGGGCTCCCTTTAAGTGAGCTGACAGATCATCTTTATGATGCAGATTTGTTTATTTGCCAAAGCCAAAAGTAGATACCTGAAAAGAATATAGAAAGATGCAAATTTCTCTCTTTTGAATCCACTACTGAGCATGGCTATAAAACTGCTTGTGCTAACCTAGCCAATAGCAAGGGTTGAATCGTTTCTAATAATAAAATGCTATCAAAGCACAAAAATTGTAAAAATGTTGTGCAAGTTTTAGGGCAAACCAGCGAGTTTAACTAAACTTCAAATTTAAACGAGATTTTACTGAAGTAGGTCATACGCTCTATTTTCATCGGGTACACTGATATGGTCCAGCAAGTAAGTAGAACTACAAGTCTGTCATGTGTAAAGTGTTTCTGGGGCAATATGTAACAAGAAGCATATAAAAACAGTTTTTGGCACTCAAGCCTTCTATCAATCTTCTAAAGACAAGAAATCTGTGGAGAGAAAAGCGCATATAGGGTCTTACCCCAGTATATAAGGGGTGGGAGGAGGGTGAAACTACTCACCAGATGTCGTTGTGAGAGTCACAACAACTGTAATCGCATGTAGAATCTGATCCAAGGCTGCAGCCACCCAAAGGGCAGAAAACAGAGAGCAAAAGAGAGGGGTGTTTGATACTGTGCCAAAGGATCACAGGAACAGATGTTTAGATTAATGCATCTTTATTTCATCCAGGTCTACGCGTTTCAGGAGCCACTGCCCCCTTCCTCAGGACCGTCAGGAAAGACAAAACATCAAATCTGTCCTGGTGGCACCAGCATGCAGATAAATAGACAAGATAACATCATGACACCACCCCTTCTTGAAAAAAAGGGCGGGAGGAAACAGTAAAAAAAATGTCCATGCTGATGTACTAAATGTATCTTTACAAATAAAATTAAAACATGACTGGTATCACATAATCGCAAATGTCAGTCAGGATACACATATTGGGTCAAGAAAAAAAATAAATTATGAAAAAACCAAAAAACCTGTGTTTGTTCAGTGAAATGTACAAAAATATATATGAATTTATATATTCCATAGTGTATATATGTCAACATGTGTGTTTTATACATATGAATCTGCAATCAACAGAAGAGAGTCAAGAACCCACTCCTGTCGGGCGTTCAAATGATCACCATACATAAGAGAGTGGAGGCATAAACCGGTGCAGCCACCCCTGTGTGACACATTAAACAAGAAACGAAAAAACAAAATCACTTAAATAGTGACAGTGAAGGATCAAGTGAAAGACAAGGATAACATGGAATTTAGAAATGAAAAAACCTCCAGATGGGCTCCAGACTATGAGGATCTACAGGCAGTTCACCAAAGTTCATAAACGTGGGAAAATGAGTGACTGCGCCTGCATGCAAGGTCTGTATCAAGAGCTCGCAGGTCAAAGGAGTTCAGGACCGTGGGAACCAACCTACCACGCCTGCGTGATTCCCGACTCGTAGTAAGCTTACAAGTAGCAAGTCCTACATATTAGTATCCGTGCAGTGATCGCTAGAAAGACAGCGCTAGCAGTTGATGAGTGCTAGGAACACTAAGAGATAAGAGGAGATTAAAGTGAAAAAAGGAACAGAGACACTAGGAATTGAAATCAACCGTGAATATATAAAAGAAACCATGTGACTATCTACCAAATACATATAGATGAAAAAGAAATAAACAATAAGTAGGGGAAAAACAATTGGTATATAAACTATGCCGTGGGTTCATAAAACTAAAATAGAGGTATAACGCACCCTATTTTCGAGACGCAAAGGAGTGAAAAGACACCAAGATCAAGGATGAAACCACCCTGAAACTGATAGTGTGCTGGTATACAATCATAAAAGGAGGAATGTATATGTCACTAAAACTAGTGTATATGTATGTATACCCATACGTTCATCTCCATCAATAAATAAGTAAATAAATAAATTTGTGGAAAAATGCATTCTGAAACAACAATTATAAGACCCATATCATATATATTATATCAATTACATTAAAACTACGCTATAAAAATATTATATAAATATAATGATAATGATTAATAAAAACAGCGATAGACCTGATGGTACTGGACCATAAAACAACCATAAAATATAACAATAAAATCACACTGATATAGGTGTGATATACATAAAAACAACTTCTAAAAACAAAAAAGTATGCCATAAAACTCAATTAAAATCATAATAAAACCATCTGGAGAAACAGATCAATGCTAGACTTGATTTTAGTGGAATAAATCCGTGATTTCATTTAGAACTTGGGGTTTTAAAGTATTCAGCTTATAAATCCAGTAGGTTTCTTTTTTATTTAGAAGTCCCATCCTATCGGGAACATATGGGGGTATCTGTTCTATAGGGGTAACCTTCAACTGGATTTTTTTTTATTATGAAATAGAGTGGTATGACGAGAAAGTCCATGGAGCATGAATCCCACCTTTATATTATGTCTGTGTGAGCTTATTCTGTTATGTAGAGCTTGTATCGTTCTGCCTATATACCTTTTATTACAGTCACACTCAATTAAATATAACAAAGTCGGATTGACATGTCAAATGTCCTTGTATCCTAAATTCTGTGCCCTCTATGGTCTGACCGAAATTGATACTCCCGTGTTGGATGGATCTGCAACATAGGCAGTTTTTCATATAGAATTTATAAGAAACCATGAGTACATTATTAGTAGTAGGATTACAATGATTTTTCAATCTGCTAGGGGCAAGTTGGTTCTTTAAAGTGGATGCTCTACGATCCAGGGGTCACATTTCGTAGAGTATCCACTTTAAAGAACCAACTTGCGCCTAGCAGATTGAAAAATCATTGTAATCCTACTACTAATAAAGTACTCATGGGTTCTTATAAATGCTATATGAAAAACTGCCTATGTTGCAGATCCATCCAACACGGGAGGATCAATTTCGGTCAGACCATAGAGGGCACAGAATTTAGGATACAAGGACATTTGACATGTCAATCCGACTTTGTTATATATTTAATTGAGTGTGACTGTAATAAAAGGTATATAGGCAGAACGATACAAGCTCTACATAACAGAATAAACTCACACAGACATAATATAAAGGTGGGATTCATGCTCCATGGACTTTCTCGTCATACCACTCTATTTCATAATAAAAAAAATCCAGTTGAAGGTTACCCCTATAGAACAGATACCCCCATATGTTCCCGATAGGATGGGACTTCTAAATAAAAAAGAAACCTACTGGATTTATAAGCTGAATACTTTAAAACCCCAAGGTCTAAATGAAATCACGGATTTATTCCACTAAAATCAAGTCTAGCATTGATCTGTTTCTCCGGATGGTTTTATTATGATTTTAATTGAGTTTTATGGCATACTTTTTTGTTTTTATAAGTTGTTTTTATGTATATCACACCTATATCAGTGTGATTTTATTGTTATATTTTATGGTTGTTTTATGGTCCAGTACCATCAGGTCTATCGCTGTTTTTATTAATCATTATCATTATATTTATATAATATTTTTATAGCGTAGTTTTAATGTAATTGATATAATATATATGATATGGGTCTTATAATTGTTGTTTCAGAATGCATTTTTCCACTAATTTATTTATTTATTTACTTATTTATTGATGGAGATGAACGTATGGGTATACATACATATACACTAGTTTTAGTGACATATACATTCCTCCTTTTATGATTGTATACCAGCACACTATCAGTTTCAGGGTGGTTTCATCCTTGATCTTGGTGTCTTTTCACTCCTTTGCGCCTCGAAAATAGGGTGCGTTATACCTCTATTTTAGTTTTATGAACCCACGGCATAGTTTATATACAAATTGTTTTTCCCCTACTTATTGTTTATTTCTTTTTCATCTATATGTATTTGATAGTCACATGGTTTCTTTTATATATTCACGGTTGATTTCAATTCCTAGTGTCTCTGTTCCTTTTTTCACTTTAATCTCCTCTTATCTCTTAGTGTTCCTAGCACTCATCAACTGCTAGCTCTGTTTTTCTAGCGATCACTGCACGGATACTAATATGTAGGACTTGCTACTTGTAAGCTTACTACGAGTCGGGAATCACGCAGGCGTGGTAGGTTGGTTCCCACGGTCCTGAACTCCTTTGACCTGCGAGCTCTTGATACAGACCTTGCACGCAGGCGCAGTCACTCATTTTCCCACGTTTATGAACTTTGGTGAACTGCCTGTAGATTCTCATAGTCTGGAGCCCATCTGGAGGTTTTTTCATTTCTAAATTCCATGTTATCCTTGTCTTTCACTTGATCCTTCACTGTCACTATTTAAGTGATTTTGTTTTTTCGTTTCTTGTTTAATGTGTCACACAGGGGTGGCTGCACCGGTTTATGCCTCCACTCTCTTATGTATGGTGATCATTTGAACGCCCGACAGGAGTGGGTTCTTGACTCTCTTCTGTTGATTGCAGATTCATATGTATAAAACACACATGTTGACATATATACACTATGGAATATATAAATTCATATATATTTTTGTACATTTCACTGAACAAACACAGGTTTTTTGGTTTTTTCATAATTTATTATTTTTCTTGACCCAATATGTGTATCCTGACTGACATTTGTGATTATGTGATACCAGTCATGTTTTAATTTTATTTGTAAAGATACATTTAGTACATCAGCATGGACATTTTTTTTACTGTTTCCTCCCGCCCTTTTTTTCAAGAAGGGGTGGTGTCATGATGTTATCTTGTCTATTTATCTGCATGCTGGTGCCACCAGGACAGATTTGATGTTTTGTCTTTCCTGACGGTCCTGAGGAAGGGGGCAGTGGCTCCTGAAACGCGTAGACCTGGATGAAATAAAGATGCATTAATCTAAACATCTGTTCCTGTGATCCTTTGGCGCAGTATCAAACACCCCTCTCTTTTGCTCTCTGTTATCAATCTTCTAAAGAAATATTGACCAGATGAGTTACCTGAGCTGCAAAATTGCTTTGGAGAATAACTTTTTTTCTAACTTCAGGACTTCTAATTTCTTTCTTCTGAAAGACTAAAAGACTATGGTCCTGCAAAAGAAAATTCCAAGAAAATGAATAAATTGCCTATTTAAAAAGATGGAATTACATACAGTGCAATTATTATTCTATTTTTAATGTGTTTTCCAACTACCGTATTTTTCGGACTATAAAATGCACTTTTTTCCCCCAAAATGTTGGGGGAAAGTGGGGGTGCGTCTTATAGTCTGAATGTAGGGCTGCGGGGAATGAGGGTGCTGTGGTGGAGCGGGTCAGCGCCTGCCGTGACCACGTGGGCCCGCTCATTACATATGCACGCCAATCCTGCCGCCCATCTCTCGGCGCTGAAGCCGTCGCTGACAGGTGGGCGGGATGATGGGCGGGGGAAGCGCATACTCAACAGTTAGCCCGCATGATCACCCCTGGCAACTACAGCCTGGAGTGATCATGTGCGGCTGTATTTATTGCCCCCGCACATCATAATCAGCGCGGGGTGCAGTGAATCAGTACACTCACCGTTCCCCTGCAGCACCGCAATCTCCTCCTGTCTGCCGGCCGCGCTGTGTGGAGACTAGCGGTGCTCACAGCGATGAGGTCATCGCTGTGCGCACGTGTCCACACGGCCACACCGGCACAGACAGGAGGACATCGCAATGCTGCAGGGATCGTGGCCGGCTCCACACAGCGCTGCCGGCACAGACGGAGGAGGAGCGACGCAGCGTGAAGCGAGGAAAGGTGAATATAATTTTTTTTTTTTTCTGTGTGCCACATGATGCAGCAGGACATATAGCAGGATGGGTGTATATGAGCAGGATGGGGGTATATGAGCAGGATGATCGCATATAGCAGGATGATGGCCTATGAGCAGGATGATGGCACATGAGCAGGATGATGGCACATGAGCAGGATGATGGCACATGAGCAGGATGATGGCACATGAGCAGGATGATGGCACATGAGCAGGATGATGGCACATGAGCAGGATGATGGCACATGAGCAGGATGATGGCACATGAGCAGGATGATGGCACATGAGCAGGATGATGGCACATGAGCAGGATGATGGCACATGAGCAGGATGATGGCACATGAGCAGGATGATGGCACATGAGCAGGATGATGGCACATGAGCAGGATGATGGCACATGAGCAGGATGATGGCACATGAGCAGGATGATGGCACATGAGCAGGATGATGGCACATGAGCAGGATGATGGCACATGAGCAGGATGATGGCACATGAGCAGGATGATGGCACATGAGCAGGATGATGGCACATGAGCAGGATGATGGCACATGAGCAGGATGATGGCACATGAGCAGGATGATGGCACATGAGCAGGATGATGGCACATGAGCAGGATGATGGCACATGAGCAGGATGATGGCACATGAGCAGGATGATGGCACATGAGCAGGATGATGGCACATGAGCAGGATGATGGCACATGAGCAGGATGATGGCACATGAGCAGGATGATGGCACATGAGCAGGATGATGGCACATGAGCAGGATGATGGCACATGAGCAGGATGATGGCACATGAGCAGGATGATGGCACATGAGCAGGATGATGGCACATGAGCAGGATGATGGCACATGAGCAGGATGATGGCACATGAGCAGGATGATGGCACATGAGCAGGATGATGGCACATGAGCAGGATGATGGCACATGAGCAGGATGATGGCACATGAGCAGGATGATGGCACATGAGCAGGATGATGGCACATGAGCAGGATGATGGCACATGAGCAGGATGATGGCACATGAGCAGGATGATGGCACATGAGCAGGATGATGGCACATGAGCAGGATGATGGCACATGAGCAGGATGATGGCACATGAGCAGGATGATGGCACATGAGCAGGATGATGGCACATGAGCAGGATGATGGCACATGAGCAGGATGATGGCATATGAGCAGGATGATGGCGTATATAGCAGGATGATGGCATATGAGCAGGATGATGGCATATGAGCAGGATGATGGCGTATATAGCAGGATGATGCCGTACATAGCAGGATGATGGCGTACATAGCAGGATGATGGCGTATATAGCAGGATGGGAGCACATACCAGGATGGGGGTATATAGCAGGATGTG
Organism: Anomaloglossus baeobatrachus; assembly: GCF_048569485.1. Classification (NCBI taxonomy): domain Eukaryota; kingdom Metazoa; phylum Chordata; class Amphibia; order Anura; family Aromobatidae; genus Anomaloglossus; species Anomaloglossus baeobatrachus. The sequence continues at coordinate 442,112,356 of NC_134356.1, read as the reverse complement.
ACCATATGCCAGGATAGGGTATATAGCAGGACAGGATGCGGCCATATACCAGGATGGCAGTATATAGCATGATACGGCCATATACCAGGATGGCGTATATAGCAGGATGGGAGTACATACCAGGATGGCAGTATATAGCAAGATGGGGCTATACCAGGATGAGGGACATATATATATATATATATATATATATATATACATACACACATACATACATATATATACATACATATATATATACATACATATATATATATATACATACATATATATATACATATATACATACACACAGACACACACACACTCAAGGCAGGAGGATCATTACCAGGATGGGGTACCTTAGTAGATAATTTTGGGACATTACCCCCATAATAGTGTCAGCAGCAGATCCTCACCCCATAACAGTGTGTCATGACCACATTTTTTGCTTAAAATGTTATTTTCCTTCTCTAAAACCAGGGTGCGTCTTATGGTCCGGTGTGTCTTATAGTCCGAAAAATATGGTATATGTAAGTACATTGTAGATCCACAAGGCATTCATGTCCAATGGAAGACACAGATAGGAAAGTAGACAGACCTGGAGCACGCTGGCCAATATTTTTAAGCTCCTTTTAAAGGGAACCTGTCAACAGGTTTTTAAACCCTAATCTAACCTCATCTAAGAAATGTTATTTATAACTACCGTATACTTTTGAATTATGGTCTGCACTTACAACTCTCTGGCCCCTCTCCCTCTTTGGCTATATGCGCATGCTGCATCTTTTTTTGTTCACAAACTGCTGCCAAAACTGCACGTTGTCAGAGAGAGCCTGGAAATGTCAAAGAAAATGCTTGTAATTGTAGGTGCGTTTTCTGTGCGTTTTTCACAACATGCGTTTTTGCTGCGTTTTCGGTGCGTTTTTCACACCATGCGTTTTTGTGACAAATGTTGACAAAAACGCAGGAAAGAATGAACATGTGCATTTTTTTGTCACAAACTTTTGACAAATAAAACGCTGACAAACTGCAATGTGCGCATAGAAAATCTGACTCGTCATAGACTTTGCTGGGAAGCCAAATGTCAGAAAGTTCTGACAACAAAACTGCACCAAAAAACGCAGCAAAAAACACAGCGTGCGCATGTAGCCTAAAGCTACATGCGCACGCTGCATCTTTTTTGTGTTCACAAACGGCAGCCAAAACTGCAGCCAAAACTGTATTTTGTCAGAGAGAGCCTGGAAATGTCACAAAAAATGCTTGAAATTGTAAGTGCGTTTTCGGTGCGTTTTTCACCAAATGCGTTTTTGCTGCGTTTTTGTGACATATGTTGACAAAAACCTAGGAAGAATGAACATGCTGCATTTTTTTTGTAACAAACATTTGACAAATAAAACGCTGACAAATAAACTGGAATGTGCGCATAGCAAATCTGACTTCTCATAGACTTTGCTGGGAAGTCAAATGTCAGAAAGTTCTGACAACAAAATTGCAGCAAAAAATGCAGCGTGCGCATTTAGCCTTACTCTTCCTGTCAGTAATTAACAGCTTACTCTTCTCTGTGACCTGTTTCACATTTCAGAAACAATTGTACACCTTGTAACTTGACATACACGTGAACCGCTGTATGGTTCTTAACATATTGAAAGAGTACCAAAACTTTCTTTTTACAATTCTGTGCAGAAAATGTAATTTCAAGAAATATTGCAAGAGTGAAATACTTGCTTTTGCCTTTTTTATGCAGAAAATTGATGTGCAAGTGCTGTTCAAACTGTGCATTGCTGGGGAAAATCTGTATGCGGATGAAGCTTCAGAGCGCTCACTCTGGCGGTAGCATATTCTCTTCTATACAAGGGAGAAACTGTCCATTGTGCAACCCACACTGAAACTGAGACACACACTACTCACAAAATGTTAGGGGTACTTGGCTTTTGAGTGAAAATTCAACCACTTCATGTCCTTTGGAACCAGATGATGAATGTCACACAACTCTAAGCACCTATAAGGGATCTGAGAGGTACCCAAGTGTCACATCAGACCATTCAAAGCTGTTGCGATCAGGTGAAATTTCACCTCAAAGCCAAATATCCCTAACTTTTTGTGAGTAGTCTAAGTACACTGCTTACTTGGATAAGGTGTACGGATATTTCCCAACAATGCGTAGTTTGAATGGCACGTCCATGTACATTTTCTGCATGAAGTATGCAAGATCAGTTACTGTAATTAACCCTAACAATAATTTAGAAACAATGAAAGTCTGCATAAAAAAAAGTTTAGTTACTCTTTAATGTTTTAATTCTTCAGAATTTTTAAGATCTTTAATTGCTGTCAGCTCAAAGGAGCATTCTTGTTATATCCAGAGCTTGAAAACCCATCTTGTTGTAATAGTTAACCCCTTCACGACCATGGACAAATATATCTGTCATGGAGCGTGTCCCGTTAGGCCCCGCCCCCTGCCGCGGGCAGGCGGTGTTGATCGGCACACATCAGCTGTTTTCAACAGCTGACATGTGTGCCTACATGTTACGAGTGGAATCGCATTCCACCCGTAACATTAACCCTTTACATCTCGCTGCCAAAGTCTGGCAGTGAGATGTATATATGCGCGGTGAAGATTTTCACTTACCGCCGCCCCCACCGGAAGTCACGTGAGTATCACGTGACTTTCGGTGGTTGCCATCGTAGCACAGGGTCATGTGATGATGCCTGCAGCTATGACGTTTCACTTTCATTTTCACCCGGCTCGGAGGCCAGGGAAGCAGGAAGTCACTGTATCTGCTGTTTACAGCTGTATAGCTGTGATCAGCAGATAGATCAGAGCGATCGGATTGCTGATCGCTATAGCCCCCTAGGTGGACTAGTAAAAAAAAAAAAAAAGTAAAAAAAAAGTTTAAAAAAAAACAAAAAACCCCCAAAAACCTAAAAGTTCAAATCACCCCTTTTTCCCTCCATTGAAAATTAAAGGGTTAAAAAATAAATAAATATACACATATTTGGTATCGGCGCGTTCAGAAATGCCCGATCAATCAAAATATAAAATCAATTAATCTGATTGGTAAACGGCGTAGTGGCAAAAAAAATTCCAAACGCCAAAATTACGTTTTTTGGTTGCCGCAAGTTTTACGTAAAATGCAATAACAGGCCATCAAAACAAAGCATCTGCGCAAAAATGGTACCGTTAGAAACGACAGCTCGAGACGCAAAAAATAAGCCATCACTGAGCCATAGATCCCAAAAAATGAGAACTCTACAGGTTTCGGAATATGGCGCAAAACGTACGCCACTTTTATTGGACAAGCTTGTGAATTTTTTTGAACCCCTTAGATACAACTAAACCTATACATGTTTGGTGTCTACAAACTCGCACCGACCTCAGGCATCATACCCACACATCAGTTTTACCATATAGTGAACACCATGAATAAAACATCCCAAAAACTATTGTGCCATCACACTTTTTTTGCAGTTTTTCCACACTTCGAATTTTTTTGCTGTTTTCCAGTACACCAAATGGTAAAACTTATGGTTTCATTTAAAACTACAACTTGTCCCGCAAATAACAAGCCCTCATATGGCAAGATTGACGGAAAAATAAAAACGTTACGGCTCTCGGAAGAAGGGGAGCAAAAAACAAAAACGCAAAAACGGAAAGTGCCCCGGGGCTGAACGGGTTAAAGAATTGAAGAAAACAGTGGTACCAAGAACATCTCATGCATCACGGCAAAGAGAACGTAAAAGGGAATCTGTCAACAGGTTTTTTTTCCTACATCATCTGGGAGCAGCAAGACGTAGGCAGAGACCCTGAATTGTACAATGTACTACTTAGTTTACTGGGTGCAGCAGTTCTGACACAGAGTTTATAGATTTAACATGCAGCAGAGCAGAGAACGCTAACCACACTAGGCTCTGCATGTACAATGTACAGTCGTATGAAAAAGTTTGGGCACCCCTATTAATGTTAACCTTTTTTCTTTATAACAATTTGGGTTTTTGCAACAGCTATTTCAGTTTCATATATCTAATAACTGATGGACTGAGTAATATTTCTGGATTGAAATGAGGTTTATTGTACTAGCAGAAAATGTGCAATCCGCATTTAAAACAAAATTTGACTGGTGCAAAAGTATGATATATACTGTAGACACTGCACTCTCTACTCAACAAAAGAGTATAAAAAGACCAACAAATTTGTTTTTTTCAAAAAAACTTTTTTTGTATTTTTATTTGATTTGTCAATATTATAGGTGGAAGAGAAAATTATAATACATATGGTGGGACGTTTCGGCCTTAAACATCGGCCTTCTTCACGCCGTATTAAACTGCAGAAAAGGCAAAATAAAGTAGAATCAACACATGAAAACACGCTATTTACATACATTTACATTTATACATCAGAAAAATAGAATCTCCATCTCAGAGAAGAAAATTTTATAAAGGAATTCTTTCCATGTCAACATTAAATCCTTGGACATATGAGGTGCAACATTACATAATAGGTTACCATAGAGGTAACATGTAAAAACCAGGTAAAGAGGTGATAGTAGTAAAAGCCAAAAAACAGAGGTGAATGATAAAAATATATGCAACCTACCTCCATAGAGAAGGGGGAACTAATTTCCACAGGTGAAGGGAGTGAATGTAAGAAGGAATAGAACAGAGGGAACACTCTTGATATTGCTTTTTTTCTATTGGTCACAGAAAACAATTCCTATGAATAAAGGTAAAGGATTGAGTAGGTCACAGACCAAAATATACAGTCATAGGGACCCCTAATGGGGATATGTATGTCTGGATTGGATTACCTGATAGGTGAAGTATCTCAGGGTGCGTCTGCTTTGGCGAAATCTAATAGGTATGCCCGTAGAGTATTTGGGATTGTGATCCCTATAGTATAGAACGAGGAATAATGATGGGTATTTATTCACAAAAGATTAAAAGAAGTATCTATTGGGCATTAGCTACCTTGTAGTACTGTATATCCTTGTTTCAGTAATATTGAGAATAATGCAGAACCTTGTTCCGGCTATGTTATTCTCAATTACCGCACCACACTGTTTATCCTATAGAGAAAGGGACGTATATAATTAACCAGTCACTGGAGCTATGTTATGGGTTGTCTAGCAACAAAAATACCTTTTTGAATTCCACAAATGGGTTGTAGTTACTTGTTAGCCCTGTGTGGATCCTTGCAGTATGTGGCCCCTTAAGAGAAATGAGTTGAGCATAGGAATATTGTACATATGTGCGGTCATTAGTATACAATGTAAAGCAATGGTACCTTAGAGCAGTCTAGATTAATGGTCACCACTTGTTGCAGGGAGTAGTTAACCAGCAGAAGCTTGCTGTAATCTAGGAGAGGTAATATGTGTCAGGATTGCAAAACAAGTGCCAGGTCATGTAATGGAGCTGCTCAGCATAGTAAGCGTTACCTGTGTTATTCTTATACAGAAGGTTTGAAAGGGGGAGTGTTGAGTGTCCCTCTATGGGATAAATAGACGAAATTAGTTGATTATACACAGGGTGCTGCTAGGTGGAGGGGTGTAGGATCGCAACATACCTTATGAACGCCGTCTTCCCAGACTGTGGCTGCTGCAATGAGGGACTGCGCTCTCCGGCTATTTACTTCCGAAAACCGGAAGTGACGTCAGACGCCGGCGCATGCGCAGTAGCGCTTATGCGTTCGTATTGGTGTAAATAAGGTACCGTTAGGTATGTAGTAGAGGCACAGGCGCCTGCGCAGTTGATGATTTTAGATACTTAGGGGAATGCCAGTACTGGGAGGACGTTTTCACAGTATGTAGATGTTTGAAATAGTATACAGAGAGGATAAAAAATAGAGGATGAGAAAGGAGAAATGATAGACCTTGAGCAAAATGGTGTGTGGGAATCCCACTATAGATGGTACATATATACAATAAATAGTAAGCGAACATAAGTATATATATGTATAAACATTATGACTCTATTATAGCATCATTAGTGTATCACAATAGTTAGAAGTCATACAACGTTAGTTGTTTAACCTAAAGGAGAAAAAATGTTAATGCATATAGTATAAGGGTCCCAATATACTACTAGGTGCGTAACAGTATAGCAAACATAATACTATGTGGTGGTGCCAATATATACTTTACCATCTAACAGTGGGTGCGTAGTAGAAGCAGAAATGGTGGTAGAGAATTTTCTTAATTTTTCTGTAAAGAATTACAAGAAGATTAGTCCTCAGATATCCTACAGTTAAAAGAGTAGATAAACATGTGAAAGGTTATTTTGTAGGCCAATCAATTTCTCTATTAAGTCCTTTAGGTGTAAGGGTTTGGAGTTTGTATATCCAAAAACTTTCACGCTTTTTGGATATAGCAAGGGATAGCAAGGAGAGCCCTTTCCTTGCTAACGTGATAAAGGGTGATCATTTTGTGCACCCCAGATCTGGAAAGAGCTTTCAGATCAAGGAGCATTTTACCTGCGAAAGTAATTTCGTAGTTTATATAATCAAGTGTCCTTGTGGTTTACTGTATGTAGGGGAAACGATCCAACATGTGGGTGACAGAATCGCTAGTCACAAATCGACCATTAGATGTGGGAAATTATGGCTTCCCATCCCCCACCATTTTCATGAAGCCAGACATAGCGTGGCACAATTGCGGTTCCAAGTTATAGAAAAAGTACACAGGCCTCGACGTGGTGGCAACCACATAGAACTCCTGAAAAAGCGTGAAAGTTTTTGGATATACAAACTCCAAACCCTTACACCTAAAGGACTTAATAGAGAAATTGATTGGCCTACAAAATAACCTTTCACATGTTTATCTACTCTTTTAACTGTAGGATATCTGAGGACTAATCTTCTTGTAATTCTTTACAGAAAAATTAAGAAAATTCTCTACCACCATTTCTGCTTCTACTACGCACCCACTGTTAGATGGTAAAGTATATATTGGCACCACCACATAGTATTATGTTTGCTATACTGTTACGCACCTAGTAGTATATTGGGACCCTTATACTATATGCATTAACATTTTTTCTCCTTTAGGTTAAACAACTAACGTTGTATGACTTCTAACTATTGTGATACACTAATGATGCTATAATAGAGTCATAATGTTTATACATATATATACTTATGTTCGCTTACTATTTATTGTATATATGTACCATCTATAGTGGGATTCCCACACACCATTTTGCTCAAGGTCTATCATTTCTCCTTTCTCATCCTCTATTTTTTATCCTCTCTGTATACTATTTCAAACATCTACATACTGTGAAAACGTCCTCCCAGTACTGGCATTCCCCTAAGTATCTAAAATCATCAACTGCGCAGGCGCCTGTGCCTCTACTACATACCTAACGGTACCTTATTTACACCAATACGAACGCATAAGCGCTACTGCGCATGCGCCGGCGTCTGACGTCACTTCCGGTTTTCGGAAGTAAATAGCCGGAGAGCGCAGTCCCTCATTGCAGCAGCCACAGTCTGGGAAGACGGCGTTCATAAGGTATGTTGCGATCCTACACCCCTCCACCTAGCAGCACCCTGTGTATAATCAACTAATTTCGTCTATTTATCCCATAGAGGGACACTCAACACTCCCCCTTTCAAACCTTCTGTATAAGAATAACACAGGTAACGCTTACTATGCTGAGCAGCTCCATTACATGACCTGGCACTTGTTTTGCAATCCTGACACATATTACCTCTCCTAGATTACAGCAAGCTTCTGCTGGTTAACTACTCCCTGCAACAAGTGGTGACCATTAATCTAGACTGCTCTAAGGTACCATTGCTTTACATTGTATACTAATGACCGCACATATGTACAATATTCCTATGCTCAACTCATTTCTCTTAAGGGGCCACATACTGCAAGGATCCACACAGGGCTAACAAGTAACTACAACCCATTTGTGGAATTCAAAAAGGTATTTTTGTTGCTAGACAACCCATAACATAGCTCCAGTGACTGGTTAATTATATACGTCCCTTTCTCTATAGGATAAACAGTGTGGTGCGGTAATTGAGAATAACATAGCCGGAACAAGGTTCTGCATTATTCTCAATATTACTGAAACAAGGATATACAGTACTACAAGGTAGCTAATGCCCAATAGATACTTCTTTTAATCTTTTGTGAATAAATACCCATCATTATTCCTCGTTCTATACTATAGGGATCACAATCCCAAATACTCTACGGGCATACCTATTAGATTTCGCCAAAGCAGACGCACCCTGAGATACTTCACCTATCAGGTAATCCAATCCAGACATACATATCCCCATTAGGGGTCCCTATGACTGTATATTTTGGTCTGTGACCTACTCAATCCTTTACCTTTATTCATAGGAATTGTTTTCTGTGACCAATAGAAAAAAAGCAATATCAAGAGTGTTCCCTCTGTTCTATTCCTTCTTACATTCACTCCCTTCACCTGTGGAAATTAGTTCCCCCTTCTCTATGGAGGTAGGTTGCATATATTTTTATCATTCACCTCTGTTTTTTGGCTTTTACTACTATCACCTCTTTACCTGGTTTTTACATGTTACCTCTATGGTAACCTATTATGTAATGTTGCACCTCATATGTCCAAGGATTTAATGTTGACATGGAAAGAATTCCTTTATAAAATTTTCTTCTCTGAGATGGAGATTCTATTTTTCTGATGTATAAATGTAAATGTATGTAAATAGCGTGTTTTCATGTGTTGATTCTACTTTATTTTGCCTTTTCTGCAGTTTAATACGGCGTGAAGAAGGCCGATGTTTAAGGCCGAAACGTCCCACCATATGTATTATAATTTTCTCTTCCACCTATAATATTGACAAATCAAATAAAAATACAAAAAAAGTTTTTTTGAAAAAAACAAATTTGTTGGTCTTTTTATACTCTTTTGTTGAGTAGAGAGTGCAGTGTCTACAGTATATATGATAGTCTGGACCTTGGTCCACTCACTAGCACCTCCAAATTCACTTATAGCTGAGTGCACACCATATAGTTTTATATATGGTGCAAAAGTATGGACACCTCCACATAAAAGTGACATTAATATTTTGTAGATCCTCCTTTTGCAAAAATAACAGCCTCTAGTCGCTGCCTGTAGCTCTTAATGAGTTCCTGGATGAAGGTATATTTGACCATTCCTGTTTACAAAACAATTCCAGTTCAGTTAAGTTTGATGGTCGCTGGGCATGGACAGCACGCTTCAAATCATCCCACAGATGTTCAATGATATTCAGGTCTGGGGATTGGGATGGCCATTCCAGAACATTGTAATTGTTCCTCTGCATGAATGCCTGAGTAGATTGCATGAGCAAACAACTGAATCTTTGTTTCATCAGTCCACAGGACCTTCTTCCAAAATGTAACTGGCTTGTCCAAATGTGCTTTTGCATACCTCAGGCGACTCTGTTTGTGGCATGCTTGCAGAAACGGCTTCTTTCGCATCACTCTCCCATACAGCTTCTCCTTGTGCAACGTGCGCTGTATTGTTGACCGATGCACATTGACACCATCTGCAGCAAGATGATGCTGCAAGTCTTTGGAGGTGGTCTGTGTGATTGTCCTTGACTGTTCTCACCATTATTCTTCTCGGCCTTTCTGATATTTTTCTTGGCCTGCCACTTCTGGGCTTAACAAGAACTGTACCTGTGTTCTTCCATTTCCTTACTATGTTCCTCATAGTGGAAACTGATAGTTTAAATCTCTGAGACAACTTTTTGTATCCTTCCCCTAAACTATGTTGAATAATCTGTGTTTTCAGATCATTTGAGAGTTGTTTTGAGGAGCCCATGATGCCACTCTTCATAGGAGATTCAAATAGGAGAACAACTTGCAAGTGGCCACCTTAAATACCTTTTCTCATGATTGGATACACCTGTGTTGTGAATGTCAGTTATGCTTTGGCTGCTGGGAGGCTCCCTCTTGTGACCAGGAATGGTTTGGACATAGACCAGGTGTGTTGAGCAATGGGCGTTTCCATTGCTAACTGTCTGCTTATTTAAATCCTAGTCTGATAGCAGGCTATGCCGGATGTCAGTTGTTCTTTGTTCACCATCCTGCTTCATTCTGCTCCACACCACATCTACCCCAGATAAGTGCTTTGCTCTTTATTTGTTGTTTGGTTCTTTTACTCTTATCTGAGTTTGTCATTTACTGTGGTTGTTTTCAGTTTATTTGCATGCAGGGATTTTCCCTCTCAGTTGCTTAGCTGGGAAACTCCCTGCAGTTATGTTTGGAGTATAGCTCCTTTAAGTCCATGTGTTTGTGGCTTTTTGAATTTGTAATGATTCTTGTTTTTTGTTCATTGGTATGACAATAGCGCCTATTATAGGACGGAGTGCAGATTGTGCGATCTGAGGGCCTTTTTGTACTATCAGGAATTTGGAATTTTGCAGGGTTTTTCTCTGGCCACCATCAGCCTTTTTCCTGTCCTTTCCTATTTTAGTCCGTGGGGGCCTCACCTTTTGCTAATCCTATCATCTGTGTATTGTGTTTTCCTATATCACCGCAGTCATTGAATGTGGGGGGCTTGCTATTCTTTATCTAATTTCTGAGGCAGAGAGTTATTCATCATTTCTTCCTTTAGGATAGCTAGTTCTCCGGCTGGGTTCGCGGTGCACAGGATGTTAGTTCACCCCTTGGCTACTTCTAGTGTTGATGGTTAGTAAGGGGATGGCGGCCAGATTAGTTGCCATGCTCTTGTCACCTTTTACCAATGATTTGTGGTGGTCTTCCATGGTTCCGGATCATAACACACCTGCCTATGAAGTTTAAAGCTCAATGAGGTTACAAAACCAATTTAGTGCTTTAGTAAGTCAGTAAAAAGTAGTTAGCAGTGTTCAAATCAAGAATTTGATAAGGGTGGCCATACTTTTGCACCGGTCAAATTTTGTTTAAATGCGGATTGCACATTTTCTGTTAGTACAATAAACCTCATTTCAATCCAGAAATATTACTCAGTCCATCAGTTATTAGATATATGAAACTGAAATAGCTGTTGCAAAAACCCAAATTGTTATAAAGAAAAAAAGGTTAACATTAATAGGGGTGCCCAAACTTTTTCATATGACTGTATATAGAAAGTGAGCTGCTCATCACAGGAGGGGGGGGGGGGTTCGGACTACCAGGTAATCGCTGATGTAGTCCGGGAAATTATAATCTCCTAATGCTAAAACAATAATTGCAAGTAAACAGCATAGAGCTTGATAAGACACACATGGCTGAAATCTGTGTTTTGACCCCTAAAGCATGCTGTTGTCAGATTGCATAGCAAAAACCTGTAGACCAATTCCCTTTAAAGCGATTTTGTTTCGCATGAAAAATTATTATTCATATAATCAACTAATTTTAATACAAAATCAAATACACTAATTTATTAATCTATTATTTTTTTTGCAGTCATTGGGTACTGCCATTTGCATGTCTAAATGCATTTGGCGACAGATTCCAGTGCAGGATTTTGTCACGTTCTACTGAGCATGCTCAGCATGTCCAACAGAATGTTCTAACAATCGTTTAAAATGGTCTCTCTCTCTCTCTCGGTCAGTCTCTCTCTCTCACCCCCTCTCTCATACTCACCGATGCGACGCTGCACGGCTGTCACACTGCTCTGGCGGCTTCTCCTCATTTGAAAATGCCGGCCGCTCATTATTTTATCTCGTATTCCCTGCTTCCCCCACCCACCGGCGCCTATGATTGGTTGCAGTCACACATGCCCTCACGCTGAGTGACAGCTGTCTCGCTGCAACCAATCATAACCACCGGTGGGCGGGTGTATGTAGTGCAGTAAAATAAATAAATAAATAAAAAAAAAAAAAAAAAAAAAGAAGGCGTGCGGTCCCACCCCCATATTTTGATACCAGCTAATGTAAAGCCACACGGCTGAAAGCTGGTATTCTCAGGATGGGGAGCCCCATGTTATGGGGAGCCCCCAAGCCTAAAAATATCAGCCAGCAGACGCCCGGAATTGCCGTATCCATTTGATGCGACAGTCCTGGGACTCTACCCGGCTCATCCCGAATTGCCCTGGTGCGGTGGTAATCGGGGTAATAAGGAAATAATGGCAGCCCATAGCTGCCACGAAGTCCTAGGTTAATCATGGCAGGAGTCTAAGAGACACCCAAAATGATTAACCCTTAAGTGAAAGTAAATAAACACATACACCCGAAAAAATCCTTTATTTGGAAGAAAAAAAAAAAACACCCTCTTTCACCACTTTATTATGCCCCAAATACCCCTCCAGGTCCGGCGTAATCCACGAGGTCCCGCGACGCTTTCAGCTCTGCTACATCGGAAGTTGACAGGAGTGGCCGTACAACACCGCTGCTCCTGTGGGCTCCACACAGAAACTGAAGGGAGTCGCACTGTCAGCGGGGACGTCACTGAGGTAGTGCTGGTGTGTGTGATGATGATGGGTGCGGTAGTGCCTGCGTGTGTGCAGTGATAATGGGGGCAGTAGTACAAATGTGTGCAGTGATGATGGGGGCGGTAGTGCCGGGGTGTGTGCAGTGATGATGGGGGCGTTAGTGCCGGAGTGTGTGCGGTGATGATGGGGGCTCTATCTCTCGGCTAAAGAAAACTAACACAACGCATTATTTCACAGGAATCCGTTGCCTTTTAATCACACTATTTACAACGCATCCGTCACATAACGCATTGTGACGGATGCCAAACGACGCACATGTGAAAGTACCCTAATCCCATCATGTGATATACTCCACTGAGCCCTGTGTGTAGTCATAGCATGTGCTACACTCCACTTATCTAATCGCAGCACGTGGTACAATTTGTTTATCTAACCCCATTGTATGAAGCAGAGGAAAGCTGACAGCGCCAATTCTTTTAGTTGGTGCTACTGGCTGTTACACTTTTCTTGTGTCAATATCACTTTGCAGTCACCCCAAAATAAAAAAAATTACGCCGAACAGTGATCCGAAATTTTAACCTCCTCTCTCCTTTTCCAAATGTCTAGAAGGGGAGAAGAGGAGACATCACAACATCACGCATGTGAGCAGATCCCACTCATATTTACTGCAGTTTTGTAAAGCAGGTTAGTTGTATACTAGACTTTTACGAACAGCTGCTCCCCTAGTGTTTAAAAGTGAAAAATATACAAACTTTACATTATTTTTCAGATTTTACACCATAAAAAAATACAAATTTATATATATCTATATATATATATCTATATATATATCTATATATATATATATATATATCTATATATATATATATATATCTATATATATATATATATATCTATATATATATATATATATATATATATATATATATATATATATATATATTTATATATCTATATATTTATATATCTATATATATATAAAAATATGAAACTGTTAAGATTTTCAATTGCTGTAAAAAAAAAAAAAAAATATTTGGGGTGGTGAACACCTTAACAAATATATGCAGCTGTTGAGAAGAAGGTTTACATGCAGGGAGAGAATCAAGTTATATCCTGAAATGAATGAATGAAAGGGTGGCCCGGAGATCAGTGGTTAGCACTGCAGTCTTGCAGCGCTAGGGTCCTGGGTTCAAATCCCACCAAGGATACTATCTGCAAGGAGTTTGTATGTTCTCCCTGTGTTTGCGTGGGTTTCCTCCCACACTCCAAAGACATACTGATAGGGAGTCTAGATTGTGATCCCCAATGGGGACAGTGTTGCCAATGTATGTAAAGCACTGTGGAATTAATAGCGCTATATAAATGAATAAAATTATTATTATTATTATTATATCCTCTCGGCATCCAGTCAGTTGCGGTCATCTATGAGGTGCCACAACAACGAACAGTTACAGCTCTTCACAGCAGTGCAAAGGCACAATCACAGGCAGTGATCCTTAACAATTGCTTGGCACATTGACATGATAATTATAATGACAGCATTCAAAAGAATTTTCCAATAACATTTGACGTCTCATGTCTAGCTAAGGCCGGTTTCACATATCCGTTTTTTCGCTGTATTGCCGGATTTGGCGCACGCCAGTACAGTGTATACAGTACAATGGCAGCGCGACAAGCGCCGGTCACATGCTGTCATCTGACCGGAGCATGTGACCCGGAAGTTGTGGCACTGCCAATGTACTGTATACACTGTACTGGCGTGCGCCGATCCGGCGAAAAGCCGGATGTGTGAAACCGACCTAATTCTTTGGATTTAGTACTAATGAACTCTGTACTTTTATTACTTGGTGGATGTAAGGAATTTATGTGATAAATATACAAATTATTGACAATGTACTTTAAGGCTATATACATACACACACACACACACACACACACACACACACACACACACACACACGGTGGACTTCGTGCTAGCAAATCTGCTGCGATTTTTAATGATTATTACGGATTATTGTTTCAGAATCTTAATAGACTTCACTATGTATTGCAAGGATGAACTCAGAAAGGAATTGTGCTGAAGGACTGGACATTCTACGGATCTGAAAATCTACACTGCATATTAAATTACATAAGGATAATATCTGTAGTCTTTATATGAGTTTTGTTAAATATCATCTACATTGCTGGTAGTATAATCCTGTAAATTTACGGCTATAAAATTGGAATAGCAAATCTGCAAGTAATATGCTTAATGTGCTTTCAACCTAAAGAAGGAGTTGTTTTCAAGAAAGAAAAAAAAAAAGCAAGAACTCCTTCAGTCACCATCTATTCTCCAGCATCTTCGATAACAGTTTTCACAAACCTTTACAAAGAGATTCAATGTATTCTCTTCCACTGTTGGTGGTTGCATAAAATCGTCAAAGCAGTAATCCCAATCTATACTTGTATGTCCCAAAATCTCCACTTCCTTAACACTCATAATTCTCCTGTTAGTGGAAATAGAACCATGAAAAGATAAATGTCACATTGAGCATTTACTACAGTTTTGACAGAAATCATCATATGTTACACAAGTCTTGTTCTGAATACACTTTTCTTAGCTTATTTTAATAATATATTGAGTTCAATAGACAAATGAAAGATATAATTTTGGCCTGGAACCTTGACTAATTGCAAGGCCAGTGACACACTACCACATGAGCAGCCGGATCAGATGCACAGAGGCCCACGGGGGGGCGTCCAGCCTACAGCTGGTCCAAGCCAATTTAAAAATTTTTAAACTTGCTTTGTGCAAATTCTGCAAAATGGCAGTAGACTGGCTGTCATTCTGCTGAACCGCAGAGGGCTAACAAAAAGGTTGATAACTCACCTCACCTGTTCAGTCTCCCCTGTATGGTCCTCAGTGACTCTTCTTACAGCCGCCAATGTGAATAAATCAGGGATCTTCACGCTGGGCATAGATGTCTTTATGTGTGTGTGTGTCATAAGGTTGCAGAGACATTGTGATGTACACCGATATCCTTACAACGTGTACTGTAGGTTGGGACTTCCGGCAGGTAGCAAGGTTGCGACAACGTCAAGGTGTGCACCACAACCTTATGGTGTGAGCTATAGGCTGAAAGCCCCAGCCTAGCATGAAAATGTATGCATCTTCAAGGCATGTTGGTGGTAAGAAGAGGCGTCAAGGACAGTACAGGTACAGTAGGCATTGGAAGTGAGTAGTGTTGAGCGAGTAGTTAACTATTCGTATTCACTATGCTGTTAGTGACTACTGTCCGCTACTTGCATATTTGTTACGAGTAGCGGGCGCAATGTAAGTCAATGGGAAATCCTTGCTAAGTAGCGAGTAACCCGAAAACTGTACTATTCGCTACTCGCACGAAAAGTACGGCTTTTGGGTTACTCGCTACTTAGTGAGTATTTCCCATTGACTTACATTGCGCCCGCTATTCGTAACAAATATGCAAGTAGCGGACAGTACTCACTAACAGCATAGTGAGTACGAATAGTTAACTACTTGCTCAACACTAGAGTGAGCAAGGGTTTTTTTTTTCCCCTACATCTTACGCTCATTATTTTCTATGGTCTTTCTAGACCCCAGAGCATAATAGGAGACATTCAATTTGCAGAGAATAAATTCACTGGTGAAGCCTGCACAATTTGGTGAATTTGAATCTTGTCAGTATCAGTCAACTTTATTGATTCTGATGGTAACCACAGTAATTTCTGCATGCTGCTGTGTTCTCTTGAAGTAACCAAAAGGATTTGCATGACCTTGGTCCAATAGCTAGAGGGTAGTTTGAGGTTACCAAACCAGAGCTTAGTGCACTTTTTCCTACTTGCTGGAATCCATGGCTCTTCTTCTGACAAATAGGTCTGGAGTAACAGCATGCATGTTATGCCGCAATGATGATGTAGCTCTGGGTTTACTAATCAGCAAAATGCGCTGATGATGCCCAAAGGCAGGAGGAGGGTCACAGGACTCTTGTCTGCCAGCCACAAACTACAGATGTGGTTATAAGACCAGGGTCATGAAAAGTGTTTTACTCAAATATACAGAGTTTTCTCTTATTTTATTTTTGATTAAAATCTGAGGAAACGGTGTTGTGAGGAAGGCCCTTCTAGTCTGTCTGTACGCACACTTTCATAAATTAATATTTTTTGCTTTTTGTAGAGTTTTTATTTGGTGGGATTTAAACTTAGGATGTATGGTATGGAAGGTAGAAAGTCCAACAGTTAGCCACAAGCTGCACTGTTGTATGAGGTTTCCGTCTTGTTAATTCATGAGAAGCGAATTATAAAATATTTGTATTCTGGAGAACATGGAATTTTGTAAAGTTCCATTAGAACTCAATTTCATTCAAATAAATTCGCCCATCTCTAATGTTTATGTGTATATATGACTGGAATATAACAGAAAAAGGTGGCCAGACATACATCATGTACTGGGGTCCCTTCACTGTTGGCGTCTGAATTTGGGCTACAGTGAAAGATAGACAAATTCTCATGTTGATGAGTCCATATCAAAACACTGTTAACTCTATTATTAGTACATAATGTAAACCTTTAGCATTACATGTAGTTTAGGAATGGCTTAAGTTTTCTACTTCCTTTATATAATGTTTTTAGGTCTAATTAAGGCCACAATTGATAAAAAAAAAATGTATAAAAGGGCTAACAAAGCCATCAACTTTTTTTATGCAGTAACTGAGGATAGCACGTTTTGGACAGAAACAAGACAGAAAATGACTGACCTTAAAAAAGTAAAGTTCAGAAATTTTGTTTATTGCTCAGGACAAGTTTTCATTTTGTTTATAGGTATACTTTCAATAGCTCTCATCTGCCTCCACGCTAAGCAGTAAAATACATACTATCCTAATGAAGAGATTACTTTTTGATTTAAGGATGATAACAGAAGACTAACCTGTTGGTCACCACAAGGTTGACGTTCCTACTTTTACTTAAGCTGCAGCAGTATCTGTAGATTTCTCCGTCCATTTTTTTTATACTGGAATTCTACAATATAAAAAAAAAAAAAAGAACAATATTGATGTCATATGGAAAAAAAAATAGTTTAAGAGGTTCTATATATTTAGCCACACACCTGGAATATGCAAGAGTCGCTGGGTTGCATCCACTATGCTGATGATTCTGTATTTCCTTTGAACACTAATGTCTGCATCATAATTTATAAAAAATGTAACCTAACATCCGCCCACCTAACCTCACTGATAACCCCTCAGTGGCCACCCTCACTGCTGAGATCTCTCAAGGCTCCGTACAAGCTGACACTGTCAGACAGTCTCAGGAGGAGAAGACAATATATTTGGACTCAAGATATTTTGTTCTATAGCAGAGCTCATAAAATTGTAATGTTAATATTAAGATTATACATGTCTGAACCTAACCCAACTTTTATTTATATTATTTTCTACTTTTTTCTGTTTATCAGGCCTTTCTTTGACATCCTTTTATCATTTTTGTTTTAAGTGTCCATTTTGTCAACATTAAGATAGAGGATTCTCATTCAGTATGCTCATGCTGTTTATGGGAATGAGCTATTCTTCATTTTGATACTTTCTTACTTTTTATAAAAAGAATTTTAAAACGATATTAACTGTTAATAAAGATTATTTATTCCACACCAGTGATGTAATAGTTTGCTAGAAAAGATGGCCACACATATAAGAGAGTAACCCATAATATATCACAACCAACCAAAACACTGCAAAATGCGTTAAAGGAAACCTTTCTAAGTTTTACCCAATAAATCATTAATATGATTGTGTAGCCCTTTAATAGTTGAGCTAGTCAATCCCTTCATGACTGCTAAGCACTGCTCTAGGAGTGAGAAACAGTGTTTTGAAATGTCTGGAAATGCATTGGGGTGTGAAAATGCACTTCTAGCTGCTCAGCCTCATTATGTATCTCCTACATGACAGAGCCCTACCCCCCCCCCCTCCGGCTGATCGACAAGTCATCTGGTACACGGAGCTTGACCTATCAATCATCCACAGGTGAGGGCTTCTAGGTAGGATAGGTAAGAAATGCAGAGTAAGAATGTCAAACTAGAAAAGCATCGTCACACCCTAATGCACTTCCAGATAGGACGTCGAAATAAAATTTTTCCCTGCAGGAGGACCACTCTGGGGTCATAAAAAGATCAACCGGCTTATCTTCTAAGGGCCTACACAAATGTATAAATGGTGTTGGGGGAGATAAAAGTTTCTGACAGGCTCCCTTTAACTGATTTTGAAAAATCAAAATAAGTTGGAAATTAGTTTGAAACCAGATGAAACATTGGTCGGCAGCATGCACAACTTATAAACCCAGTTAGTCTAGGAAAAATTAGGCATAAAAAGTAAAGTTCAGAAATTTTGTTTATTGCTCCATTGAGAGACATAAGACAAATTTCTAATTTCAATATTACCATAAACACAAACATTACAGCACACATACGTATAAAGTAACATTGTTACACATATTATACTTACAACAGAAGTCAACTTGTAATTAAGAGATCATATAAGTTTATCATCATTTAAAAAAAAATTAAAAAGGTTATTGGTCCTTTATTTTCCTGTATATATCCATAAATGAATTTCTAACAAAGTTAATGGAACAACAAATGTGAAAACTGAATATTTGAAACAAGGCCGTTCAACAGCAAATTGCATTTGAGTATTGACGGACACAAACAGAAGAGGGCCCTCGTGCAAGAATATATGGGCCTTGTGCAGTCCAATAGTTCATGATAATGCAAAATTCCTCATGTGGAAATGGGACCCTCTTAACCCTTGGGTCCCTATGCGGCTGTACAGGTTGCACCATTGATATGCCCACCCCTGCATTTGAGCAACCATAAAAAAAAATATATGATGATGCAGAGAATCTGTCAACAGTTTCTGGATCTCCTAAATAAGGGCAACAAGGAATATCGACAAGTGGGCTGATGAGAAGTAGAAGAAAAGTGACCCCCTCTTTTTAAATAGAGTTTCTTCTCTCAATAGCCGCTGCAGCCCAGAGAAGATATAGCTGACTGTAATGAGGGACTAAGTGGTAATGACTACTGTGCTTAATATTCCCTGGTAATGTTACCAGGTTCTCTTTACTTACACAGAGAAATGGCCTTGTAAGGAGTTCTCACAGGCTATTTGATTTTATTCCTGAAAACTACACTTCTCATAAAAGATCATAGAGATAATTTTTAATATCAATATGTTCTTAATTAAACTGATTATATATTGTGCTTCAGTGCAGAAACGGCAGTAGAAAGTCTAATACAGTATATCACAAACGTGAGTACACCCCTCACAATTTTGTAAATATTTTATTATATCTTTTCATGGGACAACATTGATACAATGTAGAATGAGGCATCCTCAAATGGAAGGTGGAGGCGTGCAAGGTCTCTAACATCCGCCAGCTCCGTGATGCCATCATGGAGGAGTGGAAAGAGGATTCCAGTGGCTTCTGTGAAGTTCTAATGAACTCCAAAAGAGTTAAGGCCGTGCTTGAAAATAATGGTGGCCACACAAAATATTGACACTTTGGGCACAATTTTGCCATTTTCACTTAGGGGTGTAATCACTTTTGTTGTCAGCGGTTTAGACATTAAGGTTTGTGTGTTGAGTTATTTAGATGGCACACCAAATGTACACTGTTATACAAGCTGTACACTGACTAGTTTACATTGTTACAGTGTCATATCTTCAATGTTGTCCCATGAAATAACACAATATTTACAAAAATGTGAAGGATGTACTTATTTTTGTGATCTACTGTATGTTCTTACATTATTCCATAAAGAATGTACCAAGTATATAGGAATTACAAAGGCAATCATGGTCAAGGCCTTACACACTGTACACTTAGAAACCTGTACACGAAATGGGGTTGTCTAATCTAGGGAAAATATTCAGATGGTGGTCATGTTCTATGGCCGCCCCCTGTCACTTCAGATGTAGCTAGAATCATTGTGGGACTTCGTGTGAATTAGTCGGATCTGGGTGTTTTTGGGGTTAATAAATTGATGAAAGAAGGAGTTTTTCTGTATTGTATGTCAACTAAAGGATTTTTCTGTGTTTGTTTATTTTTGTTCACTTACAGCTTAATAATGGGGGGGGGGGGGGGGTGTCCCAGATGCATTCCATTACTAATCTAGGGCTTAGTGGCAGCTGTTGGCTGTTATTAACATCTTATTACCCAGATAGTCACCATACCAGAGCACTGGGGAACAGCCACATAAAGTGTCAGGATTGTCACATCTAACGGATGCAACAACCGTGGGTGGCTGCAGGCTGCTATTTGTGGGCTGAGGGGGCCCACTAAGCATGGGTCTTCCCAGCCTGAGAATACAAGCCCCAAGCTGTTGGCTTTATTATGACTGGGTATCAAAATTTGGGGGAGGGGGCGCAGGCAGTTTTTTAAATTATTTATTTCAATTCTATGTAAAATAAAAAAGCCCCATGCAGTTCCTCTTGTTTTCATACAGCGCCAAGATAAGTGGCATGGCTGGGGGCTTACTTTATTTTCCCTAATTTCCCGAGTTACCAGATCCAGATCACTAGCCGGAGTTCCCTGAGAACTTCAGGCCCGGCACCCAGATACTTCTGAAACCACACGTATCCGTAGTTTTACAGTTCGGGTCCAGCCATTACTAGTTGCAGCCTCTTCAAACTGCTGATTTGATAGGGTGCCGATATAGTTGGACTCTCACAAATTTATTTTAATAGCTTAACCTAAATATAAGAATCAAACTATAACCTGCAATTTGGAAGCTTCACAGGTTCCATATATGTATAAGGTATATTTGCCCCTGGAACATATCAAACACCGTAGGAAAGCTTAGAAAGTATACACTTGTGCTTTAAGACAGTCTATTGGTGGCTATTTCAAGAAAAAAAGTAATAGTAACATCTCCATCTCAGAAGTTGTAACCAACTACCAACCTTTACAAATGAGTAAGTAGTTCCTGAGTGTTCGAATAAGAGAAATTTAAGATGTGTGGTTTGGTTATTTTCTCTTTAAACACAGCAGGCACATTCTTGATTTAAATGTAGCCCAAAATCTATGCACAGAAAATTAGACTTTTATAACACTTATTCCAAGAAGATAGATTTAAATTATTCTAAAAGTATATTTAACCATGCAAATAGGTTGCCACAGTTTATAAACATTTTGATGGGTAACACTTCTAGAATATGATATATTGGAGATGAAGGTTTGATAGGAAGGTTGTATATCCATGCTGAATATGCACATTTCTCTTCTATTGAAAAGTGACAGTAATACATAATTCGGTGGAAGTGCGATAGGATATCTATTTTTGAGTGAAATAATAATCTACAACAAAAAATGCCATTGTATGGCGCTGGTGTAAACTCATTGTTCACACAGAGGAACAATATATACTGTATGTAATATCCTCATGTTAGACATTGGCTATTAGATGAAAATAGGACTTTCTTTTTGAGGATGTCAATAAGGCTGGAGTAACACTTGCGTGTGACTCGTGCGAGTATCGGATCGCACTACCCGGACCGGCTGGCTTCTCTTCTGCCAGGAGCGGCTCCGCTGTATGTATTTCTATTATGCTGACCCGCTCCTCTCAGGAGAGCCGCGGCAGGCCCGGGCAGAGCGATCGGATACTCGCACGAGTCACACACAAGTGTGACTCCAGCCTAACAACTAAACTTAAAGTATGGAAAAATGCGGGAATGCCTCCTGTACACATTTTTATGGGGAATATTCCTTTGTAATAGGTAAATCACACGTCAATATCTCTTAGATGGACTATTTACTTTCATCAAATACTTACAACCACAACATCATGTTAACTACTGTTCTATACAAAAGGTTTTTTTTCCGGAAAATGTCACCTCTTATTTTGTACTATAGGTACCATTACCCGTCGCAAGTTATGTTTTTCAGTTTTATTTTATGGTACAATGTTGAGACTTAAAGGGAATGTCTTTTAGAAAGGATTTTTTTTGTTAAATAGAGAAAGTATGGCAAATCGCTA
The DNA here is from genome assembly GCF_048569485.1 of Anomaloglossus baeobatrachus. Lineage (NCBI taxonomy): Eukaryota > Metazoa > Chordata > Amphibia > Anura > Aromobatidae > Anomaloglossus > Anomaloglossus baeobatrachus. Next base: position 442,089,981 of record NC_134356.1, on the reverse strand, counting down.
CGGGTCGAGCCTATAAAGCCACAATATAGTATTATATGCTAGCCTTTCTGATAAATCCTATGTCAGATCTTCCATTGATAATCAGTTCTCTATTCTAGATCTCATCATTTGATCTAACAAGACATATACAAATATGCTGTCTTTAGAAGACAAACCCCATAATCATTATTTACCTGGAGTATTCAGGAGCTATAACAACACAATAGCTAAATATGTGTAAGAATTGATATTAATGATAGCAGAAAATAAAGTAGATTGATCAAGTCAATAAAAAAAATAATAAAAAAAGGCACATAATACGACAAGTCTATACCAACCAAAACTTGGTAAAGTGAAAATGGCACAGGTAATATACAACTGTCCACCCATCTTGGGTTATTTTGTGCATGCCACATACAAATGATAAGAATCATGGTCTTGAAATAACTTTACTTGTTATGTAATATAAATGTGCAAGCTGATGGAGGTAATGGAGTTTGAGACAAGGAGGAGTCTCAGTCCTTGGCCTGAAATACACCCTAACTATGAACTAGTTCAATTATGAAGCTCAGAATGAAGATAAGAAAAATATATTTTACTCTCCTTCATTCCAATTCTTGCTGCATGGGAGGAGAGAAAAAGAAAGAACATAGAAAAGAAAGTTAGAAAATCTCTTATTCATTCACTGCAGGACATTATACACCTTCATAGGTAGTAGTAGAGATGGATACTAGCAGTAGCACACTTTTTCTCCTATGGAACAATACAATGTGGATGATTTTAGAATGAAAGTCAGCAGAGTTTTATGGATTAAACAGATTTTCATTTTCTACCCTTAAAGTGAACCAACCAGCAGGATTTTCATGTATAAAGTAAAGCCAGCTACAGAATATTTAATAGGCGGGTTGGGTTTTGCTAGTTATGCCCGCCTCTGTCTGCCTGCCTGTTCTTCCTCCTCCTTCCCCCCTGTAATAACAGAGACAGGGGGAAGGAAGGACACGCAGCAGACAGGGGAGGGAATAACTAGCAAAACCCAACCCACCTATCAAATATTCTGTACCTGCGATCAATGAAATAACAGTGAATTTCACAAACTTTACTTGCCTATATTTTAGAAACTATACAACCAGTCTCACAGCTAAAGGTATGTTTAGAATCAGCATGATAGTGCCAGTATAGCACTGGCTTTAGTTTATATAGAAAAATCCTGGTGGTTGGTCCTCTTTAACCCTTTCATGTTCACCGTCCAATAGTTAAGTCTGTCTTACCTTAGTGTTACTTTAAATTCTACAGATAAAAAAGCAGAGCTGAGTAGATGTACATTTACATCTTCACTATCATATTTCTGTTGCTTCCTTTAAAAACCACCATTCTGTCTATCAGACAACGCAAACTGCCTCAATGACTGAAAGAGAGTGGCTGCAGTGAGAATATAACTTAATTTTCTTCCATTAGCCCCTCTTTTAGTAAGCCTGCCAGACAGGATTTAGATGTGATTTATCTTGCAGATTACTATTATATTTGCAGCTAAACAGCGGTTTTGGAGGCGACCGTATACCTTTAAACAAAAAATTAAGTCAACTTTAGTTTTGCTCAATAGTTGGTACACAGAATTGAAATTAAAATTAAGTTGGACTCATTGAGGAGTACAAAAAAAAGAATAGGAATTTGCTCAGATAAACAATGGGGTGCTGAATAACCAGCCCTAAACTGTAGAATTATTAATATGCTGGCAAACAACTCAGCAGGGCCACTGATTTCAGTGAATGTCCATTGCATAAATTGTATTGGTGCATGGGAGAATTCTCAAAGCTTTACCCAGGTAGGGAAATCTGTATGTGGGACGTGGGACCTACTTCTACTACATAAACAAAGGTGTAAAACTACTCAGTCTACTGATAAAAAGCCAGAGAACTCCACAAAGACTTACCTCAAACAAGCTCAATCCCTGAGCTTCGCTTTTATTGTAAGGCCTAATTATCCCGTCATCATGAATAAAACGAGGGGGGCGAAGTGGAGAAACATCTTCTGTAGATTCTGCCACTCTAAAGGAATAAAACATAATTGTGTAAGTCTTAGAGATAAGAGTGTTTTCGCATATAAGTTCAGTATACACACACACACACAGACACAGACACAAAGACACACACCTTCATTGCCGAAAACACTGGCATCCTAGAAATTGTTCTAGAAAATGAACTGTTTCTCCCAGAAAATTATTGCAATTACATGTTTTGTTAAACAAGTTTCTTTCTCTCGTGTGTACAAGCTTCTTACGCCTCTCAACTGAAATTTTGGACCACTCGTCTTTTGCAAACTACTCCAGGTCTCACTTTCTCATATTTGAAGGGCGCCTTCTCCCAACAGCAATTCTAAGATCTCTCATCAAGTCATGAAAGGGATTTAGCTCTGGACTCATTGTGGCCAATTCAGAACTATCCAGCAATTAGTTTCCATCTATTTCTGGATGCTTCTTGAAGTATGTTTCGGGTCGCTGTTTTGTTGGAAGATCCATGACATAGGATGCGACCCCAAAACATATTTGAACCTTCATCATATTTGACTGTAGATACTGCATTCTTTTCGTTGTATGTCTCATTCTGTTTTCTGTAATCAGTAGAATGATGTGCTTTACTAAAAATAGCTCTGTCTTGGTCTCAACTGACAAGATGCTTTCCCAGAAGTATTTTGACTTGCATATATTTTGGAAAACTGCAGTCTAGCTTTTTTATGTCTCTGTGTCAGTAGTGGGGTCCTCCTGGGTCTCGTTCCATAGTGTTACATTTCATTTAACTGTCAACAAATAGCTTTTCGCTGACACTAATGTACCCTGAGCCTGCAGGATGGCTTGAATTCCATTGGAACTTGACTGGAGCTGCTTATCCACCATCCGGTCTATGTTGCGCAGCAACATTTCATCAATTTCTCACTGCCGTTCAGGTCCATAGGTTGTAAACGTTTTGATTATGTTGCGCACCGGTGTACAAAAAAACATTAAGATCTCTGGCGATAAGACTTGTACTCTTGAAATTGTTGATATTTTTCAACAATTTTGAATCTCAAGTTCTTAGAGAGTTGTCTTTTCCTCTTTCTGTTATCCCTGCTTAATGTGGCACAAACAGGCAAAATTTGAGTAAACGTCTTCTATTTTCATCTGGTTTCAGGTGTGTTTTCATATTGCCCATACCTGTTACTTGCTGCAAAAGAGTTAAAGTGATCATCACATGCTTGAAACAATGTTGTTTACTCTCAATTTTTGAAAGGTGTCAACAATTATGTCCGGCCATTATTAGGGGTTTGCGTGTTCAATTTGCTTTTATTTCCCTCCTGTGTTTTAGGTTTTGTTCCAATATACACAAAGGAAATAAACATGTATACCAAAGGGTAAATGCAATAATTTTTTGGGGAGAAATACTTCATTTTCTGGAACAATTTCAAGGATGCCAACACTTTCGGCCATGACTGTATGTATATATTTATTATACAAGAGATCAATAGGTTCATTGAACTCCCTATAAATAAAATGTACACTTCTTTAAGGCAGCAAATGAGACAAGTTTACATGCTGCTGATACGCTTAGGTGGGCTTCACATCAGCGTTATTCTGCCACAATGCAGGATACGGCACAAATGCATTTCACTTCAATGCATTTCTTATGGACTTGCGGCAAGTTCCGGTCACATGCGGTTGTGTGCGTTATACACAACCGCATGTGACCCGAACTTGACGCGCGTCCATAGGAGATGCATTGACGTGAAACGCATTTGTGCTGGATCCGGCATTGCGGCAGAATACCACCGATTTGA